>NC_079154.1:2970000-3284464 GCF_947563725.1 Argiope bruennichi
GTTCTCTCTTGCGCAGTGATCAACGCAATGCATTGTGACTGAATAAGGAGCGAAATAAAATGAATGAAAGCTGCCGAAAATACTTGTTGAAATCTCACTTACTTCCTTATATCTGTACCTCTCCGAATTCTTAAAAGCCTTCCTTAATACTTCGGCATCAGTAAGATTCTGACAAAGCAAATAGGTAAATGGAGCTTGAGTACAAACGCAGGGTGCGATATCTTCAGGTTCCGGACAACCTGTTTCACCATACCCTTGGTGGAAGACACTCAACAAGACAGCTAAAGCTAATACTTTCCACATCGTAGAGCTGCAGCTTAGTTTCTACTTCGATTATTTTCAAGTCTGTGA
The DNA here is from genome assembly GCF_947563725.1 of Argiope bruennichi. NCBI lineage: Eukaryota > Metazoa > Arthropoda > Arachnida > Araneae > Araneidae > Argiope > Argiope bruennichi. The sequence goes on from NC_079154.1 coordinate 2,970,352, forward strand.
GTGAAGCAAGATATAAAAAAGTGTAGCCAGATCTATTTATATATTTTAAAGTATCTTGCATGATAAGAGGATGCAGGGTCTAAACGAACCTATCTTAGATTTTTTTTTCCGATATTCACTCATTCAGCACATCCTCTTTTAGCTATTGCGATAAGAAAAGGGCACTCAGCGGAATAAAGCATAAACAAAGGGTCAAAGGGTATATTTTCCCTTAATGCAAATAAATCAATAGATGGGATAAATGACTTGTCTTACCATCCATTTGCTATTTTGTTTTTCCAATTTCAGTTATATCTCAATTCCAATCCAATCCAGAATCCAACATTCATATCACTTTTGTTAAGAATTTATTGTTAGGCATTCTAAATATAAATAACATATATCTATTTTAATTCATTCGACTTAATCTATAGAGCCTGAAATTTAATTCGGCTGAGTTAATTCAATGAAGTATTCTTTTCCATTCCAAAATGGTCCTTAATCATTTGAGAATTATTTTATTTCCATTTTTGTGAAATTCATCAAGTTATTTCCTTTTATCGTCACTTATGATTTTTTCGTCCTATTCCTTTCATTCAAATGAAACATTTAATAGCTGCAACTGTGTTAAGAAATGTTTACTTATAAAAACTTCTAATTCTAGTATTTCAAGTTTAGTGTATACTTGAAGTCTTAATAAGTGTTCCTTGTAATATAAAGTATCCATCCTGCTTTATTTAAACCGCCCATCTTGTTTATTAGGATGAAAATCACACTATTTAAGAAGCGAAAAATTTATTCTAGATAGAAATAAATGGAATAAACTTCACTGGAATCTCTTGATATTTTTGTTTAAGAGAAATATTACTTAACAGAAACTGTAAATCCCCTCAAATATATATATGTTTGCAATTTGGGTTTGCAATATATATTACCATTTTAATCTTTGTAATGTCTGGCTCATATCTTATTTCCGATGGTATTCAAAAGAACACAGAGAATGTAACCCAGATAGCAAGTAGTTAATATAAGCTAAAAGTGGAAATGAAAAATATTTTATTATTAATTAAATTAATTAAGATATTTCGTTTAGTTAAAAAAAATTCTTGGTTTCTTTGGGATTATTCTGCAAGGAAACTTAACAACTGGTTCAGAAATAAAGTTGAAAAATGGATAGCAAAAAACATTCGATAAATAAAGAGTTAAATAAGTGAATGAAAAATTATATTTTCTTTTAGGAGACAAATTACAATTGAATTTGATTTCTGGATAGCAAGAAAGTGAGCAGTTTTGATAATAAAACAAATGGATCATACGCAAAAGAGAAAAACAACAGTTTAAATAACGAATGAATGAAATAACGAATGAACATTTTTGTTGAATTACAACTTTAAGGTACAGAAATACCTGTTGAAAACTGATTAATAATAATCATTTAATAATAAAATCTTGATTTCGAAAATTCAGAGACAACGAGAGTGGTTCAAAGTATGAACACGATAACGGATTCTTTTTGGATAATTCATATCAAATAATTGCCTCTCATACAGCGATATCAAGAGCCGATTGTGCATAAATCAACACTTGAAAGACGGTTGCACACACTTGCGTTCATCACGAATTGTGTCCCTGAGTCGTTCTCCATTAATGCTAACGATAGCAATAATCTCGGATCTCCTGCTTTTTCGTGCCGCAAGTGAAAGATATAAATTTCAACGGTAGAAGTGAATTGTTGTGTGAGCGCGAACAACTCACATCTACACGACCTCTTGGCGTAAATGTAAACATCGAAAGACTACGGTGTAGGGATTGCAATACCGGTATACCGGGATACCGAATGCCGGTATTTTGAGCCATTTGTACAATTTTGTAATACCGGTATTCACAAGTTTAAATACCGGTTTTTCGGTATTTACTAGAAATTTTTAAAATTTCTCCACTAAACGTTCAGGTGTCGCGAACATAGCAAAATAGTATGCGTTTTTGTTTTTATATCTCCATAACGGGCGAAATTAATTAGCTAATTAACGGCTTAATTAATTGCTTAAATCTAAATTAGCGAAACATGGATTATCCCTGAAAGAAAATATTGTATCCATAACGACTGATGGATCAACAGTTATGAAAAAAGTTGGAAAGTTGATTGGTGCAAATCAGCAGTTGTGCTATGCACATGGAATTCAATTAGGAGTAGTGGATGTATTATACCAAAAAGATAAAGAACAGAAGAATCCAAATACTGTGGATATAGAAATTTCGGATTCCAACTTTGAATAGAGTAAGAGTGAGAGTGATATTCACAATGAAGATAATGACAATGTAATTGTTGAAGAAAATATTGCTAATGAGGATGAAATATTAACCTATCAAGAATTGCTTCCTATAATTTATAAAGTTCGAAAAATTGTTAAGATATTTAAACGTTCCCCTATAAAAAGGATGTTTTACTAAAATATATACTAACTGAAAATGAAACAGAATATATGTTATTATTAAATTCTAAAACACGTTGGAATAATTTACTCCTAATGATGGAAAAATTTTTGAAACTGAGAAGTCCAATCCAAAAAGCAATAATCGACTTAAACCCGTAAATTAATTTTTCAGATAGTGAATTCGACTTAATATCCAGAACTATATCAGCTCTACTTCCAATAAAACTGACTATTGAGGCATTGTGTCGGACATCATCCGACGAGAAATCGATTTATTTGAAGATGAGGGATTTAGAGGTAAATACTTGGAAAAAGTATATTGCGCATTGCTAACTGTACCACCAACTAGCGCCACCAACTGGCGAAAGAGCGTTTTCAACAGCTGGTAATTTTTACTGAAAGTTACTTTTCAGGCTTAATGACAGTGCAATTGATGCATTATGTTTTTTAAGATTACATTTCAAAAAATTGTACTAGTACCCCAGACTGAATAGTGATATTTACACATTTTTTGTGATTTAAATAAATAAGATGTTTCTTTACTTTTTTGTGATTATATACTGTTATAATTTATAAATTACAAATTATTTTTTGTGATATTTACACTCCCTAACAAAACTGGCAAATAAAACAAAGAAACACCTGTGTTTTCTTTCTTTTTCTAAAATTTCTAATACCGGTATTAAAACCGGTATCAGGGTATTAAGATTTAAAAAATACCGAATACCGGTATTGAACTGTTGGTCCGGTATTGCAATCCCTACTACGGTGCCTCTAAACAGAGCCTGTTCACTTGCGGAAACGGATTAGTTCACTTAGCCAAGAGTATTATGAGATGCAATCCAAATAACCCGTCAGGGAATATTCCCATACTACCAAACCATTACTTCTGACCTATATCTTCATCTAATTAGTTGGGGCACAGTGACCTGGTGGTATGGTCTCGGCTTCGGAACCGGGGGCTTCAGGTTTGAGGTCCTATTCCACCGAAGAACCGTCGTGTAAGCCGATCTGGTGCACTAAATCCGTCGGGGCCAAACATCCTCCCGCTGTTGTAGTGAGGGGGTGCTAGCTCAGGTGTCGTCCTCGTCATCTGACCGTGTTTCAAAATGACGAGGTCCGTCCCAAAATAGCCCTAGTGTTGCTTTAAAACGCAACGTTAGTATAACTAAATTAAACTCATCTAATAGTTGATGAGATTAAGAAATTTTTTTCTGCATAAGCATCAATTAGAAAGGCGTCATATATCAGCGCGCGAATTCATATCGTTCCAATAATTAGAAAGACACTATGCAGCATTTGTTGGGAAGTTTTATCTGATTTAAAAATTAATTGGATAATGTGGATTCCTATCTTTTCTAATAGTTTCAAATTTTTATTCCATTTTTTTTTTAAATCTGGAATGCTATTGATAGTTTGAAAAGTCAGGCAAAAGGGTTGAACGTCCGATAATATTTCAGGTAAAAAATGGTATAAAATTATTTTCCCAAAATATGAATCTATCATAAGGCAGAATTCAAGGACCCATACTAATAAATGACATTTTCGAAAATGTATAAGTGCTATGCATTTTTAATAATTTTTGCTTTATAATCAAGGAAAAGGCATAAATAAGCCCTTAAAGCATTTAAATATATCTAAAACTTCCTGATAAATGCGCTGAAATGATTTGTTGGCTAATTTATAACTTTCTAATTGCTAAAAGGGAGAAATGTTTAAAACGGAGACAAAGTCACTTACAGAGATTAGGATTGCAATGACTGCAGCTGTCTTGAATGCGGCGCTTTTTTTCTTCTTTCTATATTAACATAGCGTGATATAAAGGGGCGATTCGCAGTTAGGTATAGAAAATTTTGATTAACTTCCAGCTTCTGTATTATCAAAATTGACTCGTTTGATAGCACACAATACTTCCATCACGCTACCGCAAACTCATAAGAGTCAAGTTATAATATTCCCTTAAAAATAAATGGAAACCAAATTCACATTGCTACGGCGTTCAATGCGCTTCCAGGACCCGCATATTTTTGAACGCTCTAGAAGCATGCTTGGCAAGCAGTAGAATACATATATACTCATTTTTAATTTGCATTTGGTATTACATTTACATATTCTTAAATATCGCTATATATTTTATTCATGTATTTATTATCAGAATTTTTACATTTTAACTAATATTTATTTCAGAGACTTGAATAATGCATTAGAGTGCGATATTTGGCAAAGCATATTCCCTTGTGCAATGGCGTTCTGCACGATTTGCAACAGTACGTTGTTTTAAGACATTAAGGATCGCTCGCGTCTGTTTTGCGTTCCATTTGTTACGGACCATTTACGAGTTTTCTCGTGTTTCGTGTCCCGTTTGTAATTGCTTCATAAATAACAAAATTTTGATGATTTAAGAAGTACAAGTTTGCTCAAAAACGTGCTGTGTCAGGAGTATGTCTAAAAGATTTCTTTGCGGTCCTCAATGTGTTCAATATTTCCCTCTGGTTGGCTACACATCGATTTAGATGAAAAAAACATGAAAATGAAATATCCCTTGATCCGTTCACAACGTTCGGCATGCTAAAAACGAGAAATCTAGTGACCCCTGTTAACATAACAATTGTTGCTTTTAAAAAAAATTATTTCACTTCAAAACCTACATGGATGGTTTCAAAGATGCACTATTACCTTATAACAAGGCTGTAATATTTACATAAGAATAAAAGGAAACCAAATGAACAATTATTCTATACTTTAATTGCACTTTAAAATCGGTATTTAAACTAAATAGCTTTGAAAATTCACTGCATATACTTAGATTTTTACTTTTTTGTTAAGGAAGCTCCAGTTCAACGTGATATCAATAATTGTAATTTATCACTTATCTGCATATACTTATATCCTTCAGAATTGACAAAAACTCTGCGCAGCTCATCCATATGGGTGAAATGAAAGCAATTTAAGTCATTCAATGTATAGGAGAAACAAACCCATGGCTCATTTGGCGGAACGGGATTCTGCTGGGAGCGAGGGAACCCTTGCTGAAGCAAAGATGTAGAAGAAGAAAATTCTCCCCATTGTAATGGGCGGTTATCAATTTACTCTGGAAGCAAAACTTTACAAATATCAGCTATTAACTAAATTGAAAGACAATAAAATAAACTATTATTATCAATTACATCTTTTCCCTCGAGTGAGATGAAATTAATCTGATAACAAATATCGCTAGACGGCATTTATTCAAATTTCTGAAGATCAGCAATGCACACGTCTGTTCGATAACAGTGTGATGATGTTGGAATTTTTAACTGGTTTCATTTGAAAATGAGAAAGTTAGTATGAATATTAATGCAATTAGGGTTAAGATCATTATCTTTAAACTTCAGAATTTTGTTGCAAAATGAATGGAATCGCCAACATGTAAAATATGAATATCAAATATTCGAAAGACGTTCTCTCAACATTTTTAAGGTATGTGACTTTGTTAGATAAGATTTTTTTGTAATTGGCATAAAATAGTTATATATATATATATATATTTAATTTTTGCATAAAATAGATTGGAAGAACATATATAAAATAAAGATACATTAGTTAAAAGACAAAACTGTTTTAAAAATTGAAAGATTTTTTTTTTTGACTAAATAACGGTACAAAGCAAAAACTTTCTACGTGAAAAATTACCGATGGATTTGTTCAAAATTTTGTCAATAGGTTAAAAAGTTATTTCATAGACCTTGAATTAGGAAACAAACTGTATTTCTCTTCGATATTTAAATATTGCTATTCGACTAAAAAGATGCATGAGATTTTTTTCTCATTAAAAAGCATTAAAACAACATTAAGATCCTTTTAATCCGTTAACAACTTGTAACTAAAGACGTCTACAACGTCAAACGTAAAAATAAATGAAAAAATCGATTCAAATGTATGTAACATTATAAGAGAATTAAAATATCCGTGCATTTATTGGCTACCGCTGTATAGCCACGGAAAAGAAGAGTCATCTAGCTTCATTTTAACATCATCCATTGTATAATAAAAATGATATGATTCGAAATAAATAAATGTATTCTTAAAGACTTATTTTAAAAAGTTCTCATGTAAGGGCAGTCTATATATTGAAATAGGAATAAATTTCTGAATTTCTAAGGACCATACCCATTTTTTGAAATCAAATTTTAAAACTACAACAAAAGTTTTCCCGGAACCCAAATTTCATTTGCATAGGCATAATCATTTCGAAATGAGGAGCTAATAAAAGCCTTAGTTTCTAATGTTAAAAAAATTAGAATTTTATTCATGTCTTAAAAAATCATATAGCTGCTAACCTAATGTAGTTTTGATTTAACATATAAGGTATTCTATACCTTTTGCCCCCATGTTTATTATTGAAAACGATTCTCAATATGCTTAAAAGAAGTTCACTATTAAAATTTAAAACATTTTAAAAGCAACACAGTTAAAGTTTGGTTAATCGAAGGTCAGGTTCATTTTATTGTCTGTGCAGAATTTCAGCTCATTTCTAAGAATAGTTTTCCCCGTAGAATTAAATTTTCTACATTGTCTCTAAAACGATGCATTTTTTATATGCTCATAAAATAAAGTGGCGTATTATTTCATGTCTGTTTATGAATAGAAAGTAATGGGGATAGAAATAATATATACTTATAAAGAAATGCAAGAATAAAGGGCAAAAAAAATGAAAGACAGCCAGCATTTTCTCTCTTTATCGGTAATATATTAATTTTGACATTAAAATTAATATCTCACTTACAATAAAATTCTTCTCGAATTTTATTTATTTTACTGAAACAAACCATTTTCCATTGTGATGCTTTTAATGTAATATCGATTCAGGCTCAAGTGCAATTTAGACAAAATTTTCAATGCTCTTGGATATTTCTTCGCCGAAAAGAATCAAACTTCTAGCAGAAATTTTTATTGTAAATATATTGTCATGCATGAGCAGCAATCGATTTTAATATATAAATTGTGATTTTAAAATCTCACAATAATGCTCTTCCTTATATTCAGAGAATATCTAAATCCTACTTGAAGAAATATGGAAATTATTTACTTCCCGTTTTAAAGCAACACCAGGGCCATTTTGCTACGGACCTCATAATTTTAAACTGGTGCCAGATGACGAGAATGACACCTGAGTTGGCCCCCTCCTCTCCAAACTTCCACACCAGCAAGAGGACGTTTGACCACGACAGATTTAGTGTGCATCAGACCCGCTTAAACGACTGTTCTTCGTGGAATTGGGACTCGAAACTGAAACCCTCCAATTCCAAAACCGAGACCTTACCACCAGGTCACCGCAGCCCTTTAACGAAATGAAAAAACGACCGCTTAACAAAAAATGTCAAATATCACTCGTTGTATGACACATTAAGAAAAATTTGAACTTTTTGACATCAATAAAAGGTGTCGCCATGAGAAATTTCAAATTTTATGCAGTTTTAAATAATATGGCGATTCTCTATGAACATTTTCGTTCAACATCTTTAGCATTTCATGTAGGAATATTTTTTAGAAAAAAATGTCCGATAGCTCCTCTTTTTCTTCGATTGTACATAATAAATAGTTAAAAGAGATTAATTTATATTAGCGTCGTCAAAATGCAAGGCAGATTTGTTAAATTGCCTACTGGTGAAATTAGACTGAAAGATATGCATTATATTATATGAGGTTTTCCGTAAGATAATTTTATCAAATGGGAGAATTTGAGAAAAAAAACATTTAAAGATGTAAAATAGTATTAAAATGTTAATTATGCAGACATAAAAAATGAATACTACTTCTGACGTATAATAGCAGAAACAAATTTAAAAAATTTTATAAAGAAAATAATTTAGAAAATATATTGAGTTTTAAAAAATTTCGATATTTTCGGCAAAAAAGGGTTATTTTAACATATTTATCTACCATTAGAACCATTTATGCAAATTTAAAAAAACAAATTCTACTTTTATTTAGTATTTTTATCATCAAATAAAATTCTCATAAAGTCAAATTTTAGAAAATAAATCTTCTTTGAAAATCAATCCATTGTGAAATCATTTTTCTTTGTTGATTTAAAATGGTCCATTTCCGAATGCCGAAAAAAGTGGTTTTAAAATTATATATATTTTTTTTATTCCTATTATTCCAGGACGCAAATTAAGAGCCTAATAATGGAACAGTTTCATCATCAAATAATAAAGGGAGACACATACCTCTTTACTTTATATTTAGAAATCGTTGCGAAACTTGGGGAAAGAAAAAGAATTTGATATCATTGAACAATTTAAAATATCATATTATTAGTCAAGTCCAAGTTTCAAGTAATTTGGTTCTATTCATCACTCAATGCAATTCTAAGCAAACTGTTATTGAAAATGTTGGCTTTACTGAGTTTTAACAGTAGAAAAGAACATACATAGACGGATATAGATTTTAAACAAAGATATTTCAGAACTAAAATTCAGTTCAAGATCGAATTTTGTTGCCGAAATTTATGCGTTTAGGAATGAATTTCATATTGATTGTTATTGTTATGAACAAGCTTAATGGATGAGCTTTCAATGGACTTTAAAAATTAAGAGTTTTATGGACATTAGGGTAGATTATTCGATAAATCTGATTCAAACGGCATCTTATACGGCAGTTCTTGGTAGAATCGAGTTTCGAGCATTCTATCATAAAACTGAACCATCGCAACACTAAATGGATGAGATACTTTATGGAGCACATTTTTTAGAAAATGTTTTGGAAAGTTTGTTCAAGAACTGTTTATTTTCAATAAAACCTTTAATTATTGAGGTTGGCATTCTGACATGATCACTATGATATAAACGGCAAAATCAGCAAACTTACAGACTTTTTGAGAAACTTCTTTCAAAACACATAACAGGAAAACATAGACGCATTAATGTTTGAGATAAGAATAAAATGACTTACCCTGATTCAATATTCAAACTTCAGGCTGTTTAAAAGGAAATCACAATTTTCTTATGATAAAGTGGGTATTCAACTATTCCTCTAATTATGACTTACTTTTGTGATTCATAGACTTACCCTGATTCAATATTCAAACTTCAGGCTGTTTAAAAGGAAATCACAATTTTCTTATGATAAAGTGGGTATTCAACTATTCCTCTAATTATGACTTACTTTTGTGATTCATAGACTTACCCTGATTCAATATTCAAACTTCAGGCTGTTTAAAAGGAAATCACAATTTTCTTATGATAAAGTGGGTATTCAACTATTCCTCTAATTATGACTTACTTTTGTGATTCATAGACTTACCCTGATTCAATATTCAAACTTCAGGCTGTTTAAAAGGAAATCACAATTTTCTTATGATAAAGTGGGTATTCAACTATTCCTCTAATTATGACTTACTTTTGTGATTCATAGACTTACCCTGATTCAATATTCAAACTTCAGGCTGTTTAAAAGGAAATCACAATTTTCTTATGATAAAGTGGGTATTCAACTATTCCTCTAATTATGACTTACTTTTGTGATTCATAGACTTACCCTGATTCAATATTCAAACTTCAGGCTGTTTAAAAGGAAATCACAATTTTCTTATGATAAAGTGGGTATTCAACTATTCCTCTAATTATGACTTACTTTTGTGATTCATAGACTTGAGTTGTAATGAAACATTTTCTTACAACTTCGGAAGCAGTTTCATTTTGGCTAGAGAAGTAAGCATGTCTTGACATAAAATTGCAAATACATGGGTGAAGGGTATCTTTTGACTCTGGAAACTCTGTGTTTCCAGTTTAAGAGATTCTTTCTTTTAAAAAGACGCCAAAACTATGAAAAAAATATATCGGCCCTATTCCTTTTTGTGCTCGAATCGTAACAAACTCAGTTTGAACTTCGATAAACTTAGGCATAAATAAGGTGGTTTTTAATTTTTAAAAAAATTAGAAATCAGAGATTTGTCGAATGCAGTATGCTTGCATTTGTAATTCATTATGTCATTGATATATTTAATCCAAAATAGCTTGTAAATAAAAAAAATCGGATTAACTGAAACTTTTGTAGATATCCTCTAGTTCTGACATAAATAGGAGCGTTTCATTTCTTACATAAATAAGATCTAATTAAAAGTAATAAATTAATTCAGTTGAAAAAAAGAACTCGATTTAACGTAAATGGAATAAAATACTTTTTAATGACACATTTTTATTACTGCAATAAAAAGTATGAATCTTTTTATTTAAATTTTTTGCTTCTTGCACTTCAATTTAAAATTCGCTATTATCCATAATATGGAATCTTCAAATAAATTTTTCGCAAAATCACTATCATTTCACTATGAAAAGTTAAGTTTATTTTTCAACTTATTATTAGTCTCTGATAATATAGAATACTATCAGCGAGAACATAAAAGTGTGCAAAACTGCAGCTCAGCAGATTTGAGTGATTCATTCGACAGCTTTCATTTTGAGTTTAAAATTTTTTTACAGAAATCTGTAAATGTGAAATATCTCTTAAATAAAAATATTGAAATAAAATTCAAAGTCATACAAGAAAGAAAATGTTTAATGTTTTGTAAGGATTTGAAAAATTTTCTTTCATTTAATTAACTGTAGGTATTGGAAAAATGTGTCCATACTTGAGTAACTCTAGGCTACGATTGTTGAAAATAAATCATTTTCTTATATGTGTTTCTTAAAATAAATGAAAATTTGTTGATGATGTGTAATCCTTATTGTTTTGAAAAATCATTTCGAAAATGTAATTATAATAAATAAATCATTTTAAAAATTGCTGAAATAAAAAAAAAATCGTTTATTTTGAGTATGTTCAAATTTTTTTAAAATGTTAAAAGTGATTTAAATATTTTTTATAATTCTCAGATCATATACCTACCTGAAAAGTGTGAAGCATATTTAAAGCAATCTATATTGCCATGAGACGTCCACAGCCATATCAATAGCATGTTGGTATAGATGGGTTTCCTTTTTTTTTCCTTTCGAAAGCGAGAAAAAAGATATAAAAAATAATTGAAGACTCGTGTGCTAGGAATATGTGATTCATGAAGAAAGAACTCGTGTGTACAGAATATCATCCAATTGAAATAGCTTAACACTAGGTTTACCATGAATTGACATCCCTATTTCTACCAAAGAAGCCAAAATGATCCCTTTCGGCATTTAATTAGAAAAAAAAATACAAATTGACCTATCTATTATGAAGTTAATGTAGAAAAAACTTTTATATATTTATTGAGGTTGGAGTAGAAAATGTATTTGTTCAGGTTAGTTGAGGTTTAGTGTAATGAAAAAGCAGTTCCTCTTTGTTTACTTACAAAAAAAAAGTGTTTATTTTATTATCTAGATCTTCAAGATCATCTATTCTTCTACCATCATCTTCTGCCAAAACATTGACTCACACGTCTTCTTACGAACAAACTATAATAGCTTCTAATTGACTGGCTTTGGTCTTCATGCTTCTTATACACATATTTCTATATGTTTATACCTATATCTATGTGCGTCCCTATCAAGCCTTTGCACATTTAAATACAAATGTACGTATTCTCAACAATATTTATTCGGATGTCAAAATGGCCACTTCGGTAAAAGTAGGTACGGTTTATACATTCCTCCGAAACTAAAAAAAGAAAAAGATAAGATTTGCGATTATCCAAATGTGAGTAAAAACTAATTAAAATATACTCATAAGATACGGCAATAATTTTCTTGAGGAAAATTAGCGAAAAGTTTTCTCAGAGGAGTTGAAATGACACTTTGGTAATCCTAGTGGTAATATAGAATAGCAGGAAGGCAAATATGCTACAAAAAGGAGAGTGTGAAAAATAATTTTTTCAAATTTAAATTAAGTAAATCTAAAATGTTTTAATTTTGATAAAATAAGAATTGAAATAACGAGAATTAATATTAATATATAAGAATAGATGTGATAAAATATTTTTAATGATATAATAAGAAATTTATGTGACCCTTTTTCGGGAGCTTAGATACTCAATAATCTTGATGATTATCTGTCTAAAGATGCCGCCTAGTAGATATTTCATGTTCATTAATCATTTACACAAACTAGCTGAGTAGAAATCATTTTAAGCAAGCAAAGAAACAGAAATCCGAAAAACTACGTTGTAGCAAGTTGTAAAAATGTAACATAAAATTTTTCGTCACAATTTTTCAACAATGAACATTTTTTTTCCTCTTTGAAAGTGAATGAAAATTGAATCTATTAATTAATCAACTTTCTAAGAACTGCGTTGTATCTTTCACTGAAATCTTAAACGTTTCTGCTATGTGTAAATATCTTTTAATTTCATTGATTTAAGCTACTTTTGTTCAATTTATTTAGCTCTAAAATTTATTATTTCAAGGTTTTCTAAACCCATGAAGCACAGTTGTCTTGCATTTACTTTTATTAACGATATGTAAAAAAGTGGAATTAAAAATATTGGTTGTTTACCAGCAATAACTATCTGCGGTGAAATATGAAAGTTATTTTTGCTGTATGATTTTAAAATATTTCAAGAATGTATAGCACGGAAAACATAATTGGTTTGGTAATAAAAATATTTCGTATGAATCATTTTTAATAAAATAAATATTTAATGTTGCACAGTGAAAAGAAATTATTTTATTTTCCAGGCATATCTCTGGTACAGTCAGTCTTTATTCATAATGTTAATTCACGGCAACGGGCAAACCATCTCGCTTGCTTGAATATCTTTTAATTTCCTTCCTTCAAAAATTTTGGGAGAATAGCATATTCCAAGGAGATCAAATGGCTTATTTTTAATGAGCCATAGGATTCTACAATCGCAATGTAAGGGGTTACCTATAAAAAAGAGAAAAAAGAATATTTGGTATAAAATGCAAAATATTAATTATCGATATTTTATCAAAATAATTATCTTGTATCGTTTCTGATCATTTCTTGGTCAGTACATTCGGATTGGAATTTATTTGCCAGTTACAAGATTCCCATATTTTATCATTTCAGTTCTTCTATTTTATAGTTCAAAGAATTTCCTTTTACAAATTTTTAATTCGCATATTTTGCATTTGCTTGCCTTATTTTAATGGGTTCGCTTGGTGCCCTCCCTCTCTCCGATGGCAACTGCCTATTGTGCCTCGTTAGAAATCAGCTCTAGCCCCTTGATATTTATTCATAAATAAAAGTTAAGAAGCCATTACTAGTGTTCTCCTCAAACTCCTCCTGTAAGAGGATACCTCTTGCCTATATTCTGAAAAGTAACTTGATATTTAATCATCACTGTTATTATTTTATCCAAACTTGAAGTCATTACGATAAAAGGGAATGCCTGGCTGTCAAGAAGAGTGGACAAAGAATGTTACTTGAAAATCAAACCTGATGGCATTGTGGCTCAGCTGACCATCTTTGGTCAATTTGCAATGACTTTTTTTTTACAACTATTCAACTTTTGCGATGAACGGTTTATCTGATATTGCTGTCTGATGCTGGAGACTTGATAACCAATCAATGGTTCCCTTTCCAATATGATGCATAAGAGAAAATTATTTCAATCGTGTTAATTTGGAAAATTTTGACACCGAGGTGCTGACTGGATGTTCAGATTTATTATGGTATTATTGGTGATTCTCTTTAAAACAATCCTATTTGTGCCAAAGCATCATGAAGCATCAATCGAAATCAAAAGTGTGCTGAGAAAAATTGTTAGAACTTTCCATTTTCCAGCTATTGTTTTGAATTCTTTCTGTTTTTATATTCTGACTTAAATAGTATCTCAGAAAACAATTAAAGCATGAAAATGTACTATTATTTGAAATGAACAGATAAAAAGTTACTGTTATTTGAAGAATTCTACATTAGAAAAACATTACAATGAATAACAAATTATTAATTAAGAATTATATGTTGTTTTAACCCCGTTTTTTTCCCTAAACCCTTTCTGATTAATTTTAAACTTTTGAACAATCAAATCAAACGAAGGAATCCAGGTCATTTTAATTTTAAAAAATTAATCCACGAGAAATATTACATTTACTGATTCCAAGTAATTTTTATATCCATATATGAAATCTATACATGGCTTTTGATAAATCAATCAGAATACTGTTAACAATAAAGAAGTATTTTGAAAACATGCATTTATCGGTGTACTTTAAAGTAAGAAATATTATTTTTGAAAATTCTGCAAATAAAATCAAAAACATGAAAATATGAGACTGATAGAAACAATTTAATAAAATTAAGATTTCAAACACACCGTGATACCTTCAATATTTATTAATAATGAGAAATTATATTTTGCTTGACCTTATTTGTATAGCTTTTGATTTGCACACGTTTTTATTTTGATAAAAAATTTCAGTAAAAAAATCTCTTAAATACAAGAATGCTAAAAAGACACGTCCATTTTTATTTACTGCTTTTAAGATATTAATATATTAATTTTAATAATAGTTATGAACAAATGTTAAAATAATTTTTCTTAAATTCATGACTTTACGGCATCTCTTTATATGCAATTCAATAAATCGATATTTATCCTGAAATTTGCATAAAATTACGATGCTTCGATGCATGATTCTATTTCAGTAAATCCTATAAAATTTTAGACTTGCAAAATATATTTACTGAAAACAAAACATAATTTTAATGAAACAAAGTTATTTCATAAATAAAATGAACAAACAGATAATGTACAGGGAAAAGATTATTTGACAAAGATATACGAATAGATAACAAATAAAAAAGTTAACTATAACTCCAATTACCATCTAACCACAAAAATTTCAGTTTCGAAAAACTGCCTTCAAATGCTATGGCAGGAACAGTTCTGAGCTGATTTCCTCTAAGTCCCACAGTGTGAAGGTTTGGCATGTCTGTGAATAAGTCATCAGGTATAGATGAAAGCTTGTTATCACTAAAAAAGTAAAGCAAATCAGAATATATATAGATATATATAATAATTTTTAAAGGTTTTAACATTTTTTTTATTTTTAAAATATTTTGTTAAAAATCTTTTAAATTTTGCATATTCAACTAGGTTTATCTAATTTCGATTTAATAAATATGCAACAAGTTTACTTTTAGTTCAGTATGTTGTTTTTTAAGTTTTACTTAATGACTCGTTTCTAGCTTTATGTAAATCTACACGGTCTGCTGAATTATCAAAATTATGTAGCATAAATAAGGGTAAAGTTTTACAGAATCTAAAATTATTTTAGCTGCTTATTTGAAATTCAAAGACATTCGAGAATTCAATTGTTCATATAATATGTTAAATAATGTTTATTAAAAGTAGCAATTAAGTGTTTCTTGTATAAGAGAAAGCTGCTTCCAAAAAGAAAGAACGGACTGCTTAAGGGCAACAATATCCTCATTCATTCACATGATTACTTATCACAGATTTTAAAGATTTTTTTCGACTTACATGTTTATAAAAATTTCTTTGGTGTGTTTATGTAGCGTGAATGGTGCCTTCTGGTAAAAAGCAGGCATCTTTTTATATGCATTAGAAATATCCCATTTCTAGAAGGATATCCTAGAGATTGTAAGTCCTAGTATCCAATTTCTTACTGACTGCTTGAAGCTCTTTATGTCACTTAAAAAATGTGGAACAGAATTTGATAATCCTTAGGACATTCGCAAGGGTGGACATTTACCCGAAACATCTATTACAACAATGTATTTCTATCTATCCCGTAGGGCTCAGTACAGTAGATTTAGATATTTTACATTATTAATGCTTTTTATACTATCAAATGCTACTAAATAAAAATGTGTCACCATTTCAGTGGCGTTCCTCCAGCATTCATTCAGGATGGAAACTTAAGAAAAATTTATTTCATCATAATATGTTGGGGAATGCCAAATAGAGAATTTCATCGAAATGAGCTTTGATGCACATTTCTTGGATTATTATCAATATAAAAGTTTTTTTTTTTCATAGACATAAAATATAAAATAGCGTAAAATATGTATAATGGAAAAGCTTATTCGAAAATCAGAAATGAACATTATTTAGAATTTTTTTTTCTATTAAAATGCCTATTTGTTACATTTTTTTTATTTTCTCAGGAAATAAATTATAATTTTCGATGTTATATGTGTAAAGGTAAATTTACATTAAGTATTTTTGTGTGTAAATGTGGATTAAAGGACATAATGATTAAAGACCCAGTTGGCTTAGTGTCAGCGATTGGCGATGAATCGATTCAGTTATTATGTTATTTGGCTGCTCATTTAATCGTATATTAACTTTATGGCGCACATTCGAAATGGGTATTCATACATACAATCTAGTACTTATTACTAGGTGAGTGTAAAAATAATCCTTAAAAATTCAATTCTCTTTTACGAAACATTGATAATCCCATCATGTTAAAACAAATACATAATTTATGTTATTATCTTGAATTTTTGTAATAATATTTCATGCCCATTTCTAAATCTTGTTTTCAGATTTATAAATTATATCAAAATAGTATTAGTATTAATGCAAGTATAGTATTAAATGCAAGTATTTTAAATTTACAAAAAAAGTACCTAAGCAAATCTTAGAAATATATCCTGTTTTTTAAATGTAAATTTACTTTTTCTTATTTAAAGCAAAGCACGGGACGTTTGTATAGATCGTGAAAATTTATTCCACTATCTGTAAAATGTGTTAAAAATAATAAGAAAATTATACAGAAATAAAATCAGTTTTACTAAAAAGTTAATCTTTTGAATTTTAATTTGATCTAAAGATATTATTTGAAATTATAAAATAATAAGATGTTTTACAAAAAAAATAATAATATCATGACTTACTTAAAATACAAGAATCTGCCATTAAAAGGTCGTGGAAAAATCTTTCGAGTGAGCTCTGTTATTCCACAGGCATCAATGGCGACTTTATCTAAATCTTTATACTTCATCAAGGACCCTAAAAAATAAAATAAATTCTCTTTAATACACTATAAAAAAAGCACATTCGTATTTGTTGATTAAATAAAGAAATTTAATTTCATGGACTTACTTTCTTTTTATTAATATGCTTTTCTAAAACTAAATTGTATTTTTGCAACTTTATGTAAATTATTACGAATATAAAAATAAGAAGAATAACATTGATAATATTACGTGTTTTCAAATCATAGCTTTTTTTTTTAAATCAATAAAAGAAATTTCAGATCAGAGCTTTTATTATTATTTTTTTTTAATTTGTGGACATTTGTACACAGCTGTTTAAATTCATAATTAAATTTCCTTGCCTTAAGAGAAACGAAATATTTATTTATTTATTTTTTTGAAATAATTAACCCATTCGTAAGAGATTAAAAACTGGATTTATGTGTGAACTTTGATACTATTAATCATCACAGAGTTTTTAGTCGATGCGGATAGGAAATCAAATTATAATTCATGTTTGCTGTCAAGTTGGAACATAGTGATAATTCCTTACGGAAAATAATGAAAGACATTGGATTTTGAAAAGTTTGGAAGGCATTTCTCTGTGCAATTAACACCCAATAAGCAAGATAAATTATTTAGAAAGGAAATTTACTCTCATTTTCAAGAAAGGTTTTAAACCAAATGAGTAACTACTTTTCTTATTGGCTAGTTCTATTGGAAACAAAAAAGTCAAAATAAGAAACTTTAAGCCAATTGAATAATTACTTTTCTTATTGGCTAGATATATAGAAAACGAAAAAAAAAAATAATTGTGGGATTCGCATCTTTTCCAAAGTCTGGGTAATTCAGGAGCTAGCGATCTGCGCACTAAATATTGTTTGGTTTTTATAATAATGAAGGTAATTATCCTTGATTTTGTGAAAAATTACGCTACTGTGGCTGGAGAGCGGCACATTAAGAGTTTTATGGTCGCAACTCTATGCAGTCCAGAGGTCGATAATACTTAAAGAATTAATTAAAAAATAAAACTTTTTTCAATAATCACACAGCGAATAGGGTGCCGGCCAATAACCTTCGGCAGTAGCCTCAGACACATGTTATATGAACAGCCATTAAGGTGCAGGTAAGAAGCTCAGAAAATCGGTGAAAATAGATGGACCAAAGATCTGTTATGTGTCATCATTCATCTTCCTCCACTCCCATTTTTGACCAGAAATGAAGCGATCTCCAAATCAGAGCTGCCTCTCCTTCCCACACATCATACAGCTCGTCTCTGTTATCCTCACAGTCCCATCTTTTTTGCCCCTTCGGAGAGAACGATTTGTTTTCGTTAGTGGGGCGAAATGGGCTTTGAAGAAGGGATTCTATAGTATGAGTCTGAATCTTTTCAAATAGAATTGGAGTGTCGATAACAACTTTGAAGCAAAGGCATCATGCATGATAAAAACTATATTGAGCAATATCCTTATATTAAAGAAGAGTTTCTTTCAAATATGCAGAAATGAAAAGTTATATGTAATAAATTAAAATTTTGTGGGGACTTTTGCCTTATTTTTGGTAAATTCCTCTTCGAATTTCTATCATAATTTCAATTTATATATATATATATATATATATATATATATATATAATATAATTTTAAAAAAATGTAATCATTAAATTAATTTTGACATAACTATTTTAAAATTAGAATTTCAGAAAGAACGTTAAGCAAGAAATGAAAATCCTGTTAAATAAATAGATAATTTTAATATTTATTACATTCCTGTCTGTGTTGCAAGAGAATTCTTACCTGGTTTGATGAGCTCCGTCTGGGTGTCATAAAGAGTGAGCTGAGTCAAACTATCCGACACATACGTGCTGAACTCACTTCCAAGATAAGGTATGATATTGAAGTACACGCTCAGTAGCCTGAGACTCGTGAAATTCTGTAACTGTTCCCAACTCATCCCTCTTCAAAATAAATCGATACTCTTGATTAATTTTATGCTGCATTTGTTGAGATTGAACACTTGACACATTGCGTATTTAATAAAAAAAATCATTATTTAACATCTATTTATTCAAAATAATCTATATTATGTAAGTAAATATCTAGTATTTACATAATAAACTTAATATATCCATTCACTATAAGTAACTATCTAGTTTCTATCTTTATGCTATCCATCTATTAAATAAAAGCAGTTGGCATATATTTAAAGAAACGAGGTACGGGGTGACTACTTTAGTCATGGGCTAGCAATTAATTCTAAACTGTCAGAAATGAGTACTGTATTCCTTCAGTTAGAAAATTTTTTAACATAAATAATTATGTTTTAATATTTTTTTTAATCTCTCAATGGTATGAGTCATATTTAGTGAAAAATGTTTCCATTGGTTTAACTAAAGAAGAAAGTCTACTGTTCTGCGATTAAAATGGACCGAAATATGAAATTTTGAATTTCATTATTTTGGGCTAATCACCGATCCTATAGAGCAAATAATGATAAATAATTAAAGATTCTTTTATCGTAGTGACCCTTTAAACTATCTTGAATCGTCTGAAATAAACGCACATGTAGTTCTTTAACGATATAGGAATTAATTGTTGAGCCATGATCAGAGTGGACACCCCGCACATATGCAGAGTACCAATTAAAAGTTTTAGCTCCTTCTGCTTCTAACTTCATAACAAAGATAGGAATAAGATATCTAGGAATAATACCTAGAAGATGCACTATAAAATGACACCGCTTACAACTCTGCATAGGGGCAAAATTTACTGTTAACATTCGTATCATGAAAACTTTCAAAGATATGGAGTAAAAGTTAGTACAAGATTGTGGAGCAGAAAATAAAAAATGGCAGAAAAACGTGTAGCACACGTTTGGCTTGAGAAATGATTGCACAAAATGTTTAGGTTTGGTCTTGTTTTATAAATTTTATCATTATGAAAAGTAAAAGAAAAAAAACACCCCCTGTTCACTCATTGGTTTATTTTTCTTGATGCCGCAAGACAATCTGAACTTTAGATTGAAATTTCTAACAAAACTATATTGAAAATCCTCGACTGAACATTATTAATATCAGTATTCATTAACTAAACAATATAGTCTCAAAAAATTTTTTTCAATTGTCATTCATTGGTTTATTTTTCTTACAGCAGCAAAAAATCTGAACTTTGAGCTTCCACGACTAATAATGAAAAGACAGTCTAGCTTCCTGTTACTGTCAATTCCACTCTAAGTTTATAATTATGTAGGATAATTATGAAACTAAAAGGAATGAAGCCCTCACTTATCATTACTAACAAAGAAACAGGACTGACCAGACTATATGATCACTATGCCGCTCCATATATTAGTTGCCTGGCGTATTCGACAGCGCATGTGGAATTTCTATCATTCAGCATTCTTTCTATTATCCAGGTCATTAAGTAAAGGTCCAGTGTTCTTTCTAAAGTCCAGATCCTTTCATTCGCTTATACTGGGCTTCTAAAGAAATGTGTCTGGACTCATGAATGGATTTTGATAAAGTTGCACTTAGTATAAGTCACCCCATATTCAGTGGTCCGCGGTGGCCTGGTGGTAAGGTCTCTGTTTCGGAACCTGAGGGTTCCAGGTTCTAGACTTTATTCCACCGAAGAACCGTCGTATAAACGGGTGTGGTACATATTAAATCCGTCGGAGCTAAACGTCCTTCCCCTGGTGTGGCGTGGAAGCTTCGGAGGGGAGTTACAGCTCAAATGTCACCCTCGTCATCTGACCCTGGATCAAAATGACGTGGTCCGTCCCCAAATGACCCTAGTATTGCTTTAAAACGGGGCGTTAATATAACTAAACTACCCCGTGTTGAGCAATACCTAGAAGAAGGAACTCTTTCTACGTACCTTACAGTGCCTAATTCGTACATTCAAGATTTCGTCGTGGCAATTATAAAGATATATGTGATTTCGGAGTTTTGGAAAGATCGAACTAAACATTTGTTTTCTAACTCATTCCCAAGTTATCATTTATGTGTGTTACGTGTATTTGCACATGACACAGACGACGTTCTACTGTGTCATTTATTTTTCCTCCAAATGAGAATTCTAACTCTAAATATTATTGCCCAATTGTACTATACGTGGTCTTTTCTCGTTACATATAGTTATTTTACTTCTCTAGAATCACTATGCTATCATCGAGCTGAATTTAATACAGATTATTCCCCTGGACTTGAAGGAATAATATCTATATATTACATAATTTATAAAGAAAATGTATCATGTTAAACAAATATGTCTACTTTCAAAATTTTTACCTGAAAACGTTAGAATTTTCAATATGCAAACCTTCGACCATTTGAAGATTTTCTGGCGGTTCGTCAAACAACTGCACCAAAGTAACATTCTTCAAATAAATTCTCAGAATTTGAACTCCTTGAAACATGTCGTGGGGCAAATACTGCAATACTGACTCCTCCAGGTGGAACTGAGAAAACGCCACAAAAAGTGTCATCAGTTTTACTGTAACAAGAAAATGCTTTTAAATTAATTGAACATTTTTTTCAATATTACACTTTTCATTTGTCTTTGTCCGTGCGACTGCATACACGGAAGTTGAAAGAGATGCATGCATATGCGCATATTACTTAATCCTTCCCAAGACACAGACACTTAGCAAGCAACTTTTCAATAGACGCACCCATTGAGTAAATTGAACTCTTTAGTGATTGTAACACTTACCGACTTTAGATTTTTGTATATTTAAAATACATGCAAAAGTCGTTGTTTTAAATTCCTATCTGACCTAGGCCTCTGTACCGCGGACCCAAGTGATAAGGTCTCAGCTTCGGAACCGGAAAGTTTCAAGTTCAAGACCCTACTCTACAAAAGAGCCGTCATGAAAGTGCACATTAAATCTGTCGGGGCCAAACATGGTGTGGAAGTTTGGAAAGGTGGCTGATAACCCAAGTGTCGTCCCCTTCATATAACCGCGGTTCAAAATGACGAGGTCCGTCTCAAAATAATCCTAGTATACGGGGTTTAAAACGGGACGTAAATATAACTGACCTAGTTGCTTCCTCGGCTCATTTTATGATGAAGAGGTGGGAAGTGCTATATTTATCGAGTCGTTAACTCACTAACTGAGTAATTCTTTAAAATCACTATTTATATGCGATGTTTGCAAATAATCTCAAATATTTTTTTTCCAATCAAAGTGAACTTAGTTACAGGATACTAAGAATCTGCAATCGTAAAAATAAATGATCCAAACTGTGAAAAACGCGGGATGCAATAGAAAATGGCCTGATTTCCATTTCTAACCACTGAAATCGCGGGGTTAGCAGCTGGTTAATAAATGAGTTTGAATTAAATATAATTTGCAGGGAAGTAAACATGATTGTGGAGTGTTTTTTTATGAGAAAGATTTAAGTAACTATGTGAATTAACAAAAGTTTAGATTTAAATGTCATAAATGCAATACATTGAGAAGCAACTATTAGACTTAAGCTATTTAAAATAAGTAGGAAACTAATGCATTATTCCGTGTTACATCCATTTGGTTCAATAGGGTACCAAAAAAGAAGCAAATAAATCTTATTTACGCAAATATCTATTTTATATAACTTATATATTTTCGAATTATAATATCTGTGAAAGACAATTTCAAGTTATAAATTCAAAATTCTAAAAATTCGATGCATGAACCACATTTGGACAATACACTTTAGGGGTTAATTCTCGCCAGTTAGCCTCATGGAAATAAAATGCCTAAAATAAAAATGCCTATAAAAATGTCTATTATAACGTATATAAAAATGTCTCATTTCTCAGACGTATCAAACAATTCATGTTTGCATTTATTGAAATTCTGAAATATAGAAAATATTATCACACGGTTTATCTGCAAAACTCCACTGAAAAAGGAATAATTTCGTTAAAAATGTTCTAACCAGTCGATTTATTCAGTCTGTTTGTATAGAGAAAGATTTCTTTGGTCCAGCAGCGACACAGAGAGTAAGCATAATATCATTGAAGAACATTAAATTAGATTTCTCGTGTTAAATATATCAGAAAATATTGAAATTTTGAATTAGAAATGTATATTGATTATGAGACATGTATTTATTTGAATTAGCTTTCTTTAAAAGACTTCGAATTTCGAATATCTGTATGCAATATATTTATTTTTTCGGGTACTTTCAAACTGACAGGTTCAATATACAATCAGTTTTTGTCCTGAAAAGCAGTGTAATGCCCTCATGGACTTAACAATTATAAAAATTTAAAGTTCTTATTTTAGAGCACATACCTATACCCATTCACAAGAAGTATTCATTCATGAAGCCGAATTTTGCAAATTTTATATGTAAACATAGTATAAATGCCCATTCCTACAGTCGATTGTTATTCGTCCAATTTTGCTGTGCCGCTTGTAATTTGTCGTGTTATAACGGTTGCATAATATGTAACTGTGAAGAATACTCTTGATTATTAATAGTTTTTACGTTGAAAATAAAAAGTAAGATTATATATATATATATATATATATATATATATAAAAATTTCAATTTGCTTTATGAATGATGAAGGGTAGGAGTGGGCGGGGAATAAAGGATCAAAATGGAATTTAGTAAAAATAGATGTACAAACATTTCTTGTAAATCTACCTTTAATCTGAAGAAGTTATCGATTCCTACCTCTGGCTATACACTTAACCAGTATCCTACAAAAACTGGTTCACTATAGCAACTAACTGCTGGCTACTCGAGGATTTTGTTGTTTTCTTGCAAGTGATAACTAACTGTGGGCCAGTTTCCTTATAAAGACTTTTATCAACTAAATGTATTCATTTTCCCTTGATTAACTAGCTCATTCATTATGCTTGATTAAATGACATTATAAAAATCATCAAAACTATCTTCAAAAGAAACTTTAGTTTATTCAAAACTTTATCTTCAGAGCAGTTAGACAATTCAGTGTAAAAATTCATTTGAAACATTTATAAATATGTTAAAAATAACATCAAAATAATTTAAAACAACACATTTATTAAAAATATATCTAAAGGCAGAATGAAAACATAAATGACTCATTTCTAAGGTTATCTTTAAATGAATCTTACCTCTTGGTACCAATAGGGAGTTGAACGGTCGAAAATTTTGACCAGTACTTCAGGGTCGTCAATATGTTTGCATATTAAAACCGGATGGGGACCACTTTCACAAACGCAAGGTTCGACAACATATTTTGGAGGACAGCCTATTTTTGGCACGTCTTCATCAGATGAAACAAACTGGATTCCGATAAATAAAACCAATATTACTGGAAAAAATTTCATATTTTAATTTACTGGGGTCTTTTTATAAAAATAAAAAAATATTATCAAATTTCCAAAAATATTTAATACACGTTCATCCCCAAAATAAAAAATTTAAATTAAAATGAGAAAACCGGTTGAAAGTAATTGCAATTTTTATCTATTTCTTCCTGGGAAAGGTGAGATAAGTAACATGTGTTCAGATACAGAGAGTTCAGTAACAACAGAGTCATGTCATGTGCTCAACACAACTGCTTCTCTCACCGAGATTTATATGTGAGTTTTATTTTCAAGAATAAAGAGCTAGTGATAAGAATACAAAGCTTTTGGAGCAAATTCTGAAATGACGTGTGATGTGCATTGCTAGGTAAAATTTCTATAGCAAATTGCAATGCATAAAACAAAGATTCTGTAAAAGTGATTATTTAGCATTTTCCCTTTCTCATATACCAAGTTTAGAAAGAGAAAATACTGTCATCTTCAAAATATTTTAGCCCACATTTTGATGAATTTCCGCGATCATTCAGAATGGACCTTCCTGAAGTCGAAAATCAAGATTTTGGATGTATGTTTAGCTATGCACACGAGAAGTAAGAAGCTTTTGAGTTAGATGAATGAAATCTGGTATCTTGTCTTTATAGTAAATTTGTGAATAAAATTTTCAATGAAATCCATTCGCAGAAAA
The DNA here is from genome assembly GCF_947563725.1 of Argiope bruennichi. Lineage (NCBI taxonomy): Eukaryota > Metazoa > Arthropoda > Arachnida > Araneae > Araneidae > Argiope > Argiope bruennichi. The sequence goes on from NC_079154.1 coordinate 2,995,608, forward strand.
CTGCCTGTCTGTCTGTGAAGGTCTGTCTATAACGAACACAATAACTTCAAAATGTAAAGAACTTTTTCGTAAAAATTGAATATATGGTCGAAACTTCTAAAGTATAGATCATTATCAAATTTTGAACATTGAAAACAATCACCTTCTACAGGGATGGGTCGCGGTGCCCTAGTGGTAAGATCTCGGATTCGGAACCGGAAGGTTTCGGGCTCGAGACTCGATTCCACTGAAGAAACGTCATGTAAGCGGGTCTGGTGCATTTTTAATCCGTTGGGGCCAAACCTCCTCCAAGTGGTGGGATTTGGAAGGTTGGGGAGAGTGTGTCAATTGAGGTGTCTTCCTCGTCATCTGACCGCGGTTTAAAATGACGAGGTCCGTCTGTAATAACCCTAGTGTTGCTTCAAAAACTGGACTAAACTTTGTTAATATAACTAAACTAAACTTTGAGGGATTCACAAGGAGTTTATTGTCTGTCAGTTTGCCCATTCCCATGCATGTAAACGCGATAAATGAAAATCGCAAGGACTTAACTGAAATTTGATACGCCACCTTGCTATTTAAATGGTAGATTTTTGTTTCATTCAGTTTTAAAAAAAAAAGTGGTTTTGAAATTCGTACTCAGTTTTCTTTACTGTAGAAATATTAAACAGTAATGTGCGGGACGATGAAAATAAAAATCGAAGAACGTGGATAGTTCATGGCCTCATTCAAGGTCGTTCATTTTTATGCCAGACGGAAAAATGCTAACCCCTATGTATGCGAAGAAGTTTCATGAAGATCAGACTTTCGTGACTCTTAGATATGTCATCCAGTCTGCCTCCTGCCATCTTCCCTTTTCGACAGATGTCACACATTAAAACTTTGAGAGAGACCTCAGTGGTCAAGTTTCGTCTGTTTCGCTACTTAACAAGTACAGCTAACCCATCAGATTGCTCTATATTTAATTTGTAAATATATTTAATGCTTTTTTTTTGTTATGATAAGATTTAGCTTATCAAAGTGGATGAACGATTCAATGGATACTACTATTATGAAAGATTAACAGGTGGTTGCTGAAGGGGCTTATGAAAATTATTTTAAATACTTTATTTGCTTTATCTGAATAGAAGCATAAAATTTAAGGAAACAGATAAAACAGTGGGTTAAATATAAATATTTCAAATATAAATTTAAAATGAGTCTCATTTTTTAACGTAAAGGAAAAGATTCTGATGATCGAAGGTCATGTGTTCTGTTCTTACCTGCGCTCTTAAACTCGAAAGCATACTTCCATTACATTTGAAGCTATATGCAATGCTCCGAAATAGATAGGCACGCATGACTTTCAAGAGTTGTAGAAACGAATCGCTGTCTTCAAGCAGGCTGCCTCCAGGTGTAAAACAAATGGGGATGAATCCTCCCCCAATGTATGCTAAAGAAGGCCAGATTTAGGAACTGCATCAAAATTTTATCTCAGGCACTATCGAGGTACTACTGATTGCTTTGATAAGGAGAAATGGTCCTGCGCCATCTTCATTATCTGTGTTTTGTTATGCTTTGTGAAATGAGTCAAGAACAATATCGACTCTTTCAATAGCAGGATTTTAATGATTTCATTATTCAACTATGCGATCCAATACCGATTTCACAACGTAGTAGGTAGTTTTAATACACAGAAAGTAAGGTAAGATCATATCATTAATAAAGTACGTGATCTATAAATAATATCAATAGGTAGTACATTGCTCAAGTATGTTACGTCGAGTAGAATGATATAATTAAGTACTGCTTATTTAAAACCCACACCTATCTAGTCAACCCGAATAAGGGTAGAAGGGCTAATAGGGAACAGTTAGTAGTGGACAATAATTCAAATGCAAAGAGACCAAATCTCCTCAATCCAAACAGCGATGTAGGAAGGAATGCAGCTCATTCCACTAGCATGGGGAATATTTACTTGCAGAACAATATATAATAAAATATCATAAGAAATATGCTGGCAATATAATGTTTTGAAATTTTGCATAAAAAGTAATCTACTTAAAAAATAGAAAATCACGAAACATGACAATATTAAAATGCACAAAAATGATCCGTCTCCTAAAGGTGTGAATTTAAGATTATAACATAAGAAATGAAGTGACAAAATAATATGAATGCATTAAACCCCGTTTCCATTTATCAAGACAGTGCATTGCAAATCGTCCTACTGCAGCTCTTAACCATATGGATGCAGGATTCGAATCATATAAGAAGTCGAATAGTCGTTTCAGTCCGTATAGAAGAATTAAGTAACTAGCCAAACAGCAAGACGATTCAAATAATATGAGTCACCAAGTAGTAAGAGGATTCAAGTTATGTAATGGGAAGATTTGAATTATGTAGCTGATCAAATGCTTGTTGTTTTGTCATTCAGTCAAACAACTAAGCAATGATAGTAAGTTTGCTAAAACCAAAAAACACCAGATGAAGTTTCATAATTTCTGACTACACGGTTTTAAATTCCCTCAATTCTCTTCATTTTAGAAAAGTTTGAAGTATTTTTTAAGTAAGTGAAACATTCGACAGGATGTTGTGCTTTTGTCATTAAGTACAATGATTTTATTTTGCAAACATTATTCGCATTTATTCCAAAATTCAAAACAGTTTTCAATAGTAATATGTAATTTTTATGTATTCACTGGCCAGTCTTCATGAATTTGAACGAAAAAAAATGCACTGTTGCTATTTAGTACGTTAAATATGTATAAACGCGACTGATACAGTCTATTGAAATCAAGCATATTTATTGACTGTATTTTTAATCGATAAATCGAGTGCGTTATCCATTTTGAGAAGTGGGACATACCAAAGTTAGAAACAACGTTGATCTTAATGTGCAAAAAGATTATTTTTTAAAAATTAAAATGAAACATTTCAAAGAAGCACGCAAATAATTCAAATGAAGTATTTTGAACTCTGCTTTTGGTGTTAATGGACCGTAAATGCACATAATGGAATTTTTAAAAAAATCATTGATTTAATAAGCTAAATACTACGACTCTCAGACAAATGAAATTTGCTAGTATGTGGATTACAAAGCTATGATAGGAAAAATCTTGGATGAGATGAAATGAATAAATTTTAAGGCTGTCTTAACTAAGAAAACGTTTCGAAGTTTTTTTTCTATTAAATTGTTTTTTGCTTGCACAAATGATATTCGAAACATAACTAAGAATTATTTTACTCCTTCTAGATTTTTCGTTGGGATATAAAATCTAAAATTCGGTATACTTATCAGAAAAAGGCCAAGAATTTATTTTTCACCTAATTTTGTCTCAATAGCAATCCAATTAAAACTTTCAATAATCAGTCCTAAAGTGTCTATTTATTCTGTGATAATGCTTTCAACGAGCTTCTTTATGGCGGCACTTTCAATTCTGCGCATAAACATTTAGAATTGATTAACAAAGGTGAATCAGTGAGTCAGTCGTTGCATTCTAAATACATACAATTTAGAAAATAACTTACAGAACAATGGCTGTCATTCCAAATGCAATCGAATCTTTCGACGGAATAAAAATCCTATCATCCTTTTAGAACTATTAATCTCAGATAGCAGTAAATTTCATCCAATTCCTCATATCTCAGGAATTAAAGTTGTCGTACAAAAATAAGTTTCGATATAGATGATTGAACTCATCCCAATACGTTAATTAGGATAAATTTAATAATACGTTTAGCATTGTAATTAAAAATTTTCGAATGAAATTCCTTATCAAAAAAGAGATGTTTTCTTAAAAAAAAATGAATATAAAACTGTATTCTAATTGAAATTTTTAAAAAAATATTGATATTTTCCTGTCGCCCAAGAATTAATGAGACTGTTTGCAAAACATCTTAAAGGATACTTGTTTATTTTTTATGGTCCCCTAACTTTATTTGGCAATTTTTAGATTACATTAAGATAATCTGAATACTGTAAAGGTATACTCATTATGTCTCATCTGAGTTGTCTTGTAGGAATCTCACATAAGATTTCGCCAAGATGACTGCATTCCCAGGTTTAGTTTGCGATTTTTAAATGACATGACGATCATCAATACCAAATTGCAAGCAACCAAGATGGCAAAAGCCTTTCTTGGCAGTTTATCGGGAGCCCTTAAAAACAAATGCCTTTTAAAGTATTTATTTCGTATATTGCTTTTATTTCAAATGAATGTATCTATTTTTAAATTTTCAGAAACTACAATGGTTACCTCTCTCCAACGTCTCGGAACCATTTCCATGTTCATCGGATCCATCCTTTATAACCTATTTTTGCTCGATATGAGCACCGTGCCTCAGATCGTCTCCTTTCAACTCGTGGTGTCGGTCTCAACACTCCTGATTGGAAGTATCCTGTCCTACGGGCTGAAGGAAATGGACGATCGCTTTTTGAAAGCACTTGGTATAAACGTGTACCTAATTGGTACTGGATACGAATGCAAAAGTGCCTTTGTTTACGATTCGACGCCAATGAGTTATGCTTCGAGTATTTTAGGTGGTCTCCTAATGATGGGAGGTCTCATTCTCATATACTTGAAGAGAGGAAAGCCAACGGAATCTACTATAAAATGTCAGTTTTATATTGGCGCATTGATTTGTGCCTTGCGTTGGCTCTAATGATGCTAGATATAGCCCTGAGAATTTGGACAACAGATTTAAGAATGCATCCAGAAACTATTGGCAAGGCTTGGATTGATATATCTATAGGAACACTTTATATGTTGAATGGGGCGTTGCTGACTTGCATTGCTATGAAAAAAACAGAAGGAGGTCGAGTGGAACCAGATGTACTGTTTTTTAGCCACGACAACATCTTCGATCAAATCTTCTACTGAAATTTTTGCCTCATTTCAAGGATGGGAATGATTTTAGAAAATTTTAATTGTAGGAACTGCACGTTTGAAATTTTTATGACTGACGGTTGAATGAACAAATAAGATAAAGATTACAAATTTGCCATTTTTTAGCATGTCTTTTTTTTATCATTTTATATTTGCCTGTGTATTTTAATTTCTTGTGTTTGCTTTTGACAAATGGCAATAAATGTTTTTAAGAGATATTTTGATTTCTTTCAGAAAAATGAATGAAACTTCTGAAATGGATCCTTGATCTCCTAAACTTTATAATCGAATGTAATCAATAGTGTTAACTTCTGTACTAAATCATTTTAACGCTCAGACTATCGACTTTGTAAATCACTATTTAGATGCAAAAGATCGCAAATACTTCCAAATGTTTTTAAAACGAAGTAATGTCTTTTGAATACTCATAGCATAATGCAATTCACAACTTAAATGCCGTACAATAAATAAAACATACTATTCCGTGGAATTCACCGGATGCAACAGGAACTAGATTAATTTCCAACCAGGGCAACTGTGGATGAGAACTTGGAAGATTAATTGCCCTTATTATAACAATTTATTTCTTTTAATTTTTACTCATCTTATTTTGAAAATTGTAATGAAGCAAAATGTTTCACCAACTCTTATTTGCAAATCATTTCAGAATATTTAAATTGTTTTATTAAATTCCCAACGAACCAATAGATATTTAACTATTTCTAAAATTCATTCTAGGTTATTGAGGTATCGCTTCATTGCTCAAAAATATTTCAATCATGGAATCTAAAAATTCACTTTTCTGGATTTGAGATTAAAAGTTGTTAAAAAATATTTTAATGCTTTAGAAAGTTTCATTTTTTAACAAAAGGCAGGAAATTACCCGTCGTATTAAATTACGTACCATGTAGCCCTGAAACTGTTCATTTTATTTTTCGTAATGTAGGCATTTTATGTTTATATTGAAGACTTGCATAAAAGCCCTTGGAAAGCCATACGAAATAATTCGGTTTGTAGAGGTAGTGATAAAATAACAGAACTATGAGATAAAGTCAAAATTTCAGCTTCTTTGCTGAAGAATTCTTATCGCATCTCGTCAAAACCGTCATTTTTATCTTAATATCAGATTTATTAAATTCGTGGTTTAGTTTGAATTTTACCATCGATTATTAACAGCTCTTCAAAATTAATTCTGCTTTTTATGAATCAATGTATCTGTTTTTTAAAAATAGAATAGAATAGAATATATCAAAGAATCTCTAAGCAGTTCATAAAGTGAAGAATATATTTTACAAAATCGCCCTCATAAAACCTTGTTTCCATTCTTCATAGAATCACATTAAATAAATTTAGATTCCATTGCAACAAAATAACATAATCACTTCAAAACTTTTTTGGAAATTTTTGGTTTTTAATTAATTAAAAATGGATCGAAATTTTATACACGCATTCCTTAGCACCTAGAAAGATTTTGCGTGGTATTAAAAAGTTTCTACATCCCTCTGAAAGCTATGTAATGGCGGTAAAACATTTTCAGCTCTAACTTCTGGACAAATCATTGACCAAAAATTATTTTTATCCCATCTAAATTTATAAAACTACTTTAGCGATATAAATGTCTACTCTAAATTCAATTTTAATCAAATTTAAAGTTAATTTCAAACATTTTTATACTTTTTCCAATAAAAATGTTTTTCTATTTTTAGCTTTATAATTACATTTATCCTCCGACATTTTTCTTCGATCTTTGAAGAGTTTTGATGTATATTAACTTTTTCCTTGGTGTTCAGACACTGGCTTCCTTTTCTATTGATCACGATGTGTGCATCGTTTTAAAAAATGAAACTTTAATTATCTTAGCCAAAGAGTCCAAGTTGTCTTCTCTTGATGTTGTTAATCTTTTAAGTTAAAGTCTAATCTCTTAATCCCGCAGATATAAACCTAGAAACTCCATGCTTCTCTCATGGCTAATTATATGTTATCAAATTCTGGAAATGGGTTCAAAGATATTTTTGCATAAATATGCCAAATGCTGAGGTTAAAATTGTTTTACTATATCCAAATAAACAATCAAAATAATTCTGAGAGAAAATATTAGCGGATTTCAATTCCTTAACCATAGCTCCAGCATAAAAAAATAAATGAAATGTGAAATTTGTGATCTCATAATTACATGATGTTCAAGAATACTGATCTTAAAACGAATCAATAAAATCAGATTGAAACAAGTGGTGATCTACGAAATGAAAAAAAAAAAAAAAAAAAGCATTTCCAAATACAAAAAAAAAAAAAAAAAAAATGCTGAATTGAAGAAAAGAAAGAACTCATTTGTACCTATATGCATGTTCATATACACTGCCAAGTTTACTCGCATTCATTATCCGTACGCAGGCACACACACACACACACGTACGTACATATATACATACAGACGCCAAAAAAAAGTGGTTAGAAAAGCTGAAAGTCTATAAAAAATTGTGAAAGAAATTTTTTTCGACTCATAGAGTTTAGTTTTGTTATGTTAATGTTCCACTTGAAAACAACATTAGAACTATTTTGAGATGAATTTCGTCATTTTATGCTCAATCGCAGTTTCTGCACAACACCAATGGAACAGCATTTGACCTACGACGTCGGATTTGGTCAAAATAGCTCACACGATCATTAGAACTGGATTTCGAATCAGGATATCCTACGGCTGTCAGGTCGGGACCTTATTACTAGACCACCGTTGCCTCAATCTAAATCCTGAAGCTTCATCTAAATCTTAAGGCCAAAATACGAAGCCAAAGAAATGTTTTGAGTTGATGCCATTTAATATGAAGCATCAGAATTTATGGAATTTTATATGGAGCAGCAAAAATCATTGTATAACATAACCTCAATGTTCTAGCATCAACTTTCGCAAATAGATTTATGATAGTGTTAACAAAAGTAAGTACTGTTTCATTCTTATGAATTTAACTAACTCCTCCCTCAATTTATGTTGTTCTTGTTACAGTTTCCATTTACTAGCGACAGTTATTTTATGTGAATTGTAAATGGACCTTTTGTTCATTAAGAAATTCAGTATTATAAACTCAATATGCCATAACATACGAATTTTTTAAATGATATATTTTTTTGTTTGTTTCTTTGTAGGAAAGATGACTTGGCTTTGTGCCAAAATGTATGGTTATGCCTTGATTATTACTGCTGTGATTACACAAACAGCATCTGTGGTATTAATATACGTAGACAGAGTTTATTTCGGTATATTTCTTCTTTTGTCAAGCTTCCTTGTGATATGTATCGGAGTGTATATTATGAATATTTGCAATTCAAGAAGACAATACGTTCCTATTTATACTGAAATTGTATTTGATGAATCAGAATCGGTTTCACTTTGAGTACTATGAAAAAATACATTTCAAAAAGCATGCCTTCATTCTATCCGAAACTATGTTTAATGCTTCGAAATGGGTACAATTTGCATATGTTATTTGGATTTTGTAAGTATTTGTTAAATTAATTAACCTTACCATACCAAATTTATTTTCCACCAATAATTCATGCATTGATTATAATGTCAAAGGAGGCATCTATTTTGAAGTAACAAAGTGGTCCGGGAGATATTTCAGCAGTTAATCATCTACAACTCTGAATGTATTTAATTTATTGAATTCTGCCTCTAGAATTATACTCGTATTATTTCTTTACAATTCCTTCTGAGTACTGTTTGATTTTGTTACATTTCATACCTAGTTTTTAAATAAATTTTTTTAATGAAAAAGCCGATATTTTCTGTGTTCTTTTAAAGTCATAATTATTTTATTAATTCTTACGTAGTATCTATAAGCTGCGATTATGGAAATTCATGGGGAGATGGTTCAGATATGCATACAAGTATGTCAGCTTTCCAGAAAAGGAAGAAATGTGATGGAAATACAGTAATAGAAATGCAATTTTTTTATTCTCGTGTACGAATAGAGAAAGAAATGATTAACATTCATAAATTACTAAAATGCTTCGTATACCAGGCCGAATTAAATTCTCCTTAGGCAATACAAGATTAAGGAGAGAGGGACTTTCCCACTTCAAAACTGTGTATTTTTTTAATCTCTATGTAAGTGACTTGTAACTAATACATATTGCATTACAGTAATATAATGAACAATTAATTCAGGTTATTAGCCGAGAATTGATCTCAGTATTTCTAGAATAAAAAGAACTATCAAACAAGTTTTATTTTACTACCTTTTAAAACAATATTGTAAAAGGTATATAACTTTTCAAATGCATTCTAAATGCTTAGATATGAATTTATCAAAACTGCTGACATACGGAAAAATTACGCAATTGCAAAAAGTAGAAAACATCAACAACTGATCCGCAAGCGACTTAAAAACATGGGGGAAGGGGAAATACTAAGAACAGTGTTCTAAAATTTTAAACAATATCTTAAGTTGAATATGTTGAAGTACACAATCATAATAAATCAAATAAAAGCTCAAAATCGGATAACACTAAATTTATAGAAAAAATTCTCTTTCTCAAAAATATCTCTTCATTCCAATTTTTTTTTTAAGTTCTGGTGTCCTGGAAAGTTGAAACTATTCTGGGCTTGCACCTACTTTGCCAGTTGAACGCTTTGTTTGTATATTAGGAAGGATGATGAAAGTATTGAAATGAGAGAAAATATGGATGATTTTTGATAAATCCAATGACTCAAACGACTTTGAATCAAAAAATTATTTGTTTGGAACGCAAAACTTGCGTGCGTGTGTGTATCTATTGACTAAAAAAATAGACCGTTTGATGCAGAATTACTCAACTTAGAACTATATACGTTCTTTGGAGGGAGGAAATGCGTGTTTCGGAAGAAATTTTAACCTACAAAAACTCTCAAAATAATATTTATCAAAATTAACTTTTACACAATTTCAAAATTTAAAAAAAATTATAGTTTTAATGATACTGCTTAATTGTCGCTTAATCTTTTCCTCTTAATCGCTTCTTTAATTCTGAAATGTTTTTAAATATTTTTCTCATAATTTTTAGCGACAGATTTCCTTATTCTGACAGATATTTAATTGTTTAATATCCTCCCATTGTTAAAAGCTAAGGAAGGAGGATTCTATTTGTTATCTGCATACTTTAATGATGAAAGTTGAAAATAATTTTGCAATACAGAGAAAGTTAGATACATTAAAAGTACTATTACATTCTTAATAATACTATGATGTAAAGAAATGATTCATATGTACAATGTAAATATAATCAAATGACAATATTTTCTTGGATGAATTATAAACATTAAAGTAGGCATAAAAGATTTAATTGAAAGTAACCGTAACCAATATTCCCTGTGAAATAGCTGCTCTCCGAAGACGGTTGGAAACTGGAATGTGTGGAAATGACACTCGAAAACGAATCAAACTTGATAAATACTATTATTCTTTTCCAAAATTATAGATATACTTTGGATCATATCTGTTATTTGATGGAGGTAATATGTCCGAACTCGATTTTCTTTTCCATATTACGTAGATCAACGCAAAAACTACTTAATGGAGATCTATTTAAGACATACATTAACATGCGCCCATAGAACATGTGTATAGAGATTTTTAGTCATTTCATCTGAACAACTCTCCCCACATTCAAGGAAAATTTAGCATGCTTATTGTCTTTATTCTCGAGAGAACTGCTCTCCGCTCAGTGTAAATATACACGTGCTCGCGCCTGTGTGCACGTTACCATGTTGTTATCTTTATAAGAATAAAAAAGAACATATTGTAATCATAAAGAAATTCAAATCCAAATTTTGATGAATTTCCATGTCTCAGAACTTCTTGAGTCCGAAATCCCTATCATCTTTACATACTCGCAGCCATCCTTTGCTTTTCACAACATTTTAAATTTGTACGACAAACGTATCTGGAAGGGCTTTCAAATTATTTTATATTGGGTTCTCGCACATGTGGGAATTCCGGGAAATGAAAAGACCGATATGGCAGCTGAATTGGCTACTACTATCTTGCCATCACAGATTCCTCTTTCTGATTATAAGAATCATATATGTCACATTTTGCCTTCCAAATGGCAAGCTGAATGGGACGCATAGATTCGAATAAGCTTTATGCAATGAAGCCTACACTAGATCTCTAGCCCAGTTTGCACAGCAGAAAACTGGACACAATTTTAATTAGGTTGAAGATTGGGCACATTCGATTAACCCATCGACATTTGTTGATGGCGGACCCAACACCATTTTGCTCAATTTGCAACAGTCTTATGTCTGTTTGACACATTCTTATAGAATGCCCACGGTTTTCTTTACAGTGTCTTGCATATTTTTAAAAATTCCATCCTGATTTGGGCGAGTTGCTTTCCAAAACTCAGCATGCTAACCTTATTAGTTTTTAAAAAAAGTATTGGTTTTCATAATCATGTATAAACATTAGTTGCTCTTTTCAGTGCAGTATCATACCTTACATCATTGCTGCGCTTTTTTATAACTCACATTTTTAGGCTTTTAGTCATTTGGATTTTGTAATCATTCCATGTTCTGATTTTATTATAAATTGATACAAATTTCATATATATTGATTTTAATTTCATGAATGTGGCGCATCTTAGCCAAAGATGGCTTTTGTGCCATAAACAAGCTCAATTCAACCCTTCAGTCTGAAAACTATTTTATTGGAATTTTGTTTTTCTGTGTACAAGATAATTAAGAAAAAGAAAAGAAAAAGAAAAAAAGAAAAAAAAAACGCTTTCAAAAAGACGGAAGAAATTTGATATTTGGTCGTCGCACCAAATTTGCAGATTTCCATCAAATTTTGAATGAGATCCATTGATAGAAAGCCTGCCTGTCAGAAGTGAAAAGTAACACAATAACTACAACATGGAGAGTTCTTGATAGATTAAAAAATTGGCAAGTAAATGAAATTTGGCCCGAAGCTGTTTTCGCATGTAAAGTGTGGATCCTTATCAAATCTGTCAAAGGGTCTCATTTCAATTTCATCGACATACAGTTTTGAAACTGGCAGAGCGCTGTTTTGGAATGGACCTTACGATTTTAAATTATGGCCATATGATATGTACGACATCTACAGTTTTAGCTGAAGTGGGAATGGTTTGATTTTCAATGACAGAACTAGGGCCATTTTGTTCGTAGGCACCAGTTACAGATCAATTAAAAAATTATTAGGGTAATTGCCAAATAAATAAGCTCCTGAAAGTTATGAATTCTATGAATTATAAAATATTATGACTGCACTTATCAAGTTTAATTAGTCAAGTTTCTATTTCATTGGTTTTATTTACTTATTACTAACTAAGAGAGACCGTAGTATAAGATATAAGGTAAAGTATTGTTACGAATCTGAGATGCGGCTCCCCAGCATAGTTGGTTCCATCATCAGAAAGACAATTTTACAGTCATCTGTATTAGACGGAGTCCGGGTGTCGCATCGGATGTCCCTGAGCTTGGCGACTTGGAGACGAATTTGGCGACTTTGGCGCCAAAATAGATTATACTCGAAACATCGAGAATTTTCCCGCTCCGTCCAGTAGGAACCGAGATACGCCTCGAACGTTCCTGATTGGTTCAGAGGCTTCTAGCCCCACCTCCTGAGACCTATAAAAGGAGGCAGCCGTAGCGTCCATAGTAGTCGTAGTCGGAAGCGACAGAGAAGAGTAGTCGGAAACGACAGAGAAGAGTAGTCGGAATCGACGGTGAAGATCGAGTCTTCCAACGATTAGCAGAGCAGCAACGGAGTCAAGCTAGTGCTGAACTAAGCTGTGTGCTACTGTCTGCAATAGAGTCTTGCTGTATGCTGCTGTGTACGCTGTTGTATGCTACACGTCTCGGCTGAAGATAATCGTCTTCTATGCTGTATATAGTTGTCGTCTTTTTGCTGTCCTGTGTGTCTTCGTGTAAATAAACGTCGTTGTTTGTTTTTCTACTGCCGCCTGCTGATTGAGCGTTCTCCACACCATATAACTCCCACTATCCAAACGAACCCGGGAAATTTCGTAACATTTGGTGTCATAAGTGGGATAGTGGTCAACAGTGTACGGTGAAAACGAGATCTCAGGCTACAATGGCTGATAGCGATAATGGTGAGTGTTGGCTGAGATGAAGAAATCGATGGAAGCTGGACAAGAGAAACTTTTGCAAGAAATGAAAGCCTTCACGGAAGAAATGAAAACCGGATGTGAAGAAATGAAGCGTGAGTTGAAGAAAGGCCTTTCGTCGTGGAAAGAAATTTTAGAAGATAAAGTTTGCAAAACTGAAGACATCCAAGTTATCACAGAAGAAATGGAAGGAAACAGTGAGAGCCAAGTGAGAGAAGAAACGGCTGAAGATCGATTGGAGACCGGTGTCACCGAAAAGGAACTTAGCCATCCGGAGGATGAACCGAAGTTTAATAAGGAGAGGAACGAACAGGGAGAATGTCAAATAATTGCGGAACTGAAACAGTCTTCTCCGAATGAGTCCCCTGAAGTGGAACCGAAAGTGCAGGCGCTTGGGGATGGTGAAGATGAACTTTCTTCGGACGGGTCTGTTGGTGGCGACCCGTGCTCGATGCCTATGGATGCAAGAGTTAATGCGACCCTGTTTGGATTGGATTCGTCCCAAAGATTAAAGGGACTACCTCTCTGCAAGCCTCTTGGTATCTCCTGGCATAGTGACACGGAAGAAGACTACGTGGCTGGAATCGCTGATCTCTGTAATCACGGTCTCAATTCCCTCCCAGAATTCGAATTTGATGTGGATTTCTCAAGGAGTGTCATGCAAACAGGAGCCGATGAATCTGCTGTATATCCGGTCAAGTTGTGTCGTTTCAGAGGAGCCCTTCCCGTAAAGGCAGATGTCCTCTTCAGAAGATCCAGTGTGGAGAGCTGCGGACAATTCTCAAGTGTCGAGAATGAGCCAGGAATAGGCGGAGATATTCCCACTGAAGCTTTGGCGATGAAGGCGAATACCTGGCTTTCGAGTGGACTTCAGAAGGCACTGTTGGATCATCCTGATATGCGATTGGTTCGATGGAAGAAGTTTAAAGTGACCAACCGACCAGCCTGGCAAGAATTCATTCTGGAGGACTCTACTACGATCCAGCGTTTTGCTCCATGGGACATATTGCATTTTAAGAAGAGAAATCAAGTCTGGGTGTACCATCCGAAACGACGAAGAGGTCCGTGTCAAAAGCATTGAGAAGGTTCGGATGGATCTTTAGTCGCCGCCAAATTAGTAAATGATGTCATCTTCAAAAGTGCAGAAGTCGCCAAACGCATCATCACATCATTCGGAAGCCTACGCCCGGGACGTGCAGTCCTTAGGAGGGGGACAATGTTACGAATCTGTGATGCGGCTTCCCAGCATAGTTGGTTCCATCATCAAAAAGACAGTTTTACAGTCATCTGTATTAGATGGAGTCCGAGTGTCGCGTCGGAGGTCCATGAGCTTGGTGACAAACTTGGCGACTTTGGCGCCAAAATAGATTATACCCGAAACATCGAGAATTTTCCCGCTCCTTCCAGTAGGAACCGAGATACGCTTCGAACGTTCCTGATTGGTTGAGAGGCTTCTAGCCCCGCCTCCTGAGACCTATAAAAGGAGGCAGCCGCAGCTGCCAGAGTAGTCGTAGTCGGAAGCGACAGTGAAGGTCGAGTCTTCCAGAGATTAGCAGAGCAGCAACGGAGTCTAGTGCTGAACTAAGCTGTGCGCTACTGTCTGCAGTAGAGTCTTGTTGTGTGCTGCTGTTTGCACGTCCCGCGGCTGAATATAATTGTCTTCTCTGTGCTGTCCTGTGTGTCTTCGTGTAAATAAACGTCGTTTTTTTTCTACTGCCGCCTGCTAATTGAGCGTTCTCCACACCATATAACTCCCACTATCCAAACGAAGCCGGGAAATTTCGTAACAGTATTTAAGAGATACCGTAGATGCCACTTTATGTGATCACTTCGTGACTTTGAAATTTTGGCAACATTAACGAGCTGATACTAGTAACCCAATTAGGGTAAAATAAACTTTATTTTTATCATTTCAACGGAAAAGAAAAGAGCACTTACATCCAGGCTATCTACAATATTTCAAATAAAAATTAAAAATATTCTATAATTGTTGTAGAAAATTATTCTTTAAGGGTTTATTGTATATCGTTCGTAATTGCATATTTTTAAAATTTGTTGATCGATGTTGCATCGTAAGTTTCAGAACATCAAGTACTTGACACATTCTGGTGCTCGGTGGAGGATTTTATTCCACTCAATCATCCCCATTAGAATTGTCAATGTTTATTATTTGATCTGGCTCACAAAAAGCTAGTGATTTAAAAAAAAATTACGAAGAAAAACCTGCAAAATTTTAAACTGCAACTTAGATATGCTGCGTTGATTAATTTTAAACTTTTATGCTTGTTAAGAACTCCAGTTTTGATTTTAAAACTATGAGATTTCTCTTTCGATCCATTTTGCTATCATAATTCAGTCGCGAGAGACAATGATTTATGGTTGTTCAACAGATTTCAATCCCAATCTGGCAGCTTTATTGTCCATTTAAACCAATTTTGATCGATCTAATCCAGAAAAAAAAATGTGACTTCATCATATGAGAAAATGGGACGCCTGCCTGAAAAGAAGAGCAAGAAATTATAAATACGTAAATCCTTCAAGCTAGTTGAAACTGAAGAATCAGTTAATTCTCTGTTGCAAAACCAATAACAATAAGCGATGTAGTGATCTCACAATCCGAATATTTTTGTGCGTGGTTGAATTTACAAAGGAAATGATAAGATTAACCGCGATTACTTTAAGTGGTGTTTACAGTAACATGTCTGCAATCATGGTCAGTAAATAAAAACATTTCCACAAAGATTTTCGAATAAAAATGAGTTTAAATCAACAAAGTAATAGCTTATTTAAGTTAAATGCATTTAAATGTGAAACTAAAATGTTTATCAAAAGAGAGGCCTCATTTTCAGTATTGTCTTGGGTTTCACCATACCTAAATTCTCCAATGCGGGTTTTGATGTTAAATGGGGTAGCCATTGTTTGCACTTTTGTGCCATTAACCCTTCTTTGCATGATTTTTTTTGTGAAATAAATCAGGGTGATATAATTCATGTTCTAGATTCAAGGAAAAATGTTTAAAAAATCCTGGTTTAAATATATAAAATAATTAAGAAATATTAAGATGGATATATCCATCATCATGCAAATTTACATGTTAAGGTCAGTACAAACTCTTCAGTGTTCCTCTTCCAAATTTCTACACTCTATATCGCTTTCATTAGCAAAAAAATCTCAGATTAGTTATAAAAAAATTATTCAATAAATCGCACGTTTCTTCCACCCACAACAAATAACGGAAAGACACGTTCAAACACACTGTAATAATTGCAAGACTGATTTGATTTTTTTTTTTTTTACAGCTACGTTTTTTACTAAGCAATAGACGTGAAAAAAGTTGTCAGCAACAACCAATTTACAGTGCGCCTGTTTTGAGTGAAATTTTTTGTTCATTAAATGTTAAGATAGAAATTTCCACCAACATGCGAAGAAGGGTTAAGAATGTCATTCAATGCTGTACTTTCGAAACCTTATCTTATCACATCATAAGCATATTGCCTCGAAGCCTGATGAGCTGCTCCTTGCGCATTACAAAACGCTTGTTGCTTCTCTCATTATGGATCCCTCTAAAAATGTCCAACCATTGTTTTTCCCGATGGCTACTGTTTCATCGACTTTGGAGAAATAAAATTGACACACTGATTATACTCCCTTTCATGTTCATTATGTAGCAGGCTTCTGCGCAGGTGTACGTTGGATTTTAAGAGATTCTTCCATTTTATGTTTGTGAATGGAAATATGAAAATCATCTATTGCGAAAAGTTCCCGCCATGACTGAAATTTCTAAATAAACTGCAAATACGAATAAAAAGTCCGTCCGAGCTGATAGTGCGCCGTGTGAGCAGCGCTTTGAATAGATAATCCTGATATTGGATTTTTTTAATGAAAAGGTTTTGTTTTAGAAGCATACGAAGAAGCAAACGAACACCAAGTCATAAAAATTTATTGTGAAATAATGTATAAATATAGAAACACTATCCTATGCTAACTTCTTAAAATGACTAGTTTTTTTTTTCTTTTCTTTTTTTTGTGATTGACACTACTCATAGCAACCTGGTTCTGATGTTAAAGTTTCTTATTTTTTGCTGCTATATTTTCAGACTCGCGTCATTTGTTCCACAGAGTTTTTATTAAAATTGGCTTTACATTTTTCACGATTGTCAATTTAAAATATTCGAAACAAATTCTTGATATTCTCTTCATTGCAAATAATGGAACACTGATATTTTTAAGTTCCTTTTATCTATAAATCGCTGATTGACTAGATAGCCAGTCAATTCAATTGCAAACTTATCTGCTCTAGAAGAAAGATTTTAAAGTGGTAAAATATAAACAAAATTTTGCTATCCTTTTCATTATTTAAAGAAATACGAATAAATCTCAGGCATCCGTTTCAGAACAAGGCAAAAAAGGAAGCATATCTTCTTGTAGGTCAAAGCATTTCCCCGGATGGTTTTCTACTACATATTTGAATTAATAACACACAGAAAATTACAAAGAAAAATGGGCAGAAATTGGTGAAATTCAGCCAGCAATAAAAATGATCTATTCTCGTAAGAATTTCAGAACAGCAGCATAAAATCAATTTTGCTTACATGTAATGAGAGTTTCAGAATAAAAATCTTACACGTTTTGAAAGCAGTTTTAAATTACCTCCTACAAGAAATTATAAATCGACTTAAAAGTCCTAAAGTCGTGCTTAAAATTGGAACACATAAAACCAAGAAAAACTAAACTAATATTAAAGATTAAAAACACTACAGACAAAACACAAATATCATTAAATCTTAAATGCGTAGTTTCTATAAACATATCTCTGTCTCCATAAATAAAACAGAAAGGAATAGTTGCAAGAATCGCCATTAAATGAAATATCTTTTTCCGGATGTTTTCTCCAAGGACAAGCACCACCTGATGAAGGATGGTGAATTCTGAGACAGAATTTATAACAGATGAATCTGTCTCGTTAAAGCTGTGTAATATCAAACAAATGTTGCCAAATTGATTGAATTCTTCAATATAAGGGTAGTTGCTTTACCATTGAAGTGCAACACCTCAAAGATATGCAACTGCGGAATATTTTATATTCACACATCGTTTTCGTTAATATATGAAGAGTCAAGAAATTCCACATCAGAGTGTTGAACCACCAAATATTTTGTCGCTGATATTCTCATACGAAAAGGTAATCGAGTATTCGATAGAGTAACACAAAGAACAGAAACTCAGTCGATGATGTATTGAGCGGAATCATTGGCGGAAATTCTGAAAATAAAACAAATATTTTTAACGTAGTTCATCATTAGCCATGATATTCTTATAAGTTATCACAAGTTTCATAAATCTGACAAAGCTTATATGTCGTTTTTCGACTTATAAAATTTCCATCTTGGGTATTGGGTATTCTTAGTGAAATTGCAAATGCTATTTTGAAAGAATTTAATAAGATGCTCTGCGTTGTTTCTCAGAAAAGACTATAGCGTCTTTAAAAAAATCTCTAAAAAAGTATTGAGAGTTGGTGAAAGTTAATATAAAATACATATCTATTCAGAAGAAGGTACAGAAGAAGTTGGTTATAAATACATCGAATTTCAACTGCATGTTCTACAGAATATTGGAAACCAAATGAATCGGAAAAGTTTTCATAGTAAAAAATAAGGAGAATAGTTATCATTATAAATAGCTTATTGGTAACGTCATAAATTTTAAAAGCTAGGTACCAGAAATTTCGATCCCTTAATTGCTCTACCCGTGATTCTTATGGGCATTTCTTTTCAAACTTATAAGTTGATTTTAAATTATTTAAAAAATTATAATTTTGTTCAAAAATTGCACATAATCCACAAATAATTCAAATTTTCTATTCATTTTTTAATGGAATGATTGATGGCAACGCATTTCTGAAATAGATGTCATCTAATTAAATATTTGAAAAGTAAAGCCTTTAAATAGTTTTGAAGTGTAAAATTTGTATTTGAATTAGGGTCGTGATCACATTAAGCTGTTAAATGTCAAACTACAGCATTTTAAATTTGTAGGCTAAAATTTGTGAAACTTGTAATTCTATATCAAAGTGCCTCATATTCAAAACTAGTTCAATGTTTCTCAGAATTGTCGGTTTTATGAATGTAACAATGCATTCCAAAGTTCACAACTTTGTCAATTGATTTGATTGCAGAAAAAAATTTCAAGTTTATTACGAATTATAAGTAATAAGGAAATGTATGATGTTTTAGCAATTGCTTTAATGGCCCAAAGGTTAATCTAAACAAGAAAAAGAGTACGAAAATAAAAAAAAGAAGAAATATAGCTTTCTTTTTTATTTCTCTGTGGGTTTCATTTCTTTCTGCTTAGCAATATATTCTACTAAAATCTGAAGCTCTTACGAGCTTCAGTTTATTCTATTAAATATGAAAATAGTGTGAAACATTTGATTCGAGGATAGAATAAATCTCGATGTTTTGGATTTCCCTGAAGTTGGAATTTCGCATCAGAGTGTCTATGAATGTCATCATTAAAAAACATTACGAGCAGAGTGAATGAAGTTTAACACTGGTTTTAACAACCTGATTTCTAGATCTGTATCGAGCTTTAATCCAAATTTGTTAAATGTTTGAATATAATTGATCCGTCTTCAGATACGCGATGAGTCAGCAATGTAATAAACTAGATCGATTTATTCTACGATTTTTAAGCCCAAATTATAAATGCGCATTTTATTCTAGACCTTATAAGTGAAGAGGCAAATGTTAGTTCGTCTGAACGTGAAGAAGTGAATATGAAAATTCTGAAATGAAACAAACAGATAAATGAAATTCGATTTTATTATCTTGATTTCAAAATTGTAGATATATATCAAATTTTGAATCTAATCAATTAAGTGGAAAATATCTAAACATATTCTCTATTCTCTTCCCTATAACAACGTAGAAGTATATAAGAATGGGCAGGAAGCTTTCCTCCTTTGCAGTAGAAAATCTATTCCTACCACTCGGCTCAAATAAATAAATAGCTATTAATGATTCCCGAAATATAGAAGAAAAAAGTCTAGAAGAATTATATAACAAAGAAAATAAATTACCTCTATAATTCGAAAATACATTCCTAACAGCCATTATCTTCCTAGTAGGGATTGCAATACCGGACCAAAATTTCAATACCGGTATTCGGTACTTTTTAGATCTTAATACCGGGATACCGGTATTAATACCGGTATTAGAAATTTTCGAAAAAGAAAGAAAACACGGGTATTTCTTCGTTTTATTTGCCAATTTTATAAGAGAATGTAAATATCACAAAAAAAAAATTTGTAACTTATAAATTATAACAGTATATAAAGAATCACAAAAAAAAGTAAAGGAACAACTTATTTATTTAAATCACAAAAAAAGTGTAAATATCACTACTCAGTCTGGGGTACTATTACAAATTTTTGAAATGTGATCTTAAAAAAACATGATGCATCAATTGTACTGTCATTAAAGCTGAAAAGTAATTTTGTGTAAAAATTACCAGCTGTCGAAAACGCTCTTTCGGCATCTGCGCTAGTTGGTGATACTGTTAGCAATACGCGATATATTTTTTCCAAGTATTTACCTCTAAATCCCTCATCTTCAAATAAATCGATTTCTTATCGGATGGTTTTGGATATAGCTGATTTCTGTATTGTATTTTGGTTCGTTGAAATTTTTTTATTTATCGCTAATTCTAATTTTTGTTCAAGAGACCATTCCTTTTCACTATCAACAGTACTGACATTCTAATCTTCGATAAGTGAACCGTATTCTTCTTCATGTGGATAGGTTTGTGGGTAAAAACATTTAAGAAAATTTACTATAAACTTAATCAGATTTGAATTGGTTATTTTATTTTCTTCTTTTTCATTTTCATTTTTAAAATCATTATAATTATGTAAATACCATAAGACATTTTCTATTTCGGTATGCCTTTCTTCTGTGCGATTTTTCAATGTAATATATAATTCTTCAGATAGTGATGTGTGCTGTTCTTTCATGATTGCAACATGAAATTTATTGTTGCATTAGCTATTAATAAATTAAAATCTCTCCGACATAATGCCTCTATAGTCAGTTTTATTGGAAGTAGAGCTGATACAGTTCTGGATATTAAGTCGAATTCACTGTCTGAAAAATTAATTTGCAGGTTTAAGTCGATTATTGCTTTTTGGATTGGATTTCTAAATTTCAAAAACCATTCCATCATTAGGAGTAAACTGTTCTAACGTGTCTTAGAATCTATTATTAACATATATTCTGTTTTATTTTCAGTTAGTATATATTTTTGTAATATGGCATTTTTTGTAGGGGAAAGTTTAAATATCTTAAAAATTTTTCGAATTTTATAAATTATAGGAAGCAATTCTTGATGGGTTAATATTTCATCCTCATTAGCAATATCAACTTCGACAATTACATTGTCATTATCTTCATTGTCAATATCACTCTCACTCTCTTCAATGTCGGAATCCGAAGTTTCTATATACACAATATTTGGATTCTTTATTTTTTTGGTATAATACATCTATTACTCCTAATTGAATTCCATGAGCATAGCACAATTGCTGATTTGCACCAATCAACTTTCCAAATTTTTTCATAACTGTTGCTCCATTAGTCGTTATGGATACAATGTCTTCTTTCAGGGGTAATCCATGTTTCGCTAATTTAGATTTTAGCAATTAATTAAGCCATTAATTAGCTTATTAATTTCACCAATTAGGGAGACATAAAAACAAAAACGTATACTACGTCCTGAACATATAGTGGAGACAATTTAAAAAATTTCTAGTAAATACCGAAAAACCGGTATTTAAACCTGTGAATACTGGTATTACGAAATTGTAAAATGGCTCAAAATACCGGTATTCGGTATCCCGGTATTGCAATCCCTACTTCCTAGTGTATAATACAGTTGCTTCGTAAAAGAAATGGATTCTTTAGTGTGGTTTGAAAATCAAATGTGGCGTTTGCCAGATTCCTAGAATGCCATTTTCAAACATTTTCTTTGATTTAAAGGATGCCACCGCATTGTATTGCAGGAAAAGAAAATAAAGGTTTAATGATGAAGAAACTGCTTGAGAATTCTTATTTTATAAGTGACTAATATCCGCAGTTTGACCTGACGAAGTAGAACTGAAATAAGTTGCATTTATTTGGAGCGAATGGCGCTTACATTAAAGTTGTGTTAGTGCAAGAAACATATTAAACACATAATCTCTTTGTACATATTAAAATCCGAATGGAAAATCGTTATGCCTTCCTTTACCAAGTCTGACGAAAACGAGAGAGACAAATCAAGAATAATGTATTACCTTGTTCTGATATTTCAGGCAGGAGATTCGAAATGAGCTTTTGACTTCATAAACACTTAAACATTTTTATAAACCTTTGGTGATATATAAGATTGATTTAATTTTAGACGAATCATTCCATTTTTCGAGCCACAGAAAATATATAGGACTAGATCTTTTTTGAAAATAGGTTAGATGTCAAAAACAATGCCTGCGTCTTTGAATAACTTTCTGAATTTCATTCTATACTAGAAACAGCAATATATGTAAACAGTGTTACTGGTAAACAGCGAATTTAAGGTACAGATGATAATCAGTGATTCCGCATTCTTTTAATTAAAAATTAGTTTAATTTAGTTATACTAAAGTCTCGCTTTTAAAGCAACACTAGGAATATTTTGGGACGGACTTCGTCATTTTGAACCGCGGTCAAATGACGAGGACGACATCTGAGCTGGCAACCCCCTCTCCAAACTTCCTCATCACACCAGCTGGAGGACGTTTGGCCCCCGTGGATTTAACATGTACTAGACCCTCTTACATGACGGTTTAAATTGATAATTAGGTAAATTATTTACATAAATATACATATTTTAAACATACCAACTGTGGTGCATTTAATGGTAGTAACATTAAATATATTCATAATAGACGAAATGATTTATCTTAATACATGTTGAATGGCAAACATACCAAAGCTTTGATGTATTAAAATAAAATGGTGATGTATTGGACTATTCTATTGTATATTTTCAAATTAAAATTGCATGGCGTTAGAGGTTGATAACTTTTGACATTTCCCTATTTAAACATAAAAATGAATCGATTTATATAATTTCCAATGATATCTTGTAAAAGCATGCGATTAAATATTTGCATATAATTTACACAAATGTTACCTATTGTATAAAAAGGGATAAATGATGATAAGCTTACTTGAAAGAATTCGTTATCTATGGAGCACCTGTTAATTATCTATTTCCTCCCACATTTTTTACTATACCTTTTACCACAAAAGCGGAATCTTTCTTTTACTTACCCACTTACGGGCGCGTGGAAAATCGAATTGAATGCCAATGAAATTTTCTGTGTAAATCACGGGCATTTGTCAGAATTTTAAAACGAAAGTATTAAAAGAGATTAATTAGCTAAACATTATTTAATCAAATAAGAAAAAGGAATATTCAAGATTTTATTTTCAATCAAATTTGCTCAAAATGAGAAGTATTAACTTGGTGAAAACTTCATTGCCTTTGGTGATGCTAGTGGCCATTGCTAGCGCCGTAAATCTCCCCTTAAAACCAGGTTGTCCCGAGCCCATTGACGTTCAGCCATGCACGTGCGAGAGCAGCCAGTACACGGTTCTTGAATGCAACCAAGTAGATGACACGCAAATATTAAAGAATGTTTTCCAAAATTCGACGAAACATGGATTTCGAGAGGTAATATAGTTCTAACTCATCTTTTGCAATCAGGATTGAAATATCAGCTTCTCATTCGAGGATTTGTTATTATTTAAAGTTAACACATACTTTCCGGACGATAGTTTTTTTGTTGAAACTTTTAGAACAATTCCGGAGGATTTCATTGCAAATAACTGTGTTAATAAATTATTAAACGTAAAATCATGCAACCATTTAAAAAAAAAACTTGCTGTATTATTTTCGTAAATCTTTGCAAAAAGTACAATTTTTTGTATTTCAACAACTGAATGAACAAAAATCAGAGATTGTTCATTTTGCTCACTATTTCAAAATATTTACGTTCCTCGAAATTAGAGACGCAAATGAAGAAATCATGTAAATGGAACTGAGGTTTATATATAAAAAATTAAGTCCATAAATTGTTTTGCAAATAAAGGACACATTTTAAACAATTTCGAAATGAAAATGTTGATTTATCCACGCACCTGTTTTTTTAATTATTGCATCATCGGAGCAGATGGCAAGATTGCAAAGAACGATTTCTTATTAATATTGGAAAGAAAGATTCAATGATTCCTTTTCTTGCTTTTAGGTTCATATTCAGTTTTCAGTTCTCCAGTATTTGCCCTATGAAATATTTGAAAAAGTGCCCATCGAATCCCTTTACTTGAAGAACACGACACTCATTCAGCTGTTTGATCGGCCTCCGCGTGCTCTCGAAGGTTTGGATACTCTGCATTTGGAAAGCGCAAAACTTATGAGGTAAGAAAACAATGGCGGAACATACTCAAAGAATGCTTCCAAAATTTTCATACGTACATTTACTTTTTAACAACTGTCTCGTAAGGGAATCGAAATTAAAATAAGAAAATTTAAACTTTCTGGGTTAAGAAGAAAAGATTGTTTTTCTACGTGGGCGAAACCAGCAGAATGAATCACGTAAAGCATGTATCCCGAGCGACATCATTACTAAGCACAAAATGGAAGAGTGTATTCATTTGGGATGAAATTTTGCATTTTTAAAAAATATTCTTATATCCCAAATTCATCGGAGTTGAAATGGCACTAACTGAATAAGAGAGGATACTTGATGAAACCCTTTTCATATAGTTCGAACTGATTCCCAAATTGTAAAAAAGATTTGCAGGTAGCTTTGGTAGTTCCCAATAAAAGTAGTTCATCAGTTGAATTAGTTCGAAGGGTATCCGAAGGACTGTATAAAATGCATTCGTTTTCATAACCTGGGAACAAACTCAAAAGATATTTCATGAAAAAAAAATGTTTTATATTGCAGGAATCTGAAGATCAAAGTTAAATGTAGGAATGCGCAAGTTCATGAATGTCTTTTTCAGAAAAAAAAATAATGCCTCATTTCATTAAATATTTTGGAAAGATTTTAAAGTTTATTTTTTAAATATTCTAACATGCTAAAATGTGTGACTTGGCATATTATTTGTAAATAGTGATATGTGTGATGCGATATGCATGTTGCAAAAAACATTCAAAGCACCGCATAGGATAAACTTCTCGCAGAAAATGTAAAACATTTGGTACTCAAACACTTCTTGAATATTAGTATAAATATTTTTCAAAATTTTGTTTATTATTTTTAATTAAAAAGTAATCACATTTCATAGTTTAACAATTCCATTAATTGGCGCGAATAATGGCAGTTAGTTCCCTTTGAATAATGTCTTTAGTGCTTTGCTTGATGCTGTTTTTAGGAAATTTATTTTCATTTCTAGGATATTTCGTTTAGTTTTTCAACGTATCAGTGAATAATGGTAGTTAGTTCCTTTGGAATCATGTCTTTAGTGCTTCACTCGATGCTGCTTTCTTTTTTGGAAATTCATTTTCATTTCTAGGATATTTCGTTTAGTTTTTCAACGTATCAGTGAATAATGGTAGTTAGTTCCTTTGGAATCATGTCTTTAGTGCTTCACTCGATGCTGCTTTCTTTTTTGGAAATTCATTTTCATTTCTAGGATATTTCGTTTAGTTTTCCAACGTATCAGTGAATAATGGTAGTTAGTTCCTTTGGAATCATGTCTTTAGTGCTTCACTCGATGCTGCTTTCTTTTTTGGAAATTCATTTTCATTTCTAGGATATTTCGTTTAGTTTTTCAACGTATCAGTGAATAATGGTAGTTAGTTCCTTTGGAATCATGTCTTTAGTGCTTCACTCGATGCTGCTTTCTTTTTTGGAAATTCATTTTCATTTCTAGGATATTTCGTTTAGTGTTTCAACGTATCAGTGAATAATGGTAGTTAGTTCCTTTGGAATCATGTCTTTAGTGCTTCACTCGATGCTGCTTTCTTTTTTGGAAATTCATTTTCATTCCTAGGATATTTCGTTTAGTTTTTCAACGTATCAGTGAATAATGGTAGTTAGTTCCTTTGGAATCATGTCTTTAGTGCTTCACTCGATGCTGCTTTCTTTTTTGGAAATTCATTTTCATTTCTAGGATATTTCGTTTAGTTTTTCAACGTATCAGTGAATAATGGTAGTTAGTTCCTTTGGAATCATGTCTTTAGTGCTTCACTCGATGCTGCTTTCTTTTTTGGAAATTTATTTTCATTTCTAGGATATGTCGTTTAGTTTTTCAACGTATCAGTGAATAATGGTAGTTAGTTCCTTTGGAATCATGTCTTTAGTGCTTCACTCGATGCTGCTTTCTTTTTTGGAAATTCATTTTCATTTCTAGGATATTTCGTTTAGTTTTTCAACGTATCAGTGAATAATGGTAGTTAGTTCCTTTGGAATCATGTCTTTAGTGCTTCACTCGATGCTGCTTTCTTTTTTGGAAATTTATTTTCATTTCTAGGATATTTCGTTTAGTTTTTCAACGTATCAGTGAATAATGGTAATTAGTTCCTTTGGAATCATGTCTTTAGTGCTTCACTCGATGCTGCTTTCTTTTTTGGAAATTCATTTTCATTTCTAGGATATTTCGTTTAGTTTTTCAACGTATCAGTGAATAATGGTAGTTAGTTCCTTTGGAATCATGTCTTTAGTGCTTCACTCGATGCTGCTTTCTTTTTTGGAAATTTATTTTCATTTCTAGGATATTTCGTTTAGTTTTTCAACGTATCAGTGAATAATGGTAGTTAGTTCCTTTGGAATCATGTCTTTAGTGCTTCACTCGATGCTGCTTTCTTTTTTGGAAATTTATTTTCATTTCTAGGATATTTCGTTTAGTTTTCCAACGTATCAGTGAATAATGGTAGTTAGTTCCTTTGGAATCATGTCTTTAGTGCTTCACTCGATGCTGCTTTCTTTTTTGGAAATTCATTTTCATTTCTAGGATATTTCGTTTAGTTTTTCAACGTATCAGTGAATAATGGTAGTTAGTTCCTTTGGAATCATGTCTTTAGTGCTTCACTCGATGCTGCTTTCTTTTTTGGAAATTTATTTTCATTTCTAGGATATTTCGTTTAGTTTTTCAACGTATCAGTGAATAATGGTAGTTAGTTCCTTTGGAATCATGTCTTTAGTGCTTCACTCGATGCTGCTTTCTTTTTTGGAAATTTATTTTCATTTCTAGGATATTTCGTTTAGTTTTTCAACGTATCAGTGAATAATGGTAGTTAGTTCCTTTGGAATCATGTCTTTAGTGCTTCACTCGATGCTGCTTTCTTTTTTGGAAATTCATTTTCATTTCTAGGATATTTCGTTTAGTTTTTCAACGTATCAGTGAATAATGGTAGTTAGTTCCTTTGGAATCATGTCTTTAGTGCTTCACTCGATGCTGCTTTCTTTTTTGGAAATTCATTTTCATTTCTAGGATATTTCGTTTAGTTTTCCAACGTATCAGTGAATAATGGTAGTTAGTTCCTTTGGAATCATGTCTTTAGTGCTTCACTCGATGCTGCTTTCTTTTTTGGAAATTCATTTTCATTTCTAGGATATTTCGTTTAGTTTTTCAACGTATCAGTGAATAATGGTAGTTAGTTCCTTTGGAATCATGTCTTTAGTGCTTCACTCGATGCTGCTTTCTTTTTTGGAAATTCATTTTCATTTCTAGGATATTTCGTTTAGTGTTTCAACGTATCAGTGAATAATGGTAGTTAGTTCCTTTGGAATCATGTCTTTAGTGCTTCACTCGATGCTGCTTTCTTTTTTGGAAATTCATTTTCATTCCTAGGATATTTCGTTTAGTTTTTCAACGTATCAGTGAATAATGGTAGTTAGTTCCTTTGGAATCATGTCTTTAGTGCTTCACTCGATGCTGCTTTCTTTTTTGGAAATTCATTTTCATTTCTAGGATATTTCGTTTAGTTTTTCAACGTATCAGTGAATAATGGTAGTTAGTTCCTTTGGAATCATGTCTTTAGTGCTTCACTCGATGCTGCTTTCTTTTTTGGAAATTTATTTTCATTTCTAGGATATTTCGTTTAGTTTTTCAACGTATCAGTGAATAATGGTAGTTAGTTCCTTTGGAATCATGTCTTTAGTGCTTCACTCGATGCTGCTTTCTTTTTTGGAAATTTATTTTCATTTCTAGGATATTTCGTTTAGTTTTTCAACGTATCAGTGAATAATGGTAGTTAGTTCCTTTGGAATCATGTCTTTAGTGCTTCACTCGATGCTGCTTTCTTTTTTGGAAATTCATTTTCATTTCTAGGATATTTCGTTTAGTTTTTCAACGTATCAGTGAATAATGGTAGTTAGTTCCTTTGGAATCATGTCTTTAGTGCTTCACTCGATGCTGCTTTCTTTTTTGGAAATTCATTTTCATTTCTAGGATATTTCGTTTAGTTTTCCAACGTATCAGTGAATAATGGTAGTTAGTTCCTTTGGAATCATGTCTTTAGTGCTTCACTCGATGCTGCTTTCTTTTTTGGAAATTCATTTTCATTTCTAGGATATTTCGTTTAGTTTTTCAACGTATCAGTGAATAATGGTAGTTAGTTCCTTTGGAATCATGTCTTTAGTGCTTCACTCGATGCTGCTTTCTTTTTTGGAAATTCATTTTCATTTCTAGGATATTTCGTTTAGTGTTACAACGTATCAGTGAATAATGGTAGTTAGTTCCTTTGGAATCATGTCTTTAGTGCTGCACTCGATGCTGCTTTCTTTTTTGGAAATTCATTTTCATTCCTAGGATATTTCGTTTAGTTTTTCAACGTATCAGTGAATAATGGTAGTTAGTTCCTTTGGAATCATGTCTTTAGTGCTTCACTCGATGCTGCTTTCTTTTTTGGAAATTCATTTTCATTTCTAGGATATTTCGTTTAGTTTTTCAACGTATCAGTGAATAATGGTAGTTAGTTCCTTTGGAATCATGTCTTTAGTGCTTCACTCGATGCTGCTTTCTTTTTTGGAAATTCATTTTCATTTCTAGGATATTTCGTTTAGTGTTTCAACGTATCAGTGAATAATGGTAGTTAGTTCCTTTGGAATCATGTCTTTAGTGCTTCACTCGATGCTGCTTTCTTTTTTGGAAATTCATTTTCATTTCCAGGATATTTCGTTTAGTTTTTCAACGTATCAGTGAATAATGGTAGTTAGTTCCTTTGGAATCATGTCTTTAGTGCTTCACTCGATGCTGCTTTCTTTTTTGGAAATTCATTTTCATTTCTAGGATATTTCGTTTAGTTTTCCAACGTATCAGTGAATAATGGTAGTTAGTTCCTTTGGAATCATGTCTTTAGTGCTTCACTCGATGCTGCTTTCTTTTTTGGAAATTCATTTTCATTTCCAGGATATTTCGTTTAGTTTTTCAACGTATCAGTGAATAATGGTAGTTAGTTCCTTTGGAATCATGTCTTTAGTGCTTCACTCGATGCTGCTTTCTTTTTTGGAAATTCATTTTCATTTCTAGGATATTTCGTTTAGTTTTCCAACGTATCAGTGAATAATGGTAGTTAGTTCCTTTGGAATCATGTCTTTAGTGCTTCACTCGATGCTGCTTTCTTTTTTGGAAATTCATTTTCATTTCCAGGATATTTCGTTTAGTGTTTCAACGTATCAGTGAATAATGGTAGTTAGTTCCTTTGGAATCATGTCTTTAGTGCTTCACTCGATGCTGCTTTCTTTTTTCGAAATTCATTTTCATTTCTAGGATATTTCGTTTAGTTTTTCAACGTATCAGTGAATAATGGTAGTTAGTTCTTTTGGAATCATGTCTTTAGTGCTTCACTCGATGCTGCTTTCTTTTTTGGAAATTCATTTTCATTTCTAGGATATTTCGTTTAGTGTTTCAACGTATCAGTGAATAATGGTAGTTAGTTCCTTTGGAATCATGTCTTTAGTGCTTCACTCGATGCTGCTTTCTTTTTTGGAAATTCATTTTCATTTCCAGGATATTTCGTTTAGTTTTTCAACGTATCAGTG
Organism: Argiope bruennichi; assembly: GCF_947563725.1. Classification (NCBI taxonomy): domain Eukaryota; kingdom Metazoa; phylum Arthropoda; class Arachnida; order Araneae; family Araneidae; genus Argiope; species Argiope bruennichi. The sequence goes on from NC_079154.1 coordinate 3,025,647, forward strand.
AATAATGGTAGTTAGTTCCTTTGGAATCATGTCTTTAGTGCTTCACTCGATGCTGCTTTCTTTTTTCGAAATTCATTTTCATTTCTAGGATATTTCGTTTAGTTTTCCAACGTATCAGTGAATAATGGTAGTTAGTTCCTTTGGAATCATGTCTTTAGTGCTTCACTCGATGCTGCTTTCTTTTTTGGAAATTCATTTTCATTTCCAGGATATTTCGTTTAGTGTTTCAACGTATCAGTGAATAATGGTAGTTAGTTCCTTTGGAATCATGTCTTTAGTGCTTCACTCGATGCTGCTTTCTTTTTTGGAAATTCATTTTCATTTCTAGGATATTTCGTTTAGTTTTTCAATGTATCAGTGAATAATAGTAGTTAGTTCCTTTGGAATCATGTCTTTAGTGCTTCACTCGATGCTGCTTTCTTTTTTGGAAATTCATTTTCATTTCCAGGATATTTCGTTTAGTTTTCTTAAGTATCATGCTATTCTTCCCTCCGATATGCATGCTGACGTGAATAAATTGTTAACATTTCTACTGTTAAATTAGCACTCTGCAGATACTTATCTCAATGCACTTAATGTTAAAATATTTTATTTTGAAAGTAGGCATAAACCAGTGGGAGTGATCTTTCCGAAATTTTCTCGCATACTCTCCAATGAATGTCTTATTCCCCTCCCCCCTGCATAAAATTACGAACCATGGGTAAAGTCACAAATGCCTCTCATAGCATAATCGAACAATAGTCACGAAATACAGAATGAATTATGTGAATCTAACATTTTTACTGATTCTTTGGGGATATCTGTATTGAATCCTTTTGAACCTTTTTTGCTGACCGAATAAAACCACAATTTTATACGGAGGCACAAATGTCGTCCCAAAATAACATGCCGAAATTCATAAAGTCATCGAATTATGAGAGTTTACTTGCATGCGAAAGTACAGACTAACAGATGGTTAATTCTTTGATGATTTTTTGAATCAAATTTCATAACCCGTGTACCAAATTTTATTTGCTTAGCTCTTTACGTTTCGAAGTTATCGAACTCACTTGTAATCGAGCAGAGAGACTTTCTTTGAGTGGAGTTTGTAGAAAGTCTCCAAATGTCATCGTGATTTCATGTGCTCACAGCGTTTCTCAGCTGTCATGTTCGCAGACAGTCAAACAGACTGATAGGCAAACTTAATATTAAAACGCTGTTTTTCGGGTACAGGGAGTTGGCAAAAAAAAAATCGAGTAAAAATAATTGATAAAAAATAAGTCTTCAAAAGAATGAGTTTGAATTTTTTTGATAATTCATCTGTAAATCGTATTAAAGAATGCATTTTCGGATAAATTTCAATTTCCATTAAATTTATGTTTATTTTTTGTTTTATCACGCAAAAAGACGAAATTTTAATCGAATTAATAGCTTTAACAGCCGGAGGAACGATTACTTGGAGCAAACGATTCGCCAAAGGCCGCTACTTAGAGAAAATGAATAGGAATAAAATTGACGGACTCAATGATTATAGCACAAATGAATGCCATATTATTGCAGAAGATATATTATTGCAATTTCTCTCAATGGCAGCAGCTGAATTGTATTACATAAATAAAACGAATTAAGATTTTCAATTTATTACCGTCATGTTTTATAAATTCCATTATTGTAAAATAATATTAGAGTATTTTGGAACCCCATTCAATGAGTTTTGTTTTCATATTAAAATAATTGGCATTTGGCCTATGAAATGAAATTTTATCCATTTTAATTATTAATAATTTAAAAGTATTTTCTCTTAAGAAATCACAATTAGCACAATGTTTGTTAAAAATAGTCTTTTACCGTCTGAATATAAAATGCTCGAACTTATAAGTTGAATTCATGAATATATAACAGTTTACTTTAATAATTTTTATGTTATTCACCCATGCTTAAAAATTTCAATAATAACTTCAATTTCGAGGAATACATTTTGCTTTCCATTATGGGGTCCTTTTTTTTTTAAACTGACATTATTTTTAAATATTTATTATTTGTAAAGGGAAGATGGAAGTAAGTAAAATAAGAAGGTTAAAAATGGGTAGAAAGAAAAAAAAATAATGAAATGATGCATGCTTCTTGTCGGTGCAAATGTATGCTTATTGTGCTATTAAACACTGAGCAAATTGTGCACTGGCAGAAAGTAAGAATATTTCACAGGATGTTTTAATATAAAAGTTTCGGAAATATTTCAATGTTTAATTATTTTTTCATAGTTTCAATAATTCTGTTAGCTTTTAATTCTGCAATGAGTATCAATATTTATCAGTACTTACTGAAGTGTTCGCTTGAAGTTATTCGCTAGATGGCGGCACGTAATGAAAAACAAAAATTTTGTTATTACAATTATAGTTCTATGTCAAATTTTTATTTCAATCAGTCAGAAAAAAAGGCAGCCAAATACATATTCAGTTCTCTTTTATATTATCCGCAACTCAGTGATTCATCACCAAAGATCGAGCCGTAATATTCTCCTTCTTACCTATTGTTCGCTAGTGATATGCAGTCTATAATACACAAATACCGGTTTTCTTTATTATACTACAAAGTACTCAACTCTCCTAAGCGTGATTCTGAAAATAAATATCTGAGCACTCTTGGTGTTTTCCAGTTCAAAGTCCCCAGTTTTATGCGTGTGGGGGAGGGGATAAAATCTTAAACAGAGAGGATACGAGATAGTTTCGAGGAGACTATTCCAGCTACGTTTTTTTTTTTTTTTTTTTTTGCCCACTTGAAATAATTCCCAATTTATGAAAAATTAGTTTTTTTTTATTATGAGACATAATATTACCCAAATCTGATTTTTTTTTTAAATACACAGTATGTAACTCTAAGATACCGTGTAATATTATTGCCTTATTGGCACAAAATGTTCTACAGCACTATATCATTTTGGACATTTCAGAAATGCTCTCTTACTTTATGCTTTTGGATACGATATTGTTCCATTTTTGCAACATGATTTAATTTTGGAAAAAATGTAGCAAAAGTACGAGACTGAAACCTAAAGAAATTTTCTTTCTGCTGAAACTCCAAAGTACACACGGAATGATCCATTGCTGGAAATAATAACGGTCGGAATAAAATACGCCCTCCCCCACCTCTCCGTTATGGTATAATCTATGGATAGATTTGTCAATAGAGAGGTATAATTAGCACAGGATATTGCCCGACATCTCCACGATGCCGCTCTTTACTTTGAATTCCGAACAATTTTGTGAAGATATCATAACAATGTTACTGGGTATTTTGTGCATACAAGGAAACCCATAACATAGCAGAAAACAATTTTTTTCCCCAAGTCATATTAAATAAAGCTCATATACAAATCCCGGATGAAAGTTATCTAAGGCATTTGCTCTAGGTAATTTCTAGCTACAATTTTAAGAAATTTACGATTATGAAATCATATCTTTATAAGCGATGGGACAAAGGGCCTTATTTCCAGCAGCGTGAAATAAATGATGTCCCTTGTAAATATTCTTTTTATTTAATCATTATGTCTGCCAATCTATTAGTAAAATTATTCTTACACTTGTGTTTTCACCAACGCTTTCGTTTTATCCGTTTAATCATTTATTTATAGTGATATGTATACCTATAAAATATTTCATCTACTAATATTAAATTCACATGTAAGTTCACATTTTATACAACTTCATTAAAAATTCACTCATCTTTTTAATTTCAGTTTATTGAGTTTAATCCTATATTCTGAATGCGATTGCCACTTGTTTTCAATAAAATCATGATTATAATAATTCGTTATTTTTTTAAAAATCTAATAGAGGCGTCGTTTGGAGATTGCTGGAGCCCCTTACACATCTGCGAATTTTGAACGTTTACTATAATTCCATTAAGACGCTGGGTCTCGATTTCAGCAAATATGCCACGAAGGAATTAGAGCAGATCTCTTTTTATGCAACTGAAACGAAATCTATAAAACCAGGTAAGAAACAAGATGAAATTTGTTTGTTTTGAATATAAAAATGGTTATTATCCATAGCATTATACACTATTTTAAAACAATTAGGCATGTGTAAGAAGTTAAAAAGTTTTTGCAACGATTCGCTAATTTATATTAATGGAGCCATATTTTAGAATATTATTGCTCAGATGTAATTTTTGAGAATAAATTTTATGTTTCTATTATATTTAATGGGTTTTTTTTTTCAGTTCAAAGTAAATATATCAAAACACGTAGAACAAATCTGTGGATCAAGCATCATCTTAATCACAAGTTAATAGAAATTTTTCTATTAACTTGTAGCTGTAAAACTTTTTCTCCAAAAAACAGGTTTTGATAACATTCTTCTTCCATCATTGAATGGATTTTGATGTATAGTAATTTTAATTTCTTGGTATTAAGGCACAACCTTTCTTTTCTATAGATACCAATGAATTTCTAATATGACTATAGAAACCCCATAATCCTCCCATGGCCAATTATATGTAACCAAATTCTAGAGACAGGGTTGGAAGAATTTTTTTTATATATACACCAAAACCTGATGCTAAAATTGTTTATTTTTTAATTCAGTCCTTTATAGTAGTTACTAATTGTTGTTAAGAGTAACTCTTATATATTGAATAAGAAATTCCATGATTTAGAAGTAGATGCGTTTCGTTTTTTCTTATATTCATAAACAAAACAAAAAGACTCAGGTTGAAACAGCGTTTAGTTACTTATATATGTATTAGACCAAAATATATGTGCTTTAAAGAAGAAATGAACTCCAATTTTATACTTCATACATTCATTTTAAAGATATTATTAAACTTTTGTAAAGAAATACATAAAGGAGTTTTTGTTGATGATTCTTTATATTCTTTATATTAATTACGACGTATCTACAGGCACATTCGTTGACTTCGTAAAGCTAAATAAAGTTGCTTTCGATGAATGCAAGCTGACATCTCTGACCAGGGACATATTCCCCAATCCTTTCAACGTCCAAGTTTTGCATTTTAAGTACGTATGATGTGATCTTGGATAACCATATTTCTTTGAAGATTAAGCATTCTATAAATTTATCTGATTTAACTAGTGGTAAAAAAGTAGTTTTTCCCAAATATGATGCCTTTTATTTAACCAAATAATGCAAAATTTGAAATAAATCTCTCCTTAATTTTCTTTTGAATATTAAACAATCATCTCTTTCAAATCTACATAAAAAGATATAGAATTACCCAAAATTGAAAATAATTGCTGTTACTAAAATCGAATTTCCTCTAGAATTACACACAATCAAGAATGATTTAAATAAAAATTATAAAATACATGATAATTATATTATATAATTTTAGAATAAAAACCACTGTAGAGTCCCTTCTTAGAAATATATTTAAAAGTTCATCGAACTTTGCAATTTAGTATTCAATTTGGAGAGTAATTTAAAAAAAGTTTGGAAAAAAACTCTTTGGCATTTCATTTTCTGTTTGGATTGCAGCCAAAATGAAACTGAGAAAAACCAACAACGTTTTTAGTTATTGATGTTCATAATGACTGTTTCTTAAAAAAAAAAGGGCATTATCTTATAACTAAAAGTAACAACGAATTACTCTGCACTAATTAGATTTTAATTATTTTTTCAAATAATATATAAGGAAATTAAATTTTGAATACAATTCAGTTTTTTGAAAATATCCACATTAGTAAAAATACAGAATGTTTACTCTTTTTCAAACTTCTTTAAACAATTTGGGGCATTTAAAAGATTAATCTGAATTCGATTTGCAAATCATGATATTTATGTAAGAATCCGACAGCTATAAATAGCATCAAAAGCAATTCAGGTCATCGAAAGGGTCTGTGAGATTTGTTTGCTTGTTTTCCATTGGCGAGGTAATTTGGCGGCAAAATGAATTCTTATTTTCGGAATTAAAGGAGCCTGGGATCGAAACATAAATTCACAAATGATTCTACATTGTAGCCCCCTGATATCAGATATATTCAGGAATTAACAATTGTTATTAGAATTAAATCTAATAACATTTGTTAGATGTCAAGGTAATATCCATTTGAATTCAATTAAAGTTTTATCCTCAGTAAACTTTTTAAAGCTAAGTTCACAAATTAATCTCGTTAGCTTTTTCTAAACTTCGAAATGGAAGATTTCGAAGACTTCTCATTTCAAATGCAAATCTTTATTCAGATAAATTAGTCATTTGATCTTAGATACGTTTCTTGTTTGCATGCAAAACCTACAAATACTTTGGGACAAATTATATAAAAACATTAAAAATATTTTAAGCAAGCATATCAAATAAGGCATTAATGTATTTGTGAGATCCTGTAAACATTTCTGGCACATTAATTCTTTACTTATTTATTCAAAGGATAATAGAGGAAGACATCATCAATTTTACAATGGAAGAAATAAAAGAGAAATTTTTCTTGCTTTCAGTTTTATACTGTTTATTTAGTTAATAGACGAATCAAAATTTTTAAATTTTACGTGTCTTTTCTCGATAATCCTTTCTTGAGAGGATTGTTGAAAAGTGAGCATTCGCAAGTTATTGCATGACCTACTGCCTTTTACAAGATTCCCATTTAAATAACAATTCAAATACAATTAACTGGCATTGTAGGAAGAATTTGCTTCAGAAACTTACCTTAATGCCGGGTTTACACTCGGTCAGTTATAAAACGGCAGTAGGCAGCGCAAGTGCAGAAAGTGACTGATTTATGTTTGCCACCATTTCATAAGATAGATTCAGACATTCCAAGCTTGGATATAAATTACCATTTTGGTGTCCCTGAAATTTTGTTTTCACAGAAAAGATTCATATTAGTTTCTTAAAATGATGAATATTTACACAAAGAAACATGATAAAATAAAAAAAGGGGTCAACATGCCTAAATTTGGAAATTATAGAAAAGAAATGGCAAATAAAATGAAAACACACACACACACAACATCGCATCAAAGAGCAAAAAATGTCTGAATTAATCTATGATAAATGTAGAATATTAACTGTAGATTACTAAATGGACTGTATGCATTACTTTTTCTATAAAGTTTCGGCGAGTGCTGGTTCGTTTTTTAAATGACGAAACTAATTTGTAATCAACAATATTTAATTAACAGTTCAATACTATTAATTAAATATTGTTGCTCACCATAGAACGCCAATCACGAAACGAGAAGAACAAGAATCATAAAGAACAAATATCAGAATCTATACAGAAGAATGGTTGCCACCATTGGCGCACTATCATAGAGATATTAACAACATTTATGCTTGATATTTAACAATGAATTATCAATTTTTTCACGCCAAAGTAAAAACCCGCCAAATTCTGCAAACGCATGCGCAGCAGTGGGGGGGGGGATACATTACAGAGGCATGTTGTTGTCCCATCGGAGAACAACATGCCTCTGTACTTGCCATGAACCGAACAGCCTTTCAGCCTTTCTACGCATGCGTCGCCTATTGGCCGTCTTGTAACTGGCCGAGTGTAAACAGCATAACTGTAGTTGGATTAATATTAAAGTCAGAAGCGAGCTAGGTATCCGATCCAAAGAAACTGGGTGAGGGTGAGATGTCTCGGCCAATGCTGAATTAGCAACCATGCAGGAATAATACATTATATTACTTCAATACTCTTTAACTGCGTATGCGCAGACACGAAGTCCACGACACATGTGCGAACCGCTGTTGCCACATATTAAAATATTTTCTTCCCTTTATTATATAATCAACTAACGCCTTTTTCTTTAGAAATGTGGCACTTTCAGTCGACTCAGAATTTATAGAACATTTGACAACATTGATATTTATTTCTACAATTTTTATTTTGAATTTAAATGCCTACGAAAAATAAATCTTAGTCTAATTTTTAAAATTACAATAATTTGATATAAATACTTACGATCAAAGCAATTATGGATGAAATATCTATTTTAAAACGCTCTTTCGACAAGAGGTATAACGAATAATACGTTGCTTTCTAAGCTCTATTAAATGCATTCTGTCAATTGTTTAATACGTGATTTATTAACAATTTTTGTTTTACAGCCGAAACAAACTGACGACGATTCCCGATGATTTATTCAGCCACATGCCCCGTCTGCAGACGGTCGGCTTGAGATACAATCAGATTGCCGTCATTCCAGCTACAGCATTTTTAGACAGTTTTTCAAAAATCGAATGGCTCATGTTAGAAGGTTTGTATGGTTAATATATAATTTCAAATAGCGGAAAATCTGATCTGTAACATTTTATAGTAGTTGGGAATTCGGTACTTCTATGCAAAAGGACTCTATGCTCGAGCATCATTTTCACAGGAAATAAATCATAAATATTAATTAGTGATATATTCATACTTGATCAGACTTAACATCATTAGCAGGTCAAGGGAAGGAGAAAATTCTGTTTTCAAAAGCTTACATTCATTTTTATGATAGTTTCATTACACACACAAGGGCAATCAAATGAAATAAATTTATCAACAACAATTCATATACTTTGCATTTCAGTGCACAGATATTTTCCATTTATTTATGAGATATATACAATGAATTTTTTGCATAACATTTTTTTTATTTTACTGTGATTGTGAAAGCAAAACTTTAAAGGGAATCACAAGGTGTTGAAGTGAAAATGCATGTCCACTATTTTTCGAGTAATATTAAGACTGGGAAGGCATGTGGATCAAGTTCTTTTTATAGTGAATCGTATTTCGTCATCTCATTTTCAGCAGAATTATAGCGGATTCATTTTTCAACATAAAATGGCGCAGGTAATATAACAAGAAGTTCCAATGACTTCAGGAACTCATGGGTATAATCTGTGTTTATCAAGAATGCGTCGCAGTGTGTCATTTCATTTTTCAATTAAGATAACCCAATCATTAAAATCATTTCCAGACATGACAGTTGCTACTTTGTTAGGGGTTAGAGTATTCAATCGAAACACGTGCTTGCTAGTGGCCTTTGTTTTACGCTTGTAATAATTTTACATTCATCTTTTGACATATTTTCTAGAGCTATTTAAAAATAATTTGCCAAAACATTTCTTTCGTGAAGCAGTTGTTGCAATTGTGTAAGGATTGTACGTTCCACTCTAAGAACCGGTCTGCATCGATACTGAGTGTTTAGTTCATGCATTGTTTTCCATGCAATGCATTTACAAAATGACCTTGAAATAAATTTACATTTAATGTAAATTGTAAATTTAAAATACAATTTACAAATATATATATTTATATATTACATCCATTGTGGGAGTAGACATGAAATATCTTTTGAGAGGATCCTTTGTTTCTTTTGAAAATTATTAAAAAAATTTGCACATAAAATATTGTAATGCACACATTTCTTTTCTCAGTTGATAGTTTTCAAGTGAAAAATAAAAAATCAGTTTGAGCAAGCAATTTTTAGAAGCCATCGAAAACTCATTTTCTCTATAGGTGATTAATAATTTTTAAAGAATAAAAATGAAATTTCATACGCATTGCAAGTAGTAAAGAAGAAGATCAATTAAAATAAATATAACATTTTCATTCAATACGAATTTCAGAGCGAAATATTTAGTAATTATTTCTACTGTTTGTGATTTTTAATTGTTACTTTTACTATTTGTATTCTTAAAGATGATGGTTGAACGTAAATATGTAAAGACCCTTCTCATTGTAAATTTTGTTGGATCTCTTTTAGACTAAGAAGAAAAGAGACCTGTTGCAAAAATTAATAATTCATATTTCGATAACCTGGTGAAAAAGCGGTGCTTAAAAAATAAAAAAACACAAATTTGAAACATAAAACTTTATTTGATCACATCGTATGTTCAATATGCATTCCATCTACGTCTATAACACATTCGTAGTACCTTATTAAATGTTCAAAGGAGCACGATATTTTTTTGGGATGAATTACATCAATATGGCGAATTCTTGCTTTCAGATGTGTCCTTCTATTTTCTCACTAGACACGATCTTTCAGGAATCCCACAACCAGAAATAGCAAGTTCCTTGTCCGACAAAATGAGGTGTTGCATCAACTTGTATGAAGACGGTAGTTCCGAAGTATTCGCGATCTGGTGAGGCAGTAACGAACACTAGTGATTGCAGGCCCTTGATGGGAAAGGGGTCTCAAAAGCCTCTTTCCTCGAAGAAAAAAGGACTAAGAATGAAATCAGCAGTAAAACTATCAGAATGTCATCAGAATGCACAGGCTATTCGTGCACAATGTGAAGGCATGACGGAACCTATATGAGACAGGTCTTCATATTCACTGCCCCGTAGAGGGTAAAATATATCTCATCTGACCATTCCAAGGACATGCACAATCAATATGTATTCTGCCCAGAAACGAGTAAGAAAAATTAAAGCATTGTCTGAATGTTGAGAGCACAATTTTTGCACCACATGAAACTGATATGAATACCATTTTAAAATGAATCGCAAATCGCTTTCGCATCTTAGAACCAAGCAAATGACGTGACACCGCTTTAGCATTTGTTGAAGAATATTGGGAACCGAACTCTCTTTCAGCTCCACTAATAGCAATTTCTTTCTCACTTTCATTTGAAATCCTTTTCCTAGCAGTATACCCAGTTTTGAAACCCATTTCAAATTTAAAAATCGTCTCTTTCAATCCATTTTCCGATATAGAGCCTTTTTGCACATTCTTCAAGCATCGATATTCTCGCAATGCAACTGAATCATCCTTTCAGCGTCTGTTCTTGCAATTGTGACCAAAATCTGAAGAAAGGAAGTGTTTTGAGTCATTTGGTTTTTTTATAATCTACGAAACATTGACTTTTCAGTTTTATTTATATACATTATTCCATTCAGCAATGCAACGATCCATCAATGCGCAATCATTATGTAAGGCATTCTCCTTAAGACATTATTAATTTATATGTTATTTCTGGAACCCGACTAGAGAGATCAGGTCGATAGGCTAAGAAAACGCCGCACGCCGGTCGAATGAAAAAATGAATACCTAAACTGGCGAATAAATGTGCAAAATATTCCAATTTTATGAATTATTAAATATTAGGATAAAATCTACACTTTGTCAAAAGTAACTGATTTCGTCTGTTTCATTACGCTTATTTGATCGTCACAAACCAAATTCTACTTAAATAAATTTGCTTATAAAATTAGATAGTGTGATATATAAATAATTAATCACATGTTTTTTTTTCATAAAATGACAAATAAAATCGTCAGTTTGTTGATTAAGTTAAAAGTATTTTAAATGTAAAATCAAATGAACCAATTTAATAAACTGGGAATTTTGTAATGTGCACTGTTTTGGACTGTGAAATTCTTAATCCATCAATGAGTTTTCCATATAACGAATTTTTCCGTACAAAAATCAACGAATTTTCTTACAATTAATAATGAATTCGATAATTCGATATGACGATTCTTCGTGCTTTATATGCAGAGTGTGACTCTATTAAATTGAAATTAAATCCAACCAATATACCAAGATAAGAAACCTATTTCCAGAAACAACTCGTGCTAAGATATTATTAAAAAATTATTCCTAGGAGAAAATCTATTATTTTTAATTTTATTGCATGTTTTTCTTCCAGGCAATCCTATAATTTGTGACTGCCGGCTGTGGTGGCTCATAAAAAATAAACCATTGGCTCTTTCCGGAAAGTGTGAATTGCCCACGATGCTACATGGAAAAGAAATCAAGGATGTTGATGTTGATTATTTACAATGTTAGATCTGCTGCTTTGATTTTTAGCAACAGAGCAAATGAAAAAAATGGAGAATTTTAAAAATAGTTAACTCGTATTGTTTCTCATTTATTTAAGAAAAAAAAAACATCCATCCATCCATTACATTTTCTATCTTCTCAACAACAAGCCACTTTTTTTCTAACATTTTATGGCTGGAAGACGAATTTGCATCTCTTAATCTATGTTGTAATAAATAATAAAAAGTGATAAGAAAAGTATTTTTTCTTAAAAAATGGGAAAATAATAAATAGTTTTCATGATTTATATTATATATGTCTAAAAACTCGTATTGCATGCTGAATCCAGCTTTCAGTAAAAGTATCTAATTCACAGTATACTGAGCAAATCATAAATAAATTATTAAATTCTTATGATAACTTTTCACTAAATACTTTGATTTTTAAACAATGAATAATTTCAAATACAGTATTCACATGAGCCTTTTTTCAATTTTTAGTTGGTTCTTTATATAAATTAGAATCGTTCTTTAAAAAGATAATAGTTTACAAAATAATATCATCTGTTTATTAAAACTCTTGGTAGTGTATTAGTATCATTTATCAAACTCCCTCACTAGCTAAAAACCATCGAATTCCGCCAGACGTGAGTACTTTAAAAAAATCATTAAAAATAGAAATGCTGAAAAAAGGCACAGTATTCCAGTTTCATGCTGTGTTCTTCGCAGTATTGCATTTCCGGCAAAATATGAATTCCTTGTAATATCAATCTGCATGCTTATAAGATCGATATTAAGGCACATTTTTCATAATATTTAGAAGCAAATATTTACAAAAGAATTCAGGTTTTATGAAATAATTTGTTGCCAGCCTATTACATAACATATGAAAATTATATAGAAAAGAAGTAAAAACGTTCCATTGTAAAAATATTCATTAAAACAAGAACACAGCATAAGAACAAATTTATTTATTGGTTCTTTAAAAATAAATTTTATCCTGTAACTGCTTTCATTTATCTCTATGGATTTTAAATGCAAACAATTTTGAAATGATGCAATTTTCTTTAAAATATTATTTATAAGGTGGAAGTTACGAAAACATTCTTTAGCATTTTCAATACTGACTTCTCTGATGAATCTAAATAACGTATGAAAGGTTCTAAACTTTAATTTCCCATTAATTTAACAAAAAAAAAAAAAATCTGCGAAAGTCACCCATTAACTGTTGTAAATTTGATAGATCGCTTTTACATTAAGCAAGAAATTTGCTACTTGCATATTTTTGTAGCTGTAAGAACCATTCGAATTATCACTTTGGCACGTCTCTGATTCAATGTAATGATATAATAGGTTCCCTTTAATTAGTTATCAATCGAAATATAATCATTAATGCATTAGTATACAGCTTTTCATTGATATAAATGATTCAATAATCGATGTGTTGTGATTTTTTAAAATAAAGTCCATCCTCAAATTATGTAATAAAATAAATACATTCTAAAACATGCTTTGAAAAAGACAGCTTATAGTCAGAAAGAAAAAGTGGAGTATAAAAATTAATAGGTAAAAATCTCTTGGGTAAAATTAAACGTAAAAGTAAATTAACTGAAGATAAAATAAAAAATAATATGATAAACTGTTACAATTAAATGCATATAAAAATTAATCACATATTCGAAAATTTTCTAAGAACTCATCGTCTTATCACAGCCGCAACTTCTCTAAATTTCAATGCTGTAAGACAGGATAGAAATAACCCACTAGTGATGGAGACATTATTTCATATAATATCAATTAGTTTCACATCCAAAATATACCTCGCACTCTCAACCCAAATACTTATGTTTTTTTTTAAAAAAAATGGTGTCGAATTAAGAGAACGAATACTGTAGAACATATAGGAAAGAAAATGGTGTAAATGATCAATTCTTTTTCTGCCAAAATTAAAGATTTCGTGAGTCTTTCAAGAACATTCCATTAATCGGTCCCATCCTGTGTAGGAATAGATTTGAATGCTTTTTTTAATTTCTCGTATGCAAAGAAAAGTATAGTAGCCATCAAAAATTTCGAACAGAGTTTTCAACTACCGAACTATCATCAAACATAGAAGTACACAGAATATTGTCCCACTGAAAAAAGGCAGTCGACTCTCGATGGCCGAATGGTCATAGCACTGATTTCATAATCAAGAGATTGTAAGTTCGAATCCCACTAGAGACAACGCGATTCACAGTTTATATAAATATTTAATTCCTTGATTTTATGTTTCCCTTTATTTCATGTTCCAGAAGATTCTGGACATTTCTTTAGTTTACCAGACAAGTGTTCTGGACTTTTTCTTACTGTCTCCAGAAAAGTATTCTGGAACTTTCCCTGTTAGTATAAAAGCAGAGGATTTGTCAGTCACTGTGTTCTCAGTTCAGAGTTGAGTTAATAAATTGGTTTAGATCTACTTCTTGTGCGTGTCATTGCATTCCATACTAAAGTATCTACGTGACAATATTGTAACACAAAGTAGGGTTTATAGGGTTTAATTTAGTTATATTAACGTCCCTTTTTAAAGAAACACCAGGGTTATTTTGAAACAGACCTCGTCATTTTGAACCGTGGTCAGATGACGAGGCGACACGTTCTTCGGTGGAATCGGTGATCGAGCCTGAAACCCTCTAGTTCTGAAGCCGGGACCTTACTACTAGGCCAACGCCCCCCCCCCCCCAAGTTGAAAAAAAAACCCCAAATGTTTCGAATTATTGCTTGTTTATCTGTTACTCTATTTATTTGCTTGCTTTCTATGAAAATGATTATTCATAATCGCTTTGAACCATACATGAATATCTGATCTTAACCAAATTTTGTACATCTGCATCTTGTAAAAATGATTCATTGTAATTTTTTCCCTTTTTTGAGATAAGTTTTATGCACTTTTATCAAGATACAAAGCATTTGAATTTCAAGAAAATTAAATTCGAACAATTTTAATTAAACTAATTTTATTTACTGTACATTTCATCTCAATCTAAAAGAATTTTAACTCTTTAAAATTCTTTCAAGCCTATGAAGTTTTAAGTCCATAAAGCTAAAAACAATGACACTTTCCTTAAAATTTTTCATCAAGGACTACATCTGAATCAAATCGAGCTCATTTCAAGCGTTTATCATTTTCTTTTCTATTTAAAGTATTTACTATTTTCCTTTTCGTTTTTTAAAAAACTAGCTGTCAAAAAACGCAAAAGCCAAAAATTGCTTTGACTGGTGCCATAAAGGTTCAAGAAACTTGTTGAACTCATGAAAATTTTAAAATTCATACATTCATTCATTCATACATTCATATTTACGTTTTCCAAGACTTGCAAAACCTTTTTTGGATCAGAACGCACATATGCAGCTTGAAACCAACTGTTGACATAACATTAACTTCTTGTTGGAATAATTTCAGTTGATATCTTACCACGCACCAAATTCCATTTATTAATCCATGACGATTTTAAGTTATTGAGTTTACATGCAAGCAAAAATACTGAGTTTACATGCAAGCAACAAACGGTCAAACCTCTGACAAATTTGCTAAAAAAATTTCATGCGGATCAACATTTTATTTTAGATGCTAAACATGTGGTCCAAATTTTATTTATCTAACATTTTATTTACTTATCGCGTTTACTTGTTCTCTGGCAACTAGGCAGATAGACTTCCTCTGATTGGATTTTGTTCAAATTTTGATAATTTATAAATGTTATGTAAAGTCTGTATACTTAAATTCATCCAGCATTTTTGAATGATCAAGGACAGACATGCATAACTCCAAAAAATATATTTTTCTTGTACCAAGAGGTCTGGAATTCTAAGAATCATGAAAATCTTGAGTTCGAGTTCTTGACGATTAGAATACTTTCTATTTGTATATGGGAAAGTAAAAATTCTGCATTCGAACTGGTCCATTTTGTACCAAATTGTAAATAAAGATATGTTTTGTTATTCTCCTAAATGGATCAAAATCGCAAAATGATGCCATTATTTGCCATTAAATTGAAGCCTTTTATATTTTATCGATTAGATTGCAGCTTCAAATAGACATCGAGGGCTGCAATAGCATGATTTTATTATAATCTTATGAAGAAGTTTTTTCTATATCTGAATATCCTTTATAATATTTTTACACCACATGTATGAAAAAATGCTACAAAATAAAACGAAACTTTATTTAATTCAAGTAGCATTGGAGGTTCTGGTTTTTCTGTGGGAGTTTTTGTCAGGCACGTCTTTCAGTTCTGTCTCCTGAGTGCTCGGGGCTGCAACCTGCCCGTTTTGCTGCAAATGAAATCAGACGTTGTGGGTAATTCATAAAATAATTGAATAAGAAAGAGAAAATGAAAAAAAAAAAAAAAAACACAAAAATGCATACAATAAAAATGTGATCAATTACTTGATAATTATCTCCTTTTCTTTTTCACTTTTAAATTGTAAATAGAAGAGAACCCTACGATACCTCTTAACGTAAGATTTTTAGAGGATATTACTAGGATGTCTCTTAACGAAGATTTTTAAGGAGAAACATTAAAATCCGTATCCATTTTTCAGTCCATTAAATGATATGTTAATTCTATGAGCTACTCTCATTACACATAATTCACATAAACTTTTTATGTGAGCATCAAATAAATGGTAATACAATAAAAAAAAGGAGTAAAATAATCTGTGGAATGAATCAGGACTTCGGGAAGTAAATTCAAATAATTTATTGTTCTATTTTTTCTTTCCCTCATTGCTAATTTGCCAGTCCATGACATACAGATTAGGGCAAAAGAAGTGCATTGATTTTCTAGGTAATTTGAGGTGAGAAGATCATTCAAATGAATAAGTGGGATACTAATATTTTCCAATTACAAGAGTTGAACCCGAAATCTCCTTGAACTGCCTTCCGTAGATTTCCAGGTATTCCTTCTTGTGAAACATTGTGACTTAATTTTTTTTTCTGAAAAGACTATCGGTCATCATATAGGGGGGGGGGGTAATGCCAGATTCCTTATTTATAGAGTCGCTTTGACCAAGAAATTTTTTTACATTTCTTCATCTTCACGAATCTTTGACTGACAAAATGGGATAAGTTATGAAATTACCTTTGAAATGTTATTTGTATCTTATTGTCGAATATAGGGGGCATTTCCTTAACTAAGTATTCTTCTAAGTATTTCATACCCTGTGCTTCTGTTTGCAAAAAATCGAAGATTCTAAGTAAGAAAAATCAGGAAACAGTTTTTTTACTAATCATCCATTTATTCACATCTAGCCACACTTTATTTTTATACAATTTCCGATAAGCAATTCCATATCACGGTTACAAATATTTCTTCAGAACAATAAAAATTATTTTCTTCATAAACTACTAATTTCACGAGAAACTCGCTGGATTTCTGCGTGATCGTTAAAATAAATTTCCTCCAGAGCTACTCATCACTCACACTCCCCGTGAACGTCTACTTTTCTTGATTGTCAAGCAAACAAGAAGTATTTTCTGCATAATGCAGAAATATTTTCTGCATAAAGACAATGGGAATGCAATGCCATCTGGAATTAAGAAGGGGAACTGATCCCGACACTCATAAATAAATAATGCAACATTCAAACATGATGTGATGCAATAGTACGGGGAACTAAAACCACGTACATAGAGATTAAGATCCTCCAAAAAATGAAATCTTCATAATCTGCTATTCTTGTTCTCCTTTATTATTCATTGACCACTCGTAGGGTGACTGGATAAGGCAGACGAAGAAAATGTTTAATAAGGTAATTCGAGATTAGATGGAGCGTAGAAGTGAATTTCTAATTGCTTACTTTATTAGTCCATAAGTACACTGAAGAGCCAGAAAAACTGGTGTAGCAGATCATATACAAATAATGGTGGTGCTCGATGCGGTCGACGAATGTATATAAGACAACAGGTATCTGAGGAGGTTATTACATTGATTCTTGATGTTACAATGGCAGGTTATCAAGATTTAAGGGATTTCCAACGAGGACTAATCGTCGGTGCACGAGAGATGGGGTCCAGCATTTCCGAAGTATCGATGAAATTTGGATTTTCGCTCACGACCATTTCAAGGGTGTACCGTGAATATTTGGTTTCCTGTAAAACTTCAGATCTCCAACAGCGATGCGGCCGGAAAAGGACCTTGACAGGACAGGATCACCGACGACTGAAAACAATCATTACACGAGATAGTCTGTCAACACTTTCTAAGATTGCTGCGGATTTCAATGCAGGTTCATCAACAAGTGTCAGCGTATGCTCTGTGCAACGTACCCGAATTGACATGGGCTTTCGCAGCAGCAGTCCATCTCGTACACCATTGTTGATTCAGTGACACAAAGCTCTGCGCCTTGCCTGACCTCGCCAACACCGTCATTGGACTCTTGATGATTGGAAAAAAGGTTTTCTTGTCTGACGAATCATGTTTCCAAATGTATCGGACGTATGACAGTGTACGGGTGAGGAAAAAACCATATGAATACATAAATCCCTCAAGCCTACAAGGAACTGTTCAATCTTGTGGAGGCTCTGTGATAGTATTGGGGTGTGCAATTGGCATGAAATGGGACCGTTAATACGTCTAGACTCGACCTTGACAGGTAAGCAGTACATTAACATCCTTTTTGACCACGTGCATCCATTCATGCCCTATGTGCATTCCGACGGACGTGGG
This sequence comes from Argiope bruennichi, assembly GCF_947563725.1. Lineage (NCBI taxonomy): Eukaryota > Metazoa > Arthropoda > Arachnida > Araneae > Araneidae > Argiope > Argiope bruennichi. The sequence goes on from NC_079154.1 coordinate 3,044,043, forward strand.
AAATTCCACCAGGATAGAGCGTCACCCCAGAGGTCTGCAATAGCTATCGAGTGGCTTGAGGAGCACACTTCTGAATTTCGTTCCCTCACTTCCTCAGAGGAATTATCTCCTAATTCCTCTGATATGAACATTATCGACCACATCTGGCAACAGGGTTTTGCAACATGCTATTCTTAGAAGATCTCCACCACCTCGCACTCCCATGGTTTTGTGGGCTGCTCTGCAAAAGTCATGGTGTGAACGGTCTACAAAACATCTTCACAAATTAGTTGAGTTCATATCACTCCCTGTAGCAGTACTTCTGCGAGCTCGTGGAGGCTCTACACCATATCAGATTGGTGTACCAGTTTTTCTGATCCTTCAGTATAAACATTAAATTTCCGATGGTACAAAATCTGTAAATATGTCGCACAAACAGTCAAAACACAGGTAAGAAAAAGATTAGTGGTACAAAATAATACTAGTGAATAACAACGAAAAGTTACTTACAAAAATGTTTTTATTCACACAGTTGACGGTAGGACGATTCGCCCTCTGGGGAGAATGCACGTAGTTGGGAGCCGCAGTCGGCCGGATCTTGTTTTTCTTGAAAAAGCAACGGAAAGTTATCCGGAAAGCTTTCCTGAAACTCTCGTTGCACACGCCATAAATGATGGGGTTAATGGCGCTTTGAGCGTAGGTGAGGACATGAGCTGGAAAATATACTTTCCGATACCAGGATGGAAGCTGAGAAAATAAAAAAGAACTGTAAAGTTGATAATTATGTCATTTCAAATTGCAGAAACAAGCCCAGGTTTTTAACAATAAACTACTCTGCTAAATCAAAAATCAAGATTTGCAAAGATATTTTTGAAAGGAAAGTAAAAACAAAGAAAAGCATAAAATATGTATAACAAAAATACTGAAAATAATATTAATATTTGTTTCAACAAAATAAATTATTTGCAGTCTACTAATGTGACATCTCATCCACGAGTTTGGTGGTCTCGGTCTACGATGGAGAATAGAAGTTACATGTTCGAAACATAAATCCATAAAGTATTCGTCGTTATGTGATCCTAGTGTAGGGTGTGGATACCTAGATTTAATATCATCTGGTTAGTGTGGAATAGAATTTTCGAACGAGGATGTCGACATCATGACCAGTTCCGCCATCTTACCTTGATTCAGAGTACCGAAGTCCGTTATAAAATAGTTATCTCCCTGTTTCTAAACGGGATATTAACATAAGTAAAATTCAGAAGCAGTTATTAAAATTCGTTTTGCACATCCTCTAATGTCTAATTGCACATTGTGTGGCATAGTATGTTGTTGTTGTTGTTGCTTATCCTCAAAAGATATGGCATATGTCAGATCAGCCCCGGTAGGTTGTTGACCTCCAAAAAATCTATAATAATAAGGGGATTGGACGTTAAGTCTCCCTTAGAAAGTCCGATGCAACCCAGAATGTGATCCGGTGAAGCTGGATGGTCACAGCATTTTTTACAAGTGGGATGGATTTTTCCACCACTTTCAAAGGAAAGACACTTAAGATGACCACTTATTAATCTAGCCAGGGCAGTCTGGGAGAAACTGCCACATTTGATTTCCAGCAGAATGCCGGGGGATGTTCCCCTGTACCATTGGTGCGCAGGTGGAATACGTCATATTAAATTGAATTTAGATCTTTCATTTGAGTATAGTTCTTAATAAGTAAGCGAAGAGCCAGTGACCGTTTCATTCTCACTACCCTCTTTGGTCAATCTATCAGGGACCTCATTACCATTAATGTTTACGTGTGATGGGATCCATTGGAGGAGGACATCGTGGTTCTGAGAGATCTTCCTGGGTTTGAAGGGAATATACACGCTAGTTTCATCGCCTGCAGAGCACCAGCCACTAAGATATTGTAGTGCACTATGATTGTCCGATAAAATCCATAGTTCCCCAAAGTTACAATCATAAAATATGACAGCATCGTCATCTTGTTTCTAAACAGAAGATAAATATAAGTAAAATTGAGAAGCAGTTGATGCAATTCGTTGTGTATATCATCTAATGTCTATAATTGCATGTTGTATAACAATGTATGGTGATATTTTATTACAAAAGCAACAACTGCAAGGGGCTTATGGACTGAAAAATCAAACTATTTTGGTGCGTGGTTTAACACGCATTGCAAAATGTACTTTAAATTAAAGTATTACAACATTTCTAACTAATGAAAACTGCCAGCCATGTAGATAACAAAAATAAATTTTAATTACAAATTAAATTAACAAATATAGAACATGATACATTGGCCGTAATTCCATCGACCAGCACGAAGCAGAAGTTCGGAGCAAGCCGGCGAAGCTAGGAAGTGAGTCACTCGTATTCGTTGGAGAGCAAAGTTCATCTCTATAGGTATGATTGATGCTTATCGCCAACTGGCGAAACAAACAGTCATTTATCGCCTGTTTGGCCGCTGCACTATCATGGCTTCTTTGTTACACAACACATGTACATAAACTAATTCCAACAATAGGACAGTATCATTGAATACACAATGTAGGTAACTGCTTAAGTACCCATTTACTTTAGGGAAGGGGACACGAAATTTTTGTGATATTATTTTTGGGAAAATTTAATTTTTTTGTTTTACTTTTATTCATAAGAGATAGCTACTCAAAGTTATTCGAATCATAATCATCATTCAATTTTCAGATAATTCCGGTCCATTTTCTTTCATAGCTGGTTGACTGACTTGCAAGTCAAAAGCTCGACAAACTTCATATTAAAATATTTCAACTGACTTAAACAATTCTGCAAGTTTTCGGTTTAGCTTAAAATTACTTATAAACCGAAGTTTTTTTTAAAAATAAGATACTGGAAATAAGGCAGCATATTGTTTATTCTTCGAAGGTATTTGAAGGCAAGGTATTGAATATTCTTTGGAAGATAAATATAAGATTTGTTATTTCAGACGTCATAATAACTATTTAAAAGTTACTTAAGTAGATATTAAATCAAAATCAGTTAAGAAATATCTGTATTTGGAAATTGAGTTAAATCCCAGAAATCTGCATAACCACCAGACCCATTCACTATTTCCTCCAAACCTATGTATTAATATTTCATTAGAATGAAGCATGGATCATAAAGCCAGGTGAAAATGAAATCATTTTTTGTTTACTTTTAATCTACACAAATGAACAGAGCACAAAACAAATAAAGACAATGCACGCATTAAGTATCATTTCGAAAAGGGGCCCAATTTATATGACGTTACAATCACTTCAGAAATGTAATTATTCTCATTGCTTCACAGCAGCTTCAGTTTCGCATGACGCAATGGGACAATGGCAAATAGTTGTCCCGATAAGACAACGCTTTGCCATTGTCCCATTGCGGTCGCGTGACCTTTCATTGAGCGCAATAGTGGGTCTGGTGTGAACGGTATTGATATGGAGTAATGGATTCAGTATCATTCTGCACTTTATGACATTTCGAAATCAAAACTTATCTTTCGAGGAAAAAAAAACAACACCTTGATATAAATTAAGCTGTTAGTAAATTTTTGATACTTTTTTTAAATATGAAATAATTGTCATGATTTTAGATTAATTAAATCCTGAAAGAATCTGACTAAAATATATTATAAAAATCTAAAAAATAGGTATTAATTTTGCATATATAATATTCTAAGTAAATTAGTATCCATAAATAACCTAGGACAATGAAATTCGGTAAATATGTTTTCGAATATTCTAAAATATGGTTTCTAAAACTTTTTCCTAGTTCACTTTTATAATTGAAACTCTGTTTCAGTTTTAAATGTGTTCTATAACCGCATCTGTTAAGAAATTTTTTCTCCGATTCGGATATACAAAAATTGTTTAATTATACGATAAGGAAGTATTAATTCCTTTTGAGTAAAAAGAAATCCTCATATCCAGCATTTTTTAGTCTTTCCGTCATTTCTTTTCTCTTTGTTTTAAAATACATACCACCGACATCTTTAAGGTTAAGACAAAGGTGCAACCGTTTCAATGTCAGAGCTTTAAAAAATGCACTGAAGCAGCATGGAACTTCCAAAATTTTCGTTTGACATTCTTAATACAAAAACAATGAAAGACTTAAGATACAGATTTTGCTGAAAAAACACATACCTCTTGCTGAGGGGGTTTAAAATAACGATAAAGAACGACGACTTGAAACAAAACCCAGAAAGCAAGGTAATTAAGGACATACATAAACAGCACCTTTATTACCTGAAAAATAGTATTGTTTTAAAAGAGGTGAAAATTGTAATCAGCCAAATCTAAAAATATTAATTATATCAAATGCAACTTTGATTTTGACTGAAAAAACCGAGAACCCCGCTGGAGAAAATAAAGACTTATTAATACTCCGCTCACACCATCAGCGGAAATGGTCAGTGACGCTTTCAGTTTATGTGTGCTTATATTAGTCATCTTGTATTGAATGGAGGAGTGTATTTGCATTTTTGGCAACATAAGTGTTATAATTCAAATATGTGATATAGCTGAATTAATTCCCACAATTTTTACTGCGAATTTTAAGATCATGCTTAGTTAAAATTAGCATCTGAATCGTCCATACACAACTGAAAGTTCATTGCAAAAAGAATTACTAATATAAATTGGACCGCGGTGGGCTGGTGGTAAGTTCTCGGTTTCGGAAACGTAGGGTTTCAGGTTCGAGGTCCGATTCCACCGAAGAACCAACGTGCAAGGTTAACCGGTATACGTTAAATCTGTCGGGGTCAAACGTCCTCCTTCTGGTTCCCTTCTGGTGGAAGCTTGGAGAGAGAGTTGCCAGATCAAGTGCCACCCACGTCATCTAACCACGGTTCAAAATGACGAATTTCATCTCAATATAGCCCTAATGTTGCTTAAAAACTGGACGTTAATATAACTAAACTATTAACATCAATTTACAACACATTGCGATATATGTATTATTTAATTTTTTGAAACTAAAAATTGCATTATTTTTTGGTTTTGCTTCTACATTGTAACAAACATACGTTTTTTTTTTTTTTTTTTGTTTAAATTTTTATGCAACGATGATTTGAGTAAAAAATTCATAACTCAAGCCAACTGTTTCATGCTGAAATGTCTTCCAAACATTAAGATTAATTTTTCATTATTATCTGCTGTCTCTATTTACGACTAAATCATCCCATTTTGATACTTCTCCCCAAACATCTTAGCAGCGTATAGAAATCTGGTAACTAAGCAACAACTAGTTGACAGTCAAAAAATTATTTTCGACGACGTTTGCGTATAGACAAGATGATAACAGAAACGATCGGAAAAACAGCTTAACCTTTAAATGTATATTGTTGCCAATTGTGTCCGTTTGAAACTTGAGTGTGGCCGTTTCCGAAAGCGCATTGATAACCATTGACAATAAATCATGTGTGAAAAAAAATGTTTACATTACTTTTGGCAAGTAAGTTTTTTTTTTTTTTAAAAATTTGAATGTGGTGGGTGATGAAGTTACCTGAAGAGATAGTTTCATAGTTTCTATTGCCTATTTAGGAGTGATCTGTCTAACTGTTAAAATATTACTTCCCATTTGTTGTCAGGTGAGCTATTAATATTTGACGTTGTATTTGAAAATTATATTATATACAAGCTACAGTTTTGGGAAGTACTGTAAGTTGCCAAAAGTCTACATACAATTTTTTTTCAAGATAAATATGCCATATAATTACATGGATTTATTTCTTTATTTCTTATGTAAGCTACGACTATTTTCCTATAATAAACGATTTCATCACGAAATAATCACACATTTAAGGGTTAAACAATAGAATTTCTGGATGCTTCATCTTCATTTTAGGGGAATTATAAATTGAAAAGCCCCGAGACCGAAGTAGCTTTATAAATCATACTTCATTGTTTGTAATTGCTTTTTTAAGACATAAGCTGTTTATACTATTATGATGTTAAAATCAAGAGGGGTTTTTTGTTTCGATTTATATAATAGTTTTTACTTTAATGAACTTCTTATTTCTATTTTTCAGTCTCCGTCATGTGCATGATAACTTAAATATCAAACATGCCGCTGGTTTCAATCTGTTGCCTATCTCCATTGCAGAGTTATTTCATTTTAAAAAGAGGAAGTTTTATGGGGGAAGAATTCTGCTATCATTAAAGTTTAGGTGACAATGAAAATTGTAAAAATATTGCACTGAAATTTTTTTTATTGAAAAGGATATCATTTTTTTTATTAAACAAAACCAAATAATACACCTGATCTGGAAAATATTTAAAAGCAAACAATAAAAATTTAAGGATGAATTAAAAAATTATGTTTTAGTTCATAAATAAATTATTGATCGGATTATAGAAAATAACAATTTAATTTTTATCTTCTGTAATCGATATATCTAATTTTCTATAACATTTATTTGAATTGAACACAGCAATTTTTATGAGGATAAATTGTACATTATTTTTAAAATTGATTAATAATAATCAAAAGTTGTAAAATAATCATCATAATACTTTTACAATCAAAATTATAAAACTGACAATCAAATTTTTAAAAAAAATTTCACTAAGAGTTACATAAAGCCAACCTTTTTCCTGTATTTCATTTTCAAGGGGTGTTCTCTCAGAAACAATTGATGTTCGTATTTATCTAACTGCAGGATGATTGCAGTGTAGGCGACAGCCATGACCGTCAAAGGCATGTAAACCAAGAGAATGAGTATCATCAGCCAATAGTATTTCAGGAGAAACCCATTCTCATTACACCACACCTGAAATGCAAAACAAAATAAGGCAATGCAAAGAATGTCACCTCGAGTTTTGAACCATGTGTGACGCAACTGCATTTATTATTTTCGGCTGGTGTCTACAGGCCAGCCTTCCGAAGTTCGGGCTAAATTGAAAACAGTTTTTGATAGTACCTAGATTTAAACCAACTTTCTCTCAGAATATAGAAATTTAGTTAAAAAAAATACTTTAAAGAAACTTTTATTTAATTATAAAATATATATATATATATATAATTTTATTTTTTTATTGTTTTGTAATTACTAATATTTAATAGAATTTCAAAATGAGTGGATTTTTTCAAAGGAACTACCAGTGGTACCAATCTCGTTAATACTTGAGATTATCAATAGATCAATGTAAAAGTAAATTCTGAAATAAATTAAAATTGTATATAATTATACAAAATGCAAACGTATAGCGATTTCAAAATTTTACCACACAAAAAAGGAAAAGGAAAATTTCATTACTGAGAAAGGCATTCCAATAGTTACATAACTTGAGAATTCTAATAGAAAGAGAAATAAATAATGTGTATCAAAAGCATGATTTATAAAAATAAATAATTGACAGAATTTGAATCAAATTTCTGGAAAAGAATAAATTATATCATAAATATTTAACATAAACACATTTTACCCCCCCCCCCCCCCAATCATGAGTGAATGTTTTCAAACTTCATTACATGAATCAAGCTACTTTTCAATCCTATTTGCATCAAATGCTTTCATTTCACTTTACAATTTTATTATCTTTTGTGTTCGACATACTTTTGCATTGTGGCAAATATCTAGTTATACTTTTAAAAATTGTCACCAAATGACATAGAATAAATGAAGCATAATTTCAAAGTTCCTTGATGCAAGAAATTAAATCTGTTCATTTATATTGCAAAATTATCAATTTATAGTTATTGCGATCTTAATTTATTTTATGAATTCATTCGCCTACTTCATACCTCCTCGTAGTCATGCCATTTCCTCGTCTGCAGCCACCTCCAGATGGCAGTTGGAGAAGCACACATCATGGCCGCCACCCAGGTGGCAACGACGATGATCCAGGCTTGCCCTCGGCTGAGGCGACGAGAGAAGGGGAACACGATGCCCAGGAGGCGGTCCCCCGATATGATGATGAGTGAAAAGACGCTGGCGAGTAAGAATGTCACTGAAAAGATAAAAAACTGAATCGCATTTCACTTCACATTTATCGAAGTGGTCTACGTACAGTACAACTTGGCTGTTGCAAAGCTGATGGAACCACAGTTTTCTAAATTTTGAATGAAGTGTTAAAAAATGAGTACAGCATTTTTTTTTTAAAATTAAGTCTAAAATTGACAGCAAGAACATTTTTAATATTTACTAGTTTTGGTAGTTAAAATATATGAATGTTAAGTCATTTTATAAAAATAAATATAATTATAAGAAAAAAATTCTTATATAAAATTATACATGTACGAATTATAATATATAATTATATTCGTACACGAGAATTTTTTAAAGAATCGAATAATTCAAAAAATAATAATTTGAATGTATAATTAAGTCATTTTAATAAGCAAATAATATAAAGCACTTTGAATACAACAGTTACAAACTTCAAAATATACAGAACGATTCACGCGAAGCAGAATGGAATCAGAGGACTGCGAAATGTTATAATGATTTTTGGATAAAATCCGATTATCGACCAATTCGAATTAAAAATGCTCGAGTTAGCAAAACTTCTTCATATTTATTAATCGTTAGGCACAAATATTCTATTGTACTTATTGGGACCGCATGGATTTTTTCCATTTTGTAGTTCGAATTCCGTTACATAATCGATAGGAAATTTGAAATTGCTCAAATCGGAAAAAAAAAGAAAGAAAATATCAAATTTCCTTTATTTCTTTATTAGTTTTAAAAAAACTTATGTACACTACATGAAAAAATTAGTAGGGCAGTTATATTTTTTAATTATGATTTGTATTTTGATAATATTAATCTAAATTTTCTTTTTACGTTCTTTGATTTTTTTTAAAATTTAAATGAGTAAATTTTATCAACTTCTAATAAAATTAAGAAAAAACAGTACTGAACGATTTTTGGTATGTGAAAAAAGTAGAAATATACATGCTAAAATAATTGTTCTGGACGATATTATAGACATTAAAAGTGAGTGTTTTATTCTTTTTAACGGTTTTTATTAAGAAAAATATTCTATTTTATTTAAAACAGTTGTTTTCATCATTTTTAGGAATAGTTATCTTAGGAACAGTTGTTTCCATCTTTTTTTCATCATTTTTAGAAAAATCTTTAAATAAGCTTCAAAACTGTCTAATTGTCACCGACAAAAATGATGACAAAAGCGTTAGAGTGATTGTAGCCAGGTACAATCAGCCAAAATACTGTTTTGAACTTAAAAAGAAATCCTGGTAGTCATTAAATCAAAAAGAAGATTGGCAGACCTAAAAAAAACTGATGCAACCGACCAAAGAAAAATCTTTCTGGAACTTTAAAAAAAAAAAAAAAAAAGAATGAAATTGTTGCCAAAGCTCAAAATAGTGCAGGCATCACACTCGTTTCAGGAAGAATTGCTTACAACAGCATGAAAAGCTTCAAAAGTTCGTATTCAGAAAAAGGAAACATCAACCTAAATGGATTGAGATACACATTGAATACCGATTGCAGTTGGCTAAAAATCCCATGTTTCAAAATTCAGAATGAACCTCCATTATATTTTCTGATGAGAAAAATCTAATTTCAATGGCTCCAATAGTTACCAATGCTATAGGCATTGTCTCTGCAACAAAGCGAAGACTTATTCTCCCAGATAAGAGGGAGAGGGGAGTTTTATGGCAGTCAGGCAAGGAGCAAGAATAAGCCTTGTTTTCAAGAATGGCAAACCTAGTGTTACTGAGTGTCAGGCATAAATATACAGACATACCCAAGTCTTGAATTCACATCTTCTTTCCTATGGCGTTGAGCTAAGCGGAGATGACTGAATTTTTCAATACGACGGAGTACATATCTAATGGGGTTAAAAATTTGTTTGCAGCAAATAACGTTTGGGTTTTACCTGGCATGTTAAAATTCCAAAACTAAACTTGTAAAGTATATATGGGCAAGGATTGTTCGCCACGTTTAAAAGGAAGGCAAGCAGTTTGAATATGTAAATGAGCTTCGGAGAGTGTTGCTTGATATATGGGGAAAAGTTTGCCAAACAAAAAATCAAACTTTATAAGATTTGATTCTAAAGCGAATTTTTGAGATAATCAAAACCAATAGTGGAAGAATTCTCTATTTAATAATTCTATTATTTACACTATTTAGAAGTATCTTTCTACTTTTTGCACTGAGAATGTAGCAGCCCGAACAGATTTTTTAAATTGTAATTTATTTGTTTGTTTATTGCAATTTACTAAAATTTAGTTATCTGTCCTACAGTTTTCACGCAGTGTGCGAATATTTTTTAACGGAATAGCTACCATTACTATTAAGTTATTGCTCTTCACAAAGATATAAAAACTTACTTTTAAGTTAAATATAATAAAAAAATTTTAATTAATATATTCTAGAAGTTAACATACGAAAAGCATTGTTGCCAAAAAATTAACAATTTTGTTAGAGATAGTCTGATCCTGTCAGGTTATTTATAAAAATTTGCAAAGTACTGGAAAGGTTGCAGAATTTTGAATGTCTTACCATGAAAAAAACCATCCAATTTGCAGTAAATTTTTCCTAAAATGAAGTTCTGGTAGGCATCTACTACGATGATAGTCCAAGAACAGCACAGAATGGTCATGAGATCAGCCAACGCCATGTTGCAAATGAAAATATTCGTACAGGTCCGCATTCCCTGTAAAAAGAATGAAAGAATGGGAATATACCAGCAGTAAGATTATTAATTCAAATAAACTCAGCCAAAATTTACTTAATTTTGCTGCTTAAATTTAAAATCGAATATATAACACAATTGCTAAAAAGATGACAACCAAATTAAAATGAAAAGGCTAAAAGAATTTTTTTAAGATTTCAATTAGTGCAAAACGTCAGCGCATATGTGAATACACATATCAGCGTAAACATGAATATACGAAAATGGAGATTCTATTCAATTCAGAAAGAGAAGTAAAAGAACAGTAACGTCATTATGTTTGATATGGATATCTGTATCAAAGCTATATCTTTCCGATTTATAATCTAAAAATAAGTCATTTACAGATGTTGTAATTCAATGCATGAATTACAAGGCATCTATAAGTATCTCAAGTGTCCCAAGAATCATTTTAGTGCAATACGGTTATATCTATTAAAACAGAAAATGGCTCCATTATTAAGAAACCCACTAAGTAAACAGGTTAACAGCAGGTTACAGCCTTTTCGATAGCTTTTCAGCAGACTTACGAAATGAGGTGTTCATCTTTTCATAAGAAAAAAAGTGAAGAAGATAAAATCAATTTTGTCGCTTCATTTTTTTATTAATTACTCGTTGATATGGGCAAATATCCGTGAAAATAAAATTTTAACCCCTTTCCAATTTTATAAATAAAGGAGCGCAAGTTATTATCGATATGCACTTGACTAGCTGATAACCTGATCCCCTGGAGATCCAAATTTTTTCATAATGCCCCATCAATTCTTTTTTTTACAAACACTGCCGTAAACTTTCCTCGACTAACATACACCTCCTTTGAATTCTTTTTAAAATGAATGAAAGCTTTTCAAATCTAGCCTGTAAATATATTTTTCAAATGTTAGAAATTGAAGCAATTTCACCTTTCCATTACTGCATGCCATTCGCATACAACCGGCCATCCAACATAGATGTATAAAGCATTTTTCCCGTGACCAAAGTACACCTTATGTAAGGCGCATCTTGTCGTCTTTCCCCGCTTGTGTGGTTATCCAGAAGCCGACCAGTGGTACTCTTCCTATGGCAAGTAACCTGGGGTAAAGCTCGTCTTGTCATATATCATTTTCAGACGTCCTCTGTCAGCTTAATTTTCTCCGATTTTTTTAAAAAACTTTTAATATTTTTTCGCAATGATTTGCAATAAAAATAGATGAAGTTCATGATGTGGACATTGACGAGGAAATATCCTGTGTTATGTGCAGTTAACTGGAGTCGCCTTAAACACAGAGAAGCGCAACTCTTTTACTGAGTATTTTGCACAAAACAGGATATGACCTTGTTAGGACAAGCATTGTTAACGAAATGTATGATAAGGCTTTGGAAAGAAAACTATAAAACAGTGTAACTGATTCTTATTATATATGACATTATTTTAAAATAACTCATAAAGGAGGTATTTATGTTTTCTTGCACAATCCGTAAGGCAGCTGGCCCGTTCCCGTTAATCCCGGTAGGATAACCATACATCAGCCATCTTGCCCGTTGTGGGGCCACTCCCTCTTGTCCTTACCCTATTAAACTGGACTTGTCTGGAGTTTTTGGCAAATTGTAGGTAAAATGAACGGACATTAAAGGACCGGCAAATTTGAAGATCAGTCTGGCCGTGCATCCATCCCAAAATCTTGTGTCATCCAAAGTCGCTGCTCAGTTTAAAAACTTAAATTTTAAGAAATCTTATATTTTCAAGAACTTTCTAATGATTTGGAATAATGAGATCATTATGGAGTTTTTTAATTCTTTTAAATGGAATCCACAACTATCAATGTCATAAATATAGAATTCAGGTTTATGATGCTTGGAGATGAATTCAAAGCAGTTTGAGTGCACTTTCAATGCACTACAGAAGCGGAAAGAAAATGCGATGTATGCTCATAAGAAGTTGGTGATAAAAGTCAAAAACAGCGACAGAACTTGGGTTGGAATTAGTTAAACATACAAACCGGAATGGTTTCCAACTAAAACTAAAAATGACGTCCTTTCTGGATTCTACACACCAAGGGGAACTAAAATATTTGTGATCTAAATTTATATCTTTTCTTATGGCCTGTCGAAGACGGTAGGATGAAAGATTTATAGCGATATCCTCAAGGCAACGGGCAGCGGAAACAGTCCCGTTGCCTTGCGGATTAAATTAAAATCTTTGTAAAAAAAGTTTTTAATTTAAACTAAATGTGCAAGAAAACATAAACATCTCAGTTATGACTTATTTAAAAATAATGTCACATTTAATAAGAATCAATTATACTGTATTATAATTTTATTTTCAAAGTGTTGTCCAACATTTTAGTTAACAATGCTTGCCCTAACAAGGTAATATTCTGTTTTGTGCAAAATACTCAGTAAAAGAGTTGCGCTTCTCTGTGTTTAAGGCGACTCCAGTTAACTGCGTACAACACAATAACACACAACACATAAACTGCAGCAACACAGGATATTTCCTCGTCAATGTCCACATCATGCACTTCATCTATTTTTATTGCAAATCATTGCGAAAAAATATTAAAAGTTTTTTTAAAAAAATCGGAGAAAAATAATCTGACAGAAGACATCTGAAAATGATATATGACAAGATGTGCTTTACCCTAGATTAAGAGTACCACTGGTTGGCTTCTGGATAACCACACAAGCAGTGAAAGACGACAAGATGCGCCTTACATAAGGTGTACTTTGGTCACTGGAAAAATGCTTCATACAGCTCTGTTCTGTGGTAACGAGGTGGCCGATTGTATGCAAAACGGCATGCAGAAAGAAAGAGAACAGCTTTTTGAAAGATTAAAAAAAAAAAAAAACTTTTAAAACTCTTTAAATGCAACTTAAAAGCTATGATTTAATTTTTATATATATATATATATATATATATATATATATATATATATATATATATTTAAAACATCAAAGTACATATGAAAAAATAATCGATTTATAATCAATTAAAAAATTTTAACATTTGATAGGAGCGATAGTAACATTTGATAAAAAAAGGACTAAAAATTAATATAAAATTTGATTAATTTATTTTGTTTTGTTTTTGTTTTTTGTCTATTATCGAGTCTCTTTTATATCTTTGTACTGAAAGTGAAGTTGTGAGAAGAATGTGCATAAAGGTAACTACACTGATAAATGATGATTACTAACTAATCTTTTCCGGCCAAATAGGATGAAAAATGAAATGTAAGGATTGCAATGCACGCGTATCACTAAGAAACGAGATTCAAACATTCTTCACTATTTCTTTGACGTGCATTTAGAATATGTTATAGTTAATAGTTGCTATAATTTTTTATTATATAAAACAAGAAAATAGGCTTCAATTATTTAGTTCGTTTTCTGAATACTAGTAGATATGAATTTCCATGATAGCAGCATTATATTTTTAGCAATAATATTATAGACTTTTAAAAACTCCTTTTTAGTGTGCATGAAATCACCAAATATGTTAATGGGTTGCTATCAATTCATTCCGCATGAAGAATTTTTAAAGAGATTTCTAAGACAAATTCAATTCGATGCCGCGCAGTAATAGTTTATGTAAGCAATTTTATAAACAATTCTCTTTTTCTTAATTAAATTTTTTACTATTGTTAATAAATATGTTTTTTCACTTATTCCGAAAATAAAGTTTTTATAACAATAATGTTTTAATTAAATTATTAATCTTTCAACTAACAAATAATAATTAAATGTTAAATGAAATTTTTTCACTATTCTTCAATTATCTTTCTTATATAATTCAATAATAATTATTGAAAAAAATCAGCGAAAGTGGTCTCTCCAGAATTGTTACGCATACTTTCTAATAAACGAACTTATGCATTATTAATGACATGCTACTGGCTAACAATAGTTTTGAAAGTGCCTATTAGTATACGATCTTTGGTGATGAATCCCTGGATATATTAATACACAAGCACGGTTGAATTCAAAATGAAGCAACGAATTATAACTGCATTCCCAAATTCACGGACTAAATTTTACATATTTATATCATTGCGTTTTTCAACTATTGCCTATAGCATGCTTGTGTAAATATTGACTGAGAGACGGTCAATCCCTAGACAGATTTAGTTTTTCAAATTCTTTACATATCTAATTTTTGGACATTAAATATGTGAACAAATCTTATAGTTCTAGCTTTCTTCGTTTTGTCCTGATCACTTGCGTTTGCAACGGCAGATAACCTTCTTACATATAAATTTCCTTTAAAATCTACAAATTTGATTTAGATACCACATTCAAAAATGTGATTGTTATAGCTCAACGCGTTTTTGAGTTATCTTGCTCACGGACAGACATCATTTCAGACATCGAACTTGATTGACATTATTGATTGATTACTTGATCAACATTGTCGAACTTGAAAACAAGAATATTCGTCGTAAGTTCAAGTTCGATTTTTTTTTCCCGTTTTTGACGATTACAATACTTTTTTTTTTTTTTTTGTACGTATGCTTCACATAAGAGAAAGTAAAAACATGCTAAGTAAGATTGCCATCAATGCGAAAAATGATAATACTAATAAAATTTATTGATATGGCTTCAAAAGATCGGGAGTTGCGGTCCGAATGTTGCACTTTAAGATAATCAGTAAGCTACAGAGGATGTAAAAGTTCAAGTCTGATATTTTGATAATTCTGACTTGTTTCGCTTTTAATGGAATAAATGTGCATAATTAGTGTTGAAAAAAAATTCATCGAATTGATTTCAAATTCATTCATCAAATTGAAAAAGATTTATTGAAGTGTTTAGCACATAGGTAATAATAAGGCATTTTTATTTTCTCGTACACGAAATATACAGAGAAAATGTTTTAATTGTCAAAAAATTCAAATTTGAGATTTTGCCGAATCATCTCATTTCAGACTTCCTCGAGCCCTAAAATGACCTTTTTGGACTGATGTCTTTTTTTGGGGGAATATTATTCAAAAACACTTTTAATTAAGGATGAAATTTGGTATGAAACACTTATATCAAATGTGTGGATTTCCATTTGTCTGTCCAGCTGTCTGAATGCAACTTAACAGGATAATTACAAAAGGTAAAGAGATAGAAAGATAAAACTTTGAGGGGGTTTAGCATCTAAAATGTAGATCCGTATAAAATTTGAAATCAAATCCATCAAGGGATCGGTCGGTTGCTATTGCGGCATGCACAAGAACGCGATGACTCGAAAATGCAATGACTTGAACAAATGAAATCTGCGACATATTTTATTTAGGCCGGCATATTTTCAGGAAATGGAATGATGAGTAGTGCAAAAATCGTTCAAAATACTGTAAACGGTAGAGCATTAATGCTCTTACGCAAATTTAGTAACTGTATGTATAATTATATCCACAATGACTAAATTTGACACGTAGTTTTTTTTAAATAAATTAGGGACTCAATGGAAACGGTTTTCAAAATTCCTAATCGATTTTTGAAAAGTCAAAAATGAATCCTGATTTCATCATTTTTCCCAACAATTTCGGAGGATATTTTTCTATAAAAACCTTTTCATGTCAATTTAAAATTTAAAAAATGAGCGTTTCAATTATGTCCCTTTTATTTTGAACCATTTTCTTCTTTCGTTTTAATGAATTTTCGAAAACAAATTTGATAACTATGTTCAAATGTCCTTTCGTAATGTGGTACGGAAATGCCCGCTCAACCATTGCTATTCTCCGCCCAGTTTTCTTTAGAAAGAAACTTCAGTGTATTTGAGCATCCGGTTAAGGTTTACAATATTCAGACTGCGATACATATAGAACCTCAACCTCAAAGAAACGTTAGGAGAAATAGTTTCGTAGGACACATAATTTGTTTTTAAACAATTAGCTCCCAATGTGTTAAAAAAATTGTAAACATTAAAGGAAAATATGGAAAAAATGGCCTCATTTTGATAAACAATATTGTAGATAAGATCTTCTAAAAAGATTTCATTTATATTTGATCTACCCTTGTAAAAAATTTGTTTTAAAAACTATCGATTTTAAAGAATTACATGGAGTTGACCCTATTTCGCATCGAGGGAAAGCATGACGAGAAATTATTTGTATGTAACTTTAACATGTTAAACCAATAGCAGTATTCTTAAAATAACATTTAACGTACCCTCCCAAAAGAAATAAATACTCTAGAGATTGAGATAGAACGAAATTCACTTGATGTCTAAAAATTCTCTATCATTTTCATGAAATGATCCATTAGCATTTTAAAATAAAACGTTTCTAAATTATAGGATTGTTATTTAAAATAGTAACTTTTGGGTACTAGATTTTTCTTTTGTTGGGCCTTTATTAATTCAAATGACATAAAATATAATTTTTTACTTCATTTAAACCGTTTTTCATGTTAGATGTATATGCTTTTTAGTAACGATTTAGAAATGAGCTGTTTGTCCTGATTTAAGCGGTTACACTTTTCCAGTTTTAGTTCGCAGTGAAAGTTAATTTAATCTCTTCATTTGAGCTTTTGTCAACGAGATGGCAACACACTGACGAATACCGAATTTTCTTGATAATTTGCTCGAGCAGGTTACATTTTAGTTTATATGAAAAATATATTTCTGTAACAAATGCATGCTTAAAATATTTTTTTAAAAAAATTGTTTAAAATATAAAGACATTTATACTTCAACAGGTATTACTGATTCACACACACATTCATCTTTATTATTAGTAGAGATAATGAAGTTGATCTGAGATCTGATCGCACTACAGAGCAGATCATTAAGATTATAGCTACCACATTTGGATCAAACATATCTTGAAAAATACAAATTTGCACTTTGTAGCAAATGTTTTGATATTTTAACTAATAATATTATTTATATTAAACCTGATATTCCTTTGTGATAAATTCCGAAATCACTTCAACAATAAATAATGCTTACATCATGTTAAAATACAAAATATTATATCTTCACTTATCCAATGTGTGTGTGTGTGTGTGTGCAAACATAGATTAGCAGTTGCGTGACTGAAAAGAAGAAATTTTTGAAATTTTAAAACTTTGATGTATTTAACAGCAGAAGGCCTAATTTACGTACAAAGAGTAAATGGTAAAAAATGCGTCAGTCTATATCGCGACAGTAGACCAAAATTTTTCCTTTCAGTGATATTACTACGAGATTTTTATAGGGATTTCTTTGATACGTGTCAGAATCTTAAATATCTTTAAAAAATGTTGTAAGCATTAAGGAATTTTATCCCTTCTCTCGGAACGTGAGAAAATGCTGAGATAAGCTGTTTTATACAGCGCGTGTGGAATTACTTAAATGAAAAAGAGGAATGGGATCAGGAAATAAAAGAACATTTTAAAATGAAATTAAAATGGACTAAATTCAGATAAAAATTAGGAAATTAATAAGGATTTAAATTAGATTAAGAGATATAATTGTGTGTGTGTGTGTGTGTGTGTGTGTGTGTGTGTGTGTGTGTGTGTGTGTGTGTGTGTGTGTGTGTGTGTGTGTGTGTGTGTGTGTGTGTGTGTGTGTGTGTGTGTGTATGTGTGTGTGTGTAATGATATTTAAACTCTAATTTCAATTTAATTAATTTCCAAGGTTTTATCTTAATTTAGCCCATACTAACTTCATTCTAAAATATTCTCTTATTTCTTGATCCAATTCCACTTTCTTTACTTAATTAATTCAAGAGAAGCTTTATAAAATCGCTGAATCGGCTAAATGCCGATTCATTCACACGCTCCGCGTGAAGGGATAAAAAACTGTCCAGTGAGCACATTCTTTTTAAAAGATCCCTGTATTTCCTTTACATGTGATTGACATGAGTCAGAAATCCCCATCAGAATCTTATTAATATATTAACACTATGAAGAAATATTTTCCCTATCAAAATCTCAGGTTATATAAGACGAGGGATAATTTATTTCCGGGTTTTTTTTTCGACTTCTGCGTTTGTGTCGCGCTGTGGCAGACGTGCCATGTCCGCTTCTCTGCTTGTAAATAATTATGCTTTCCCGATGGATTAGAATGAATTTTAAAAAGATAAAATGTATCTGCAATGCCTTCAAACCAGCATTCTGCTTCACATAAAATAATGCTTATATATATATATATAAGCGTATTTAACATCACTGTTAAAGATAAAGAGACATGACGGCATCAATTATTTTGTCATTGCGAAATAAGTTTCTGTTTAATTATTATTTATTTATTTATTTTTACAATTTTTTATTTTGCTCTTATAATTAAGGTTTAGCTTCACAAGAAGCAACAAAGAAATTTTTTTAATTTTTAAAAATTGTTCTTTTCCTAAAGCATTATCGAATCTATAAGAATACATTATCGCTCTTATCAATTGGAAACTTCTTTCATATTGTGGTAAACTGAATTTTAAGTGAAATAAGGAGAATTTTTAATTAATCAATGATCCTCTGAAATATTGCATAAATTGTGAAAAAAAAAAATCATTCTGTAAAACACAAAAGACAACAATACTGAGCGATACTTGTCTAGTATTCAGCAAAAAAATTTTTATATTAGTTGAAGTTTGAATTATTTCTATTTCAAATTAAAGTTTAAATTTTAGAGGACAGAATCGAAAATTAGAGAAATGCTTAATGGATAAAAAGATGTAAGGCTTCTAAAATAGCACGTATTTCCCGTTCATCAAATTTCCAGTTTTAAAATACTTCGCTAAGAAAATCATGATGGGAAAGCCACCAGTAAGGTAACCAGTTGTTCGTTAAAGCTGGATAAATATTAGTTAAAATTATATTTCTATGTTTTGTAAAGATAATTTTAACTTCAATGTTGCCATTCTTATTGAATAAAAAAGTTATATATAGTTTAAATAATTTTATTTGTTTATTTAATTTAAATGACTGAAATTTCGGTTACTTGTGTGTGTATTTTGCGTATGCTTTTGTATTTGTCGATGAAATTACTTCTTCTCTACATTTGGAATCAGGAGATAACAGCCATTGTTGCTATAAATTCTTGCCTCTTCTTTATTTGTCACCGAGTTCCCATTCGTGATTTTTATAATAATGTTATATCATTCTTTACGTGATCGGTTTTTTTAGAACAATCTGTAATTTACTGGGATTCAGAACGTTTGATGCAGTTAGTACTTCCATTTTAATTTAGAACTAAACGGATAGCAATGGCAATTAGATTCTGTGCTCATAAGAAGATTTTTTTTTTTGTTTAAATTTTTATAAGACTGTGGGATGAAAATATTTTCACTCCGAACAATGCTAAATATAATAGTTAAGAATTATACAAACTCATAAAACAAAATAGTTCTATCAAAAATTATCTTTAGGAATAACTCTCTGCATACATTAAATTTATTACAGAATTCTTTGATCATTAAAAAACAATTATGTAGACATAAATTCGCTTCAATAAAATAAAAAATAAGACTTACTTTGATTCGTAACATTACAACTAGGATTGCAACATTTCCAAATATCCCCATTACCATTATAGGTAACAGTGCGAGCACTTTGAGGGCAATTTCGTGAGTAGGTAAACGTATCCATAGATTTGTGTGATTCGAAAAATCCAAATCACTCACATTAAAATCTGCTACTTGAGTTTCCCGCACAAACGGCATTAGCAGGGCCATGTTCGAAGTAAACATGAATGCACAAATGAAGTCATAGCACCAAAACAAAATAAAACAGAAAACTTATTGTATTTGAAATATACTTCAGATCATAACAACGATTCGAGTTGTAACAACCACAATCAAAACAATGGATCGATTTATTTTTCTAGGCCTAAATATCAAGTGATATCAAAGATATCATGTATTATTTATTTTTATAGATCACTGCATACGTTAACGGACGGACCGACGACTGCTGATGTCTCACAACAAGACAGAAGGTCGGTTGAGCACCTTTCGAAAAAGAAATAATAAAATTATCAAAAAGAATTCAGTGACGCTTATCGAAATTGATAAGCATATCTATTGCGTCTGCTTCTGTGTTTGTCAGAGTCACAATCGTTTCATTGGATGGAACATCGAAGAGCATCAGGCGGATACAGTAAAAAGTTTGAACTAGTAAGTACAGAGAAATCAGAAAAATACGTAGGTGTAACAACAAAAGGAGTCTTTTTCCTTTATTCTTATACTTACTTTCATTCTAATATTCAAAGAAAAAAATACGATTACACTTCACACATCGTTTTGAAAGATTTGATAATGGTACTACAAAGATGCTTTATAAATTCTATTCATTCTCCAATCACTATTCGTCAGGGTAGAGTGTGTACTCTTAACTATTATAACATTGAATTGCATTGTTCTTTTGAAAGCGCTGCGTATAAATAAAAATTTGATTTCTTGCTAAAATTCGACTTATTTGTTCATGCTGAATATAAATTGAGATTTTTAAAATTCTGCAATGGAAGGATAAGATGCCTGTTTATCTTTAAAGAATTTTTTTTTCCTCTTATGCGAAAAAGAAAATTTTCTAATTGTCAAAAAAGAACAATAGGGAAATGGAATGGAAGGGGAGGAAGAAAATGCATCACCACATTTTAAACTTTCAAAATATTATATATTATTATTATATAAATAATTATTAATTAATTATATAAATTAATTAATTATATAAATTAATTAATTAATTAATTATATAAATTAATTAATTATATAAATTAATTAATTATATAAATTAATTAATTAATTAATTATATAAATATTATAATAAAGTTCAAAATATTATTATTATTATTATTATTTTCAGATTATGTCTAACACGCGTTCTGTTTGTCAATAAGACAACTCACAAACGCAGAGAGTTAGATGGTTGACATTTGAATCAGGCTTTTATCCTAAAAGCGTAAATCTGCGCCGGATTTCAAACTCAGCCGGCAAAATAAAAGTAACATTTATTTAATATATATGTATTTTATTTAACCTTATAAAGGCAGATCGGACGATTTCAGGTGCTTATTATTCAATGGCGACGAATGTTGTTGCTTTCCTAAAGCGTTAATATTATTGGGTTGGCAACTAAGTAATGGGGGATGTTAAATAAGAAGGAAAATTCAAACTTTTTGCTTAAAAATATAACTTTATTCAGTTAGGCATGGTCCATCTTTGTCGATGACATTTTGCCATCTTTCAGGCAGTGTCGTCATTCCAGGTTAATAAAATTTCCGATTTCTGCAAGCAAAAAACTGAATTAAATGGGATTTCACATCATGAGCTTCGTTCAAAATTTTACCATTTAAGAAATTCTGCATGGAACGGAATAAATGGTAATCTGAAGGCCCAAGGTCGGGGCTATAAGGAAGATGTGACAACACATCCCAAACGAGTTCCAATAATTTTTGGCGAGTGACCAAAGATGTATGGAGCTTTGCATTATCATACTGGAAAACATCATTCGATTTGCCAATTCTGTCCGCTTTTTTTTAGCTGCATCGCTCAGCTTGGCGATTGTTGAATGTACTGTTTGAATGAATCGTTTGGTTTCTTGATAAAAGTTGAAAACGCAAAATTCTTTTTTAATTCCACCAAACTGAGAGCATCATCTTTTTTGATGAATCTCAGCTTTTGGTATTGTCTGGGCTGGTGCAACTTCTTCGATCCAAGATCTTTCCTGATGAACGTTATTATAAACTATCCACCTTTCGACACCGATAATGGGTTGTTTCAGAAATGGATCCATTTCGTTGCACTTCAGAAACTCATCACAGATGCTAATGCTTTGCATCAAATGAATTTTCTTAAGCTTATGAGGGATCCATAAAGCGAGTTTCTTGAAGCAGCCAGGTTGTTTTAAATTTTTTTAATGTATGTGCGCGATACATTGATCTTCTCTGCAATCTCATATGTTGTACTACGACGATTTGAATTGATAATACATTTGACAGGGGTCTCATAAGACGTCCATTTTTCAATAAAAATTCACCAGAACGAAATTTGGCAAACCATTTTTGACACCTCCTTACTTTCAAGGCTTTATTCCCATGTAAGGCACATATAGCTTGTGTGCTTGCGATGCATTCTTGTTTTTGTTTTTTTTGAAATAATACAATAAAATATGTCTGAAATGCGCATCTTTTTAAATTGGGATAAAAGCAAATAAAATTACAAATCGATAATTTCTTTTTCTTTGCTAAATTGAAGGCGGAAGTACAAACAACAAGAAAACAATATAGGTCAGTTTCTTTGAACACGCTGACAAAACCAAAGAATATGTTAAATCCGTCTATTGACAAAAGCCACAATGACTTAGTTGCCAATCCAATATTTCACAAATCATATAAAACCCTCTCCCTTTTGTGATTTGCCAAAAACTCTGTGGTTGTGCAGAAAACAAATGTCATTTCCGTGAACATTATGCCTGGTTTGCTAAAAACGTGACATTCTCGATTCGTGGTGACCGTATGAAGTTAGAAACCATTGTGATGTTGCAGATGTGACACAACAGCCAACAGTAGATGGCCAAAATGAAGTTTGATGACATGAACGGTGGTCCTTGAAATGACAGGTGGCAAATGTTCCGTCTTCATTCATACGTGAATGAAGGAAAGGCGAAAATGTTGGATTCATGAAAAAATAGATGGCGGTAGTCTACAAAACACAGATGAACGAAACATATCTTTGATAAGGTCAATATCAAAAAGATCCAAGGAAATTTTTACTTTAGCTCACTTTTTACTGGAAATGGTGCTTTTAGCATGTTTACTGCCATGAGCATCAACTGGGCCACCCTTACTTTCTAATTGTACCGAATCATCCATCTAATTAGATGACTCCCTCTGTACTATACTTGAGAGACAGCAAAGAAGAGTCATATAATTAGATATGTGGTCCGAATATTTAGTAGCAGTGAATTTTAGTATAAGAATAAGTATTCTTGTGAGAAAGCAGTCAGTTCGATTCTGCACATTATCAAGGAGTGAAAACTTCGGAATAACCAACGTTAACAGTAGCTTTCTAATCAGCTGGAAATGGAGCTGAAATCCTTACTAAAAATCCAAATGATCAAGAACTCTACCATCCTGATTCTTGAGAAACTATTAGTTAAAAAATTGGACGGTGCTTACTCAGTCATAATTATAGATATCATTTAGTTTTTCTCTCCAGTTTCATTTTTTCTCAACTGTTTTATTATTTTTTTTAAATCTTATTCTGTCTCACTAATTATTTTTTATTTATTTTGTAACCTCACTATCTGATTATATTGTTTGATATTCCGAAAGATTTCAACGTCAACGAGCCGGTAGCTGTTTTCCATTTTCCTCTTTGATGACAATCCGTTTTCTTTGGTGCTCTCCTACCAGAGTCTGCATTTGGTGGTGATCTTGTGTGCATTCCTGAAATGAATGCGCTTTTGAATTCTGAAATATTCAACAAGCAGCCTCTCCGAATACATTAGCGTCACATTTTGCAGTGATAGCATGATTATTTTAGGAAAGCAGTCGTAATTATGAACCAGAATGTGCCACTTTAGTCAGCTTAATTTAATTAAGTTGCCATTCTGAAATAATATGAGGATGAAGTTTCATACATTTGAACCATGGTAAAATGACAAGGTCGACTCCCTTAGCAAATTTTTATATCTTCCAGTCTCAGAAGGCTTCCTCCTATCCTCGGATTTAAATTGCACTAAGCCCGCATTCAAGGCAGATATTTTATGGGAACGAATTTCGAAACTGTAGCCCTTTGATTCCGAAACCGTATCACTAAAAAGTCCAACCTTTGAGGGATGAACGAAGTTACACCCCTATAATTTTGTACACTAGGCTCGAATTAATTTAAGCTTCTTGATGGATTCAGTTCTTGAAACTTTGATCCTTCAATTCTAAAAACAAGACACTATCAGAACAGTGGTGCTTGATTCGTTATCTACTTCATCAAGTCATGCAGATGGGACTTCTTACTGTTAAACGGAGTCGGTTCCTCCTGTCCTATATTGGCAATGTTAAATTGCCCAAGTAGCTTTTCCTAAAAATGTATTTAAAGACACAAATTTGAATTTTTTTTCTATAGAGTAAGTTAGACGCTTATCTTTGCACTGATGTTAAATTTAAAGAAATCCATATTAGCACAAAATACCTAATGACATTGTTACGATATCGTCACGATATTGGCCAGTATTTAAAATATCGAGAAACATCGTGTAGATATCGTACAATATTTTGTGATAATAGGGTAAATATAGTTTTTGAAAAAATTTTATAAATATCACAGAGAATTTTCCAAAAAATGACTTTTCTAACACGAGATCAATACTATTGAGAGATATTCTTGAAATAACTCAAAAATATCACTTTAAAATTTAAAATATATATTATAAGTATATAATCTTACCTTTTCAAGCCATTCCAGACCCATAGATTAAATTTTTATTTTATCTTAAACATTTTTCCTTTCTTTTTTTATTGAGCAAAGTTATATTTTGCGAGCAATTTTTTATAAAATTATTTATTAAGATATTTGAAAGCAAGGAAAATATATTCACCAGACTATATGCTAACGTTCTCAAGAATTTACAGCTTTGCTGCATTTTTCTCATTAAAAATGCTAGCAGCATCGTGGATACCAACAGTGCTCCAATTTGGTCAAATGTCGAGTTGGAAACACATGACCAAATGACATTTATTCACACATTCGTTTGGATGTTCCCAAGTGCGCGTTTCTACAGAAAATCAGAATAGGTCACTTGGCTTTAACTACAACTACACGTAGCTATATTGGTAGGCACTCCCGTTTAGTTTCAGCCTTTTTGAATGCACACCATGTATCCTTCAAGAGAATAAAAACCATGCTGTGGATTTTAATGAACGGACAATCGGTGCCAAAAAATTGCCCAAATGAGCATCCAAATTGCACCTAGAATGAGCACTCTTAAGATTTTGATGCAAGGCCAAACATGTTAATTCTATTTTTTATCTATTATTGTCATAAAATTCGATTTTACCCCTCATATGTGCTTACAATCGTATAAGCTTTCTCCTTTTGTCTCAGTCTTGATCCCATTCTTTTCATAACACGGCCAATGCATTCAAATTTTTCTAATTGAAACTCGCATCCAAAACGCTTAAGCTAAGTACTTCAACGATAATTACCTTATTACATCACTAAAGTATCCCAAGTAAAGTGTCCACAAGTAGCTACATCACTCAATGACGTATAACAACGCTTCTGCCTACAACCACCGATGTATTATGGTTCTCAATTTGCATCAAAGACTTCCTTAGTCGCACTTAAAAAAGCTTTATTATTGTTTTGAAATCTTGTAGATGGTTGTGGAAGATACATTAAAAACATTTCATCAGCTTCAGCATCTTTACCACTGGAATGTATTGCACACACACATCTAAAATTAAAAGGGCCAATATGCGCAAAGGAACTAAATTCAACTTATGTCATTGAAAAAAATCATTTATATATATATATATATATATATTATATATATGTGTGTGTGTAATGATATTTAAAACTCTTAATTTAATCCAAATTAATTTCCAAAAATTTATCTTAATTTTTTTTTTCTTAACTTTGTCTTAACCCATAGTAAAATATTCTCTTATTTCCTGATCCAATTCCTCTTTCGGTTTAATTAATTCAACTGAAGCTGTATAAAAATTACTGTGCAATCATTTCTACGTATCAAGTGAAAATGATTCATTTGCCCTTGTCCAGGTGAACCCGAGTATTAAATTGACACGTGGCCGGAAATCCCATGCTATATAAGACTAGTGATCATTTGTCCCCCCCCCCCTCACTTCTGTTTTTGTGGCGGACGGGCCTTGTCCGCGTCTCTGCTTGTAAATAATTATACTTTCCCGGAATGGATCCGGAATTAAAAAATACAAAGCATCTTCTATGTCTTCAAACCTGCATTCTGTTTCAATCAAAATAATAGATATTATATATATATAATGGAATTTAAAAAATTATATAGAGTACTGCTGCCCTTAATCAAAATGAGGCCTACATGCATAATTTTTACTAGTCTTAGTAATAATGAACAGGAGATGGAGTTTCATTTTATGGTTATTATCAAATGCTAAATGATAGTTACACAAGTTTTTGATGAAACAGTGTATAAAATTCATTTCATAATGCCACATAAATTATAAAATAAAATATTTTATGTTAAATTCAATAACGATTCTTTTAATATATGATTAAAGCTAAATAAAACTAATGCAGTTTGCAAATTTTATAAAAATTTACTATATTCATAAAATATAAATTTTTGTCAGATAAAACAATATGGTTTAACAAGTCCAGTAATAGTTTGATATCAAAAATAAGAAGGATCATTATATTTTTAAAAAATATTACTTCATATTTCTTTATAAAGTACAGTTAAGCAAATACTTTATAGGTTTCTAAAATATAAATCAATAATTTTCAAAGAAAAAAAAAAGGGAATCAAATTAAAAATTTATTAATCTATATCATTAAAAACCTTGCACATTCTTAATGTATACATTACTCTAGAAATAAGAACTTTCCTTGTTCTAATATTTCACAGTTTTGATATTTTTATTTTTAATTAAATGTACTTTAAACATTTTTAAAAAAATTTGTGCTGAAAGATAATTTGTCAAACATTTATTTTCCATTTTTCCTTATTATGAATCTATTCATTAAAATCGTCAAAAAATTTTAAATTAGTAAAAATACAGAATTAAGAAATGCTCTCTCCTCCCACACCAAAAAAATTTATTATATGTTGTTTAAACATTTAAATCTTACATTGATAAAGCAACACCACAATAGATTATCAATGAAAGAATAAAATTAGTCCTAAAGAAATAATTCAGATATTGCAGCATAAATACATACTTTTAATTATATATAGATTTTTAATTGTTTATGAACAATTAAAAATGCTAACATCGAAATGCTAAACCTGCTCCCAATAAAATGACTATAAATTAAGCTCATTAATTTTAGTCATTTGTATCTATTACTAACAATTAAAAATAACTTAAATTTTCAATATAACATTTATGCATTCAATGATTAGAAGAACCTAAATACTTAATATGCAGTTTGCTTCTACTTCAACTTTACTTGTTCTTGCTAAAAGTATATTTCACTTTCATATTTCCAATTTATTACATACATTTGCCAGATTCACAGTGCATTAATGAATTGATATAAATTTAGATAATTCATTTCTTGTTCCCAAAAAGCAACTGTAATTGATTATTAATGGGTTTGTAACATTTTTGTAACAACTAGCCAAATTTAGAAAATTATTGAAGGAATCTCTTTAACTATAATTCCTAACAATGCCATTCTACAATTCCAAAAATAATTATCAATAAAATTTTAACAATTGTATTTTGCAGTAACTTTCTTATTAAGAAGAATCAACACTAAGCTCAAATAATATCTGTGCACTCTCATATTATATGTATGCAGAGGATTAAATGAGATTTGAGCTAAAAAAAGACAAATAGCCTGAAGCAAAACATTTTTATTACAAAAAGTTAAAACAATGCTGCACCAGTCAGCTGCATCAGAGAAGTACCATTCCAGATGATAACTAGGATTAAAATTTTACTAAGCAAAAATACATAATGTGATCTAAAAAATAGAGTGGTTATAAATACTATACAAAGTTGCATTTTTCAAAAGCCTGGAAGTAAGCTTTACAAAATAACGATACTGCAGTTTGGAAGACTACCGATACATTCAGATCTTCTGGAAATCCTTTCGGCCATTTCGGAGAACAATATAGGGAACACCCAATTCGAACCTAAAATTGAAAACATTTATTGAAATGATACTTCCATATAACTGTGTGCATGTTTCTATTTAGAAGCATAACATATAAAATCCAAACATAATATATTAATTTAGTAAATTTTCAAACTATGCACTATTTTGATCAAGCCATAGATCAATCTTTTAAAAAGTCGATTGAGGACAGGTTAACACATCCCAATTTCAATAAAAATCTAGAATTTAACATATAGAGTACATCACCAATTTTATAATTGATACAATAGATAGCTATTTTCTCATATTTTAATAAATATATTGATGATTCTTTACTAATAAAATAAAGACTGCATTTCGAAATGTCTTTTACTTCAATCACAACAGGGCTACTTGCAACCAAATTTATAACATTGAATTGAAATAACAATAAAAAAGACTAGTTTTCAAACTGGCACAAAAACCAATATAAAAATAATGTGAGCACTTCATAACTAACCAAATAGTCCATGCTTTATTAAAGTTCAATGTGTATATTAATTCCAAAAAATGGAATTCATTTTTATTTTATGCATTGGGTCTTATTTTCTTATTAATCTCATTTATTAGATTAATAATTTTTATTTATTTAACAACACTCAGATGATAAAATGAGATAAAAAATTAAACCCAAAACCAATTTTAGCTAAATATTGTATTAAAAAAACTGTAGTGTGTTCAGCATTTTTGCACTCTTTTACTACACATTATGCAAACATTGCAGCATGTAAAAAGTAAATACAAAAATAATCACATTTTGATTTGATTATTAATGTTATACAACTGTGATGAAAACATACTTTAGCCATAATACTTCAATGAAACAACTTTCTACTTCTTCAGAAAAGTGTAAAGAATTGTTAAGGAAAGCTTAAGAGTTAAAAAAAATATCACTGCCACTACAAGTAAAAGAAAGGTTCATATAGGATTTGGCCTAAGCCCAATTTGTGTGGTACAGTTGAATGATACTGCATTTTCTAAAGAAACTATAAGGGCTTACCTATATACCTAGGCATAAAAAAGCAATAACCATATTATCAAATAAAGTATTCCTATTTAAATTTATCAAAAGAAGAATAACCATCATAAAGAATAAATTTCAAACCTAACTGACACTTTGTAATCATTGCAAGAGGAGTATAGATAGTTTGGACTAAATGATGGATGACCATAATAACATCACATGATTATTAGAAAATTAGGAGAACAGCAAATCTTTTTTAGAGTAACTATTTCTTTACAAATTAATAATGGCCTTATTAAAATTATAACAATCCAATAAACTAAACAAATATCAAAATACAACAGATAAAGTAATCTAAATTGGGACCAGAAGACCATGTAAAAAAATGAGATTAAACAAAACCTTCTGCCAAAAATATTAGTATCAAAGTATTGTGTGTTTTACAGTCAAAAGACTACAAAGAAATGAGGTAAGTCCAAAAGATTTGTCAGCAAAAATCATGCCAATATCGCAACAATAAATCACGAGTGCAATAGCCCCAAATGATTAATTTAGTTCAATTGAAAATATTATATTCAAATGCTCCTAATCCCAGCATGAAATAATCAATTTATTTTTCTATTATTTTGTTGCAAATAGGTTACACTTTCTACTTTCTTCTTGTATGACTGTACCTATTAAATATATTATTAAATGATTTTAAAAGCTACATTTTATGTTTCATTTTATATGGTAAATAACCATATTCACATACCTTTTTAACAATGGGGTCAATGAATGACTCCTATAACTCTTCTTACTTGGGATTTCTAACTGGCATTTGAAAAATAAACAAGTACCAAAGTATCCACAATTATCAAATTTTTGATAACTGTGGTAATACTTCTAAAGCCAATGTGAAAGATTTTGAATTGATTTTCTACTTTTTTTATAAGTTATTCAATATTCCCAAGATAAATGTAACATTTTAATAATTTTATGAAATTTTAAACTTTAGACAAAAGTATAAATTTTAAAGCTCTAAAAACATTTTTCCAATATCATTTCCTTTAACAATAAAATATTTACTAAGAATTGAAAATCTGAAATGTTACAAAGTAATAAAAGTTATATAGTTTCAATAAAAACTATAAAACGATGGATATATTTTATGATAATGTCAAATTTTTCTACAGAATAAACAATTACTGTAACAAGATCAAAATCCTAAAAATAGATTTGATTTGGAAATTTAAAATGTTTCAAATTCAACAACATTAGAAAATATAATCATTAATTCATATATTTTTAAATGAATACTGAAATAACTTAGTATTTTGAATTGTAAAGCGAGTACATAATAACTGTTTAGCTTAATAAGATGTTTTTAAAAAATTTCAAATTTTGTTTAGTGAAATAAATAAGTAAACAAACACATTTGAATTACAAATGATGGCCAATTGCAGAAATTACTGACTAGCAGTAAATATTCTTAATTATCCAAAGAAAATTCTATATTATATATATATAATGCTACTAAAGTTATAAAATCTATCATACCTGTCTGAAGGCCAAAATCTAATTGTTGGTAATTGTTCAGGAACAGTATCCATTGCATCAAAATAAGCAAATAAAACACAAGCACTATAAGCAACAATTGCAATCAAAATATGCCATGCACCATGGAGATATGGAAAATTCAATTTGGACCAAATTTCACAAAACAGACGATCATTGATCCAACACATTAAAGCAGCCATCCAAACCCATGCACATCGGTATCCAAGCTTAACAACCCTCATATTTTTGCACCTATATGAGATTTTAAAAAGAAATCAGAATAAGTAATTGATAGAGATACAAAAAAAAAAAATTAAGTAAATTATTATAAATACAAAAAAAGAGAAGATCATGCAGTGCTTATTTTGTTAAATAAATTATGCTTGTTTCATTTGATGTTGAATATTTTACACACTTTCCAGATGGTTCTTTTTATCTTCAAAATTTACTGCTTTAATCATTTGTTTCTTTAGTTAATTTTTATATTATATATATATATATATATATATATATATATATATATATATATATATATATATATATATATATATATATATACCATGTTTCAGTTCTTAAGCTTAATTGATCAATGAAAATAATAAAATGGTATTTTATCTGAGAAAAACTGACTAAATAAGAGCAAATTTCAATGGTATGCCTTTCAGAACATTGAGGGGAAAAAAAGAGGAAATGTAAAAAGAAAATATATACTAATTGCACATTTATTCAATCTTAAATAATCTTTATTTATATGCATTGATTTAACTGTGTATTAATAACAGTATTCACAATATAATATTTAAAAAAAATTATGACTTATGAATTGTAATATTCAATGCAATAGCAATTTAATTCCATTATGATGATATTTTTCTTCCTGATAAAAACAATCAAAATAGAGTATTCTTTTTTCGACAAATGTCAGCAATTTAATTTTAGCCACCTGATATACTACACAGGTCACAATTAAAGGTTTAGCAAGATAAACTAGATAACTTACTTTTTAATATTTTTTTATTCATTAACTATTGAAAAGAAAATGTTATCAAACAATTATGGTTTGATAGTCAAATTTATTTAAAATGAATCTGAACTGTTAACCTCAAATTTGTTTTTATCTTTAATAAGCCCTCATAAAAATAAGTTCCATTAACCCAAGATTGCTCAAGGAAATCTTTAAAACTACTTTTTAATTTTGTTCAGAAAAAAAAAAATAATTCCATTATAATGAAACAATTTCTCAGATTTTATGTGACTTTTTATAAATGATACAAGAGCATTTTTAATTATTACATTTATATTACCTCTTCTTTGTTTCTGATATAAGTAAGTCTAATACCTACCTATATTGCCCAAAATCAGTTATTGTAACTGCTTGGGAGATTTAATTAAATGTATTTTATTACTGAATTTTGTAAATTATTTTCAGACATTACAAAATTTAGCATTTATATTTTTCACAGAAAATTTCCTCGTTTATGTGTTTCTTTGCGCTTCATTGTTGTCCATATGCACAAAAGTCACGTGCATACCATTTCTTCCAGTGATAAGTATTATATCAATCCCCACAATCAGCACAAAATTTAAAGTTGCACAGCAAATAAAGAGTAACAATTTTTATTCTTAACTTTTTGCAGTGATTCATTTTACATTATTTGCCTTGAATTAATGAAAAGAATGTCTAATATAAGTATGTAAATGCAGGTTTGCCAAAAATTTATGCAAAAACATTTTACCACAAATCTGTAAAAAAATGTATAAAT
The DNA here is from genome assembly GCF_947563725.1 of Argiope bruennichi. Lineage (NCBI taxonomy): Eukaryota > Metazoa > Arthropoda > Arachnida > Araneae > Araneidae > Argiope > Argiope bruennichi. The sequence goes on from NC_079154.1 coordinate 3,076,672, forward strand.
AATAATAGTACTGTTTGTTTTCTATGTAAAGTAAATTTTCTTTATAAATGTGTTAACTTTAAATACATGTATTTATGCACTGATGATTTTTTCACAAGTCAGTCATTTTTAACTACTTTGCGTTAATTGTATAGTAAATTTTAGTCTTTCAAGCGTTAAAATCCAATTAAATGAAAAATAAATATTAGACCATTATCAGAATGATTTTATAATTAATAAAATTATCAATTCATATTCTGTAGAATTTTTTAAATCCATGGAAGCATATTTTTTACTAACATGCTTTTGTATGTCAAGTCAATCATGCTCAAACTATTTTTTAAGAATGGCAAAGTCAGTACTATGTTTAAGACTTATAATAGTAGTGAGAAGACAAAATTATATGAGAGATCCAAAATTGTTTTATTATTAAAAGCACAAGAGGCTTTTACATAAGCTATAAGGATTTAAATTATTCCAATTTGAATAATCTTAACTTCTTAATTTAGAATTCAAAGAGACCTTATAATAATATATGAGCCGTTTATTTTGAAAGTGGGGCAAGTCCATTTTTGGAAAAAATGGAGATAATGTCAGTTATAGATAAAACTTGTTATGATCTTTTTACGAGTAAAAAATTTATAGTAAAAAAATATTTAGATTCTAGTATTTTGGAGATGGAAGTTTTAGCTCTTAACAGTATTGAAAATCTGTTTATTTTGAAAGTGGTGCAAGTCTATCTTAGATTGCCATAATATATTTGACCGAATATATTACTGCAAAATTTAGCTCCGTTTGCTCTATGTGAAGGAAATGTGGCCATTTGACATCATGTCTGAAATCTAAGGTGTTTCTATTTATCTATTTTTGATAATGAAAATCGGTGGTTGTACAGTATTTTATAAATAATAAAAAAGTATATCTTAATTTTGTGTGTCGATAATAATGTTAACTTCCATCAACGATTATTCAGTCCAGTGACAATGAAATAAATATCATTGATCACAAATTTTTATTGTCAGGACATTCATTTCTACCAAACGATCGTGATTTTGGAGTGGAACTACCCAGTAACTATTCAATCCAGAAACCAGTTCTTTACATATTCCCCAGGACTACTATAAAGTAATACAAAATTGTCGAAAACAAATTTTTTGCACATGGAAATTTATTTTCAACCCAACCTCTGGAAAAAGCGGTTTTAAAAAGAAAGAAAAATACCGATGTAGAAACCGTGAATTGATTAACTATATGCTGGATCAGATTTACAAAGGATGCACCATGCAAAATGTTGAACAAAACTTCGATAGAACGAGATTTTGAATTTAAAATTATCGATTTGTCAACACAATGAGGAAGGTAAATAATTCCTAGTAATTTCAGATATATAAAATTATCTTTTATGTAAGAAAAAAAGGAGATTTATTACATCTGAAAAATACAAGGATATGATGGATTTATTACTATATATACCTCCCGTTCATCATGAATTTTTTTAAAATGTTAAATCTTGAATAAAATTCAAATTGATTATACCTACATATAAACTGAAATATATAATTTCATTGAAATTCTTAATAAAACTAAATTGTTTGTTGTTATGTTATATTTTCTATTAGAATATTCATTGTTTTGTTTCCCTTTTTATCAAATAAATAAATATTTTTAAAAATTTGAATAGTATTTTGTTTTTATTCTTAAAAATATGCTGATGCAACTGAAATATTATTTCCCAATTAAATGAATGATTGCAATTATTCTTTAATTTTGAAAATGAGGCAAGTTCATTTAGTTATAATGTAACTCTTATTTTTTTAGTCAGCACTGAAAACACTATTGGACTAAACCTACATTATCTGGTACCACAAAATACAAAAAATATATCTATTAATATTTACCAATATTTTTAAAGTTCTTGAAAAGCAAACCTAAAAATTTCTCGCAATAACAAAAAATGGACTTGCCCCATTTTCAAAATAAACGGCTCAATTTTGAAAGTGAGGCAAGTCAATTTAGTTATAATGGAGCTCTTATTTTTTTAGTCAGCACTGTAAACACTATTGGATTATAAACTTACATTATCTGTTACCACATAATACAAAAAATATATCTATTAATACTTACCAATATTTTTAAATTTATTGAAATGCAAACCTTTAAATATCTCGCAATAACAAAAAAATGGACTTGCCCCATTTTCAAAATAAACGGCCCATATCTTGTAATACCTACATTTAGAATTTTAAAAATTCCACTCTTCATTTCACAAAGTTAATAAATTTTCAGTGGAATCCTTTATAATGACTAATAATACTAATTTTGAACAGAGATTGGTTATAAAAAGAGAAATTGATATATTGTTTTATGTTTATATGGCACCATGCCAATATGACATGTTGTATATAAACATCAATGTTATCAAATCAATTCAATTTCCTTTCATAACAGCTAAATACATACAGTCAAAAGTATAAAAAGCAGAAATAGATATTTATGCTAATCTTTTATCACACAAATTCAGAAAAAAGGAAATAGACATAAAATTCAAAATATGTTTTCTGATAAGTAGGATGAACTTGACATTTTATAAAATTGTTACAATAAGCACCAGGAAAAGCAGAAGTATTCTGTACAATAAGAATAAATCAAAAGAAATGGTTTTTCAAAGAGAAAATTACTGGACACTTTCTCAATCAGCATCATATACATATAAGTGATGTTTTGATTTTCTTATCAGAATCAAGCATCATATATATATGCAAAAATTAATATTATTAATATCATAAATATGTCAGATGCTCATTATCAGTTTATGAAAATTATTTGTATTAAATCAATAATAATGTAATAATGGAATATTAATAAAAAAAATAATAATTTCTAGATTTTAAAAAAACTTAAAAAATTTTCTTCATCTACTAAGAAAATTTCAAAAAAATTAATATGCATTTCTGTGAAAAACATAAAACAATTATAGAATTACTAATTAGATTAGATATATAAATAAATACATTATTTCACTTTGTAAAAAAAAGACTATGTTTCTCCTTTTTTATTTAATTAATTTCCTTGACAATTAGTGTTATAGTTAAATTATAAAATATTTGGAATGCAGTGTAAAATGTTTTTTTCCTGAAGTTCCAAGTAGCAAATATTTTAAGTAACAATACAAAAGTATAAATAAAAGATATACATAACTTACCTTCGAATCTCAAGAATTAATAGAGCAGTAGCTGGTATTCCCAAACCCATCAAAGCAAAAGCATTTAAAGGTGGGTGAATGCATACCATCAGAGTCGCAGCGCAAGATAATATAAACACAGAAAGCTGGAAATTTTTCCTGAAATTTAACATTACTTAATAAATGGCAATAATTAACTTCATTAATGTCAAATAATTAAAAAAAATTAAAACATTGCAATGAATCAATTCTTAATTAAAAATGTAACAAAAAGTAAACAACCTAAACAGTATTGAAAATCAAAATATTAAGTCAACCACTACTTTAGAATAATTTCATTTCAGACAATTATTACTTTCATATCTCATATCATTAACTAATTAGTTCTAAGATTCCTATATCAACATCGTCCCTCTTCTTTCACAATAATATTAGTCAATGTTGATAGAATTCTTAATTGATTAAATAACCAAACTGGCTGTTTCCCTTTTTCATGTTCAAATCAAAAGCAAATTATTCTTAAAGATTTGTATATTTCCTGATAATTCCAAGAATGAAACATTCTTAAAATTTCAGAATTTCCTTTGATTCCATTTTAAAATCTTATTTATAAGAGTTTAAACATCTACTATGGAAATAACTAGCTTGGTTATAAGTATAGCTGCATGGAGATTTAATGTGTTTTTAAACAACTAAAGTTTGCAAAATATATTTATTAACCACTAGCTTGAAAAAAACATTCTTCTGTTCAAATTTAGTGGTTTTTAAAATTAGTATTTAAATTTAAAATTAATTTAAAGTGTAAAATTAATTTTAAATATAACAAATTAGTATATATTGCTATATACTTTTAAAAACAAATAAAAATTAATCAGAAAAAGAAAACTTGAAAATAATGTGAATTATTTATAAATTTTAATAATATTATATCTTATAAAGCCACACTTAAGTTTCGGCAACAGTTGTAAAAATAGTTTTCCATGCACAAGTTAAAAAAAAAAAAGTCTCAGATTTATTTTTTAAAAAATAGAATTTTCTTCTTAAAAGAAATAATGGAACTTTCAATTAAGATTAAAATAAAGCAATTGAGATTTAGAGAGATTAAATCCACCCACTTTTTCCTTTGTTTGGTGAGCATAAAATATGCACAAATCACAGAATAATAGTCACATATATTTAGTTTTCTTGAAATAAACAGAAAACAAAATCATTTTATTTTGTAGAATCAATCCATGCAACATTATTTTTAAAACTATTAAACTATGTGCAGTCACATCTTTTGAATCATTTTTACATGCATCTCAAAAACCAAAGCTCATTCATTTTTAAATATATTTTATCATATTGCTAGATCAAGATTTATTCCAATTAAAGAATTTTTATGTTAATTAGGCAAACAGCTTTAAATTCTTGGTGGATAATTAAGAAAGCAAAAATTTATTTAAGACTATAAAAAATAAAGATACAAAAAGAACTAATTAAGTCTTTATACAAGTGCAAAATAAATACAATGACATAAAAAATAAATTTGGTTTTTTCAACATATTTTTTATTACAGTTAATTTTGACACTGATGTATTTGATGATTTTGAAGCCAGGATAACATTTCTAAAGCACTTATTCAAATTTAATTCCTCTAAGGTGACATTGGTTCCAATTTTCAGTAGTTATACAATTAAAAAATAAATTAATTCTATGAATTTTAGATTTGGCACTAAAATTCATAGAAATTTCATCTTTTCTGGACCTTCATTTTTTTTTATATGATCACCAAAGGATGCCAAGAACTAATATGGTACATAAATCAATGGTTATGAATCTTACTATACAACAGGTGATGCAATCATAATGGAAAATGGATTTTAATTCAATGCTTTACTTTTTACATAAATGCATATAGTTTGGTATGTATAATTACCTTCTGTTACTATAGCATCTTAAGAAATACCTATAATTGTAAGTAAGAGTTTTGGAGTTTTTTTCTGCATAAGTTTGTTACAGCATAGCTGCATTCAAATTATAATTCATTAATCTAATAAAAATAATTATAATTTCATAATATGCAATTTCAACTATCTAATTATTATTTCATGGACACAAAACAGGTTGTACAAAGTTGAATAAAACTTTTAAATATTAAATAATTGATATTTAATAATTAAATAAAGAAATGAAACATTGATGAGTATAACAAGACTTTAAGAAAATCCCTATGCTTAATTGAATTTTAATTTAATATTGTAATAAAAAATGTAAATTTATCAAAAGAAAATAATCTACATTAAGAATAAGCAACCGTATGAATCGCATTATAAAATTTAAAGGCAGATGTATTAAATACAAGCCTATATAAAATTACTAGAAATTACTTATATACACTTGAAATGAAAATTAATATTTCTGTATGTTCTTATTTAGCTTGGCATATAATCTGTAGATTATGTCACATATGATACAAAAAAATCATTTAAAATTCTCCATGTAGTAGATCATTGGTCAAAGAGCTAACACCATGATATGCAACTACTTTTTGGGTGGCCAGTTCTAATTAAAAAAAGTTTTTTTAATGTAATAAGATTTTAATTAATTCTAACTTAATCAAATTTCAGTTTTTTTTTTCCTTTTTTTTTCTGGAAAAACAAAATAAGTTTAAAATCACTTTAAATTAAAAAAAAAATAGCTTTGTAATAATATCAGTTTTATTTCTATGCAATACTTCTCTACTTTAAAAAAAAAAATTTCAAAATTTATTATGAAGGTTAATTAAATGGATACAAAACATTAATTTATTAGTGAAATAGCCAATAGGCTGTTTAATAATGAAGCTGTCTTTTATATATAACTTTTAATTCAAAAAATTGGTAAGTTTGCAATTCAAAGATATTTATTTTCAAGATTTGCATGTATATTTTGCTTTAAATTTAATGAGCAAAACATTTCATACAAAACATTTGAATAAGAAATAAGAATATGTAATTTACAGACAATAAAAAAAATAACAATTTAATATGTTAATATGCTATAATGTTAAACATGGAGACTCAAATTTTTTTATTTTTAAAACTAAAATTTGGAAGAGAGAAAACAAAAAATTAATAAAATATTAATTTAATAGCAAAAGTTTTTTTTTTTTCTTTCTCTACAATAAACCATTTTAAATATAAATCTAATCAATATTTGTCAATTTACAAAAATAAACACTGATTTTTTTTTCTTATTTAAAGATATGATTTATATGGCACTAAAATGTTTACATTTTTTTTTTATTTTTATTTAAAGGTAATAAAAATATATGTGGCATTTTGGAAAGTGATATCAATCTCCTTTAAAAAGCATATTATTCACATGCGCACACAATTTTTAAAAAAAATTATTGAATATTTTATTTTTAAAAACACAATTTTGTTTCATTCAATACATTTTTTTTCATACATAAGCTATGAAATTAAAACTAGATTAGTTGGTGAAAGGAGAGTATAAAAAAAGTTGGTACAAATAAGAAAATTACATCTTAATCATAATAGTAATTTTTTTCATATAAATTAATAAATCATAATTTTTTACCATAACTATCCAATTTCAAAAGTAAAAATATTTTGAAATGAAACAAATGGCAATTTAAATTAAAAATTACAATTGTGCTATTCATTAGCAGAAATAACCAAGATAAATCAATATTGGCTCCTATGTTTATATTCATATATCTTTTGATATCACAGCTTTCTGTAGCAAATTCATATATATTCTGTAAATTCATGTTCACTTAAATTAATTTTTTTTTATCATGTTACATAATATTGATCGCACCTCATTTTCAATTTTGATTACAAAGATGCTCAACTAAGATATTTTCACTTACTCATTCATGCAAAATAAATCAAATTTATATAGTGTATTTTTCAGTCTTATAAATTCTACTGACTAGAATGAAAAAACAATTACCTTTCCTTGAAGCCATATGAGAAGTAACGTCTTGGAAGCCACATAGCAAAGGCTGCCATTAACAACCAAAGTATAGCAACTTCATCCAACAACTGCCCAACAAGACTAAGAGTTGCATGGAAATACGCTGATGTTAAACCAACTGTTAAAAGCAAACCCCAGATCAGATAAACACCTCGATTCACACATTGAGCATATTCCCTGAACAGAGTAGTCAGTAGAGGTGGATAAATGAAGAACAAAATGTTACTAAACTGAAAATGTAACAAAAAGAAACATAATTAATTGAAAGATTAAAACAAAACATAATATAAAACATAAACATGTGCAAATAATAAAATTATTTACAAAAAACATCATAGAAATGTAACAAAAAAATAAATATTGAATGAAAATTTTATTCAAGGAACACTTTAAAAAAATTTTTCAAGTAATACATGAATTTAAAAAAAAAAAAATCTGTAAGGCTATAGCACAAAATTATTCAAGAGACAAAAATTGTGATATGTTTATTTTCTTAAAACTCTCAGAATTATGTGGTAAAATAATTTCAATTATTTAAATATTTCCTTATTTAAATAATTGAATTGAATATGATAAAACATGAAAATGTGATAATGATACAAGTTCAAAACTATAAACAGTAATAAGACAGAAGTTCATACAAAAATATATTAACTGAAATTACAATTTTATAAATTTAATCTTTTTAAATTCAAAAACTAATTACTAATTACTCTCAAATTATTTTTGGTATAACTGGATGCATATCAAAAATATTACATTAGTTTGTAATTAAATAATAAGATATTGTAAGGCATAAAAGAATAAACATAATTAAGTGAAAACCTTATTTTTAAAACTGTACATCTGTGTTTTGATTGTAATTTGATACATTGAAAAATACACAATTAATTACTATTTAATATATAGATATAACATATCAATAAGTTATTTTTGTGTGCAAATAAAAATAAGGAATATGTTATATTGAAAATTTTCAAAAAACTGCTATGCATTTAGATTTAAAAAAAATTATGACCTGAAATTGAAATTTGATTACATATACAAACTTTATTAGTATGCCAGCATGACTTTAAAATCTGGAGAATGCAATATCAGGAAGTTACAGTCTAATTGTTAGTTTTGGTAGCAATCTTTCTGATAAGTCACATATATTTCAACACAAAATTAAGATAAGACATTTGACAGATGTTAGATTTACAACTAAAAAAAAACCATCAAGTTTATTTAACTTATGATAATGTGATCTCAGTTACTAGTTTTATTTCACTGCTCTTGAGAAAAAAAAAATGAAGATTCTTTTATATGTTGTGCATTATTGATTTTTAACTTTTTTTTTACTAATTACTTAAAATAAGTAAAAATGTTTTAACATATTTGAACGAAAAAGCACTTTGCTTTTCTATAGGTAAACTTTTCTAGCTCAAATTATTGCTGGAGGAGAGGAGGGGAAGAAAAAAAAACAGTCTTAAAAAAATAATTTATGTTTTAAATTATACATCTGTATCAGAAGTATCTGTATTAATCAATTAAAATTATTAACTGATATTCAGATCATATTACCATCATCTTTATAACAACCCTTATTATACCCAAATAAAAAGCATAAATTATTTTTAAAAGCAGATTAATCTGATGATACCAAATGGTATTAAAGACAATGAAAAGTATGATTATAAATAGATAGACAGCAAATACTTTTTTTCTTTTCAAATCCAATTTCATTTTTATGTTATTATTCTATAGATTATTCTCATGAATTAAATACTAGTTATATTAAACTAAAATAAAAATTGTTTTTCCAATTTTATTATTCACACAATAAAAAAAAGATAAAGATATTAACTAATTTAATTTGATACTTACAGTATTAACAAATTCTGCTATAACTGGTGAAAATAAATAATTCCCTTCACACCAATCAATGGGTGAAGTTCCTCTTCTTAGAGGCCAAGGTGAATGTTGCATTTCGACAGTTTTAATATTCCTACAGAATATATTAATATAAATAATATAGAAAACTTTAAAATATTTTAATACATTTTTGCCAAATTATTCCATTTACAAAAAACAGACAGCAGAAATACTAGCAGATTATTTTCAATATCTGATACAGCAGAAATCTAAATATCATATTACTAAATATATTATAACACTAAGTAAACATTATAAAACTACTCATCAGCTGAAATACAAAATTTGACAATATGAAATATATTCTAAAGAACAAATTCTCTTAAAATTTTTACATTTTCAATACTATTTACGAGAATAAAACTTTATGGCTAGAGTTAATTTAGAAAATAGGCATGAAAGAGAAGCACTACACTATTAATCATTAAGAAATTAAGAGAAATTTGAATCAAAGATTATTTTCAGGAAATTTTAATGAGGTCTTTCACATTGTGATTAATTTTTTCAATATATATAAAAAACTAATAAAAATAATCTGCTAAATATAATTATATTAAAATACTTATCAATTTCAAATACTAAATTAATGAAAAACACTTTATATTTAATTTACTAACAGATAATCTATATTCCTTTCTAAAAAAGAGATAAGTTTTTAGTCAAGTTGCAATACTAGAACTGTAATATTGGTAATATGAGAAAGCATGAAACTAATAGTTAAAGATAAGTTCCCTTTTTCATGCCTTGCAAAATAAAGCATCTGAAGTTACATAAATACATTACAACCACACAATTTTGATATTATTAAAATAATCAACAGAAGAAATAAATAGCATTTCAATTACAAGAGTTCCTGTTTCATCTACTACAGAGTTTTCTGTTCTGTTTTATCTATTAAATTGCTTAACACTACATATACAGATGTAACACAATCACTTTACTCTAGGAAGTTCACTAAGGAGATTAACATTTTTCAGTAGTATGAGCTCAGCTTTTTAAATAATCTCTACTTTCATGTCATGTGTGTCTGACATTCTTTGTCCTTATCAAATAAAAAGTTGCCGTAGAAGAATTATACTGCAGTAATTTCAAAAAGCAAAGCATTAAATTTCAGAGCACATTTCAGAGCAAAGCATTAAAAATATTTCTGAAACATTGCTTTTCATCATAAATAATTCATTCTTTCAATGCAAAAATACATATCTTAATTTCTAAAATATAAAAATAAATTATTCTTGTGATAATCTACTTTATTAAGACATATCTAATAATTTAGTAGAAACTTTTCTTTTAACAGTTTCTGTACTTTTTTCTTTAATATAATTTTCTTTCAATTTCTTTTCTTCCTTTCTTTTAAAGAATTTGTTCTATTATTTATGTTTTAATAAATTAAAATAATTTTTTTATGTTCTGATAAATTGAGCATTTTTTTAAAACAATTCACTTGAGCTAAATTATACTATTTTAAGGAAATATCAAGAGGCTTAGTCATATATTACAAAAAAAAAAAAAAAAAAAAAAAGTGAAAATTTATGTAGTGAGTTGAAATATTGAAAAAGAATATGAATTAAGATACTATGCATACATACTATAATAAATGGAAAGCTATTTAACATTAACAGATTCAAAATAATCTAAAATTTAAAGAATACTTTACTTGCTATAATATATTTACATATTTAACAAAACATACAAAAATGATAGTATACAACACCTTCAAAATATGTGGATCATCAACATCACAAGAATATAAATAATGGTATTAATATGGTATAAATCTAAAATAAATTAATAAGTTAGGTAGCATTCAATAAATCAAAACATAATATTTCATTTGAAAAATTTAAGATTATTATTTTATATTTCTCCTCGGAAATGAAAAGCTTGTTATAAATTTCTAAAAAGGTACGTAAGATTAAAAAAAAAAAAAAAAAAAAAAAAATTAAGTAAACTAAAAAAAATTTATTTTCTAAAATCAATTGTAAGATCAAAGCACAGTACGCGTTTAATCTTAACTACATTTAAGTAACAGAACAAAATAAAAATGAGAGAAAGCAATTTATGAAACACATAAAATAAAATAAAGCAATAAAAAACATTAATACAATTGAAGATAAAAATAGGATAAAATAAATAACAAAAATTCAGAGAAAGCATACAGCTAAATAAGTAATTTATGATATCCGTAAAATCAAATTAAATAAACAAAGCATTAAAAATACATTAATATAGTTGGTAATAAAAAAAAATAAGAACCACAAATATAAATTCAGACAACTTATGAGTTACATAAAATCACATTAATTTATTGATACATAAATTGAAATTAAATAAACAAAGCATTGAACGCGCATTAATATAATAAAAAATAAGAACCACGAATAAAAATTAAAAGAATACGTACATCTATACAATTAAATAAGTGAAGCTAAATACGAGGTTCATTAAACCAAGTTTTCCGAAATAATTACGAAGTTGCAGAACATACACCAATTCAACAGATGGGGAGACGGACAAAAGAATTGTCAATTTAAGAAAAACTCTTTATACTATTTTTTATCGTCACTGCCTGCCAAATGCTTGAAAATTATCTTATCCATTCGTGCATAAAACCAAGCACACTAGTGGTTGCGTAGGAGGTTTCGAAATTTAAAGCGAAGTACTTTGTTAATTCAGATGAGTTGAAAAAAGAACTGGAACATCGCAAATGAAAACAACAGCACGCAACTGAAAAAGTAGAAAACAATCAGTGTCTGTTGCCAGGCAAGGAAAGTCGAAGATGAAGTAAGAACAGTAATGATGCAAGAGAGAAAATCTTTATGATCATTGGTCGAGGACATATGCCTTCAGGCAATAGGAAAACAGCCGCCTATATAGCTAAATGGTTGCTGACTAATATATTCTGATGCAATTACATCGTATTGGAATGAAATCCAATGGATTTATAACCTATAATCCAATGGATTTATGGGCTATTTCATATATTCATCATGCATCTTCTGTTAAAAAAGCTTTCGCTTATCTGAACAGGCTAATTTCCCAAGATTCTTCGTCTTTTTTTCTTTTTTTTTTTCTCAAAATATTGTTGTTGAATATTTTTAATAAATCTGCATTCTTTATCTTTTATCAAATCGTCTAATCCAAATTTAAGACAAGTTCTTTCTTTATATCCTCAATACATCTAATTAATAATAAATTTCCTTATCATTAAGCAGTTGGCTGGCGTGGCGAATATACTGAATAAATGAGTTTATAAGAAAGATTGTTTTGCAAGTTTGTAGGAAAATAAATCAGTTATAAATGAAAGTATGCTATAATATAAACAAGTAATATATATATATATATATATATATATATATGGGATGATATTTTAAACTCTTAATTTCAATTTAATTATTTCCAAGATTTTATCTTAATTTGGCCCATAATAACTTTATTCTAAAATATTCTCTTATTTCTTGATCCAGTTCCACTGTCTCTACTTAATTAATTCAAGAGAAACTTTATAAAATTGCTGAATCGGCTAAAAGCCTAACTTTCCCACACTCCGCGGGAAGTAGTAGAAAACTGCAAAGTAAGCACATTCTTTTTAAAAGATCCCTGTGTTTCTCTTACTTGTGATTGACATGTGTCAGAAATCCCCATCAGAATCTTATTAATATATTAGCACTATGTAGAAATATTTTCCCTATCAAAATCTCAGGTTATATAAGACGAGGGAAAATTTATTTCGTTCCCTTTTTTCCCACTTCGGCTTTTGTGCTGCGCTACCTTGTCCACATCTCTGCTTGTAAATAATTATGCTTTCCCGATGGATTAAAAAGAATTTAAAAATGTAAAAAGTCTTTTCATTGTCTTCAAACTGCATCCTACTTAACATAAAATAATGCTTACATATATATAAAAAAATTAAGTCAATTCCTACTTAGGTGAACGAAAAAGATTTCTTTTAGTTACTTTTTATTAAATAATTACAATTAATATAAATATGTATATACATATGACAGAATTGCAATATTAAGTGGCAAAATAGAATTTGGCGATTTTGGCGACCAAATAGAAATTACTGGACAAATTTAATTAATTAATTAATATTTGAAAAAGAAACTGTATTAACACGAAGTGTCATCCACTACAAGTTTTAAAAAATGTATTTGAACTTGGCTGGATGAATAAAAAGCATTTTATTAACAATTGAAAATTTGAACAAGATATATAAATATATATAGGGGCAGTGTGAGCTTATAGTAGGAATTGAAAAAAACCTAAAAGTTAGAGAAAAAGTCTTTTAATTTGAATAAAAGTAAATTAGTTAGAGCATTAGTTTTTAAATTGAGAAGTAAATAAGTTAGCAGTATTGTATAGGATTGCTAAATATCATGAAAATATATTGTATGCATATTTATAAAACTGAAAATTCATTTGTTTCTTTGTTTCTACGTTTGAACCTTATACAATTCAACTCCCCTAGTCGAATTTTGACGAAATTTGGTACACATGTTCTTTAACAACCACAAGAATTTACAACGCTATTAAAATGTTTATACAACCATCTAACATTCATAGACTAAACAAAAAAATTCTAATTAGAGCAAAATCAAAGCAAAAAAAAAAAATAATAATGGTTTTTACGTTGGATGCTAAAACATTATAATATTTCTTGGAATGAAAAGGCGGCTTCTCCTTCAAGAAATATCGTGGAATTGAAAGAATTGCATTAAGATATTGTCACAAATTATTATAGAATGAATATATTATGCACCAAGTTTATCAAAATAGAAAGTATCAAGAGGGTTTATTTCCTCCTTTTATCTCTTATTCAATGACTAAAAATGAGGACATTATAGCTGCAAATCTAATTATTCGAGTGATCAATACTCTAACCTTGCTGAGCATACACAACAAATCCCGTCAATACTTTTTCGTTCAGTAGTGTTTGAGTGATCGGCGGTACACAAGAAGAAGACCTACTGAATATATTTGGACATTATAATAACTGATAATGTCCCTCCTGTACCCCCCCCTCAAAAAATGGCATGGACTATATTTTCTTGCATTATTCTAAATGCTTCACTCACAGAAGAAACTTAAAGTTCAATAAACCTCATCTTAATCACCCATCAACATACACTTATAAAAATTCCCACCACGTCAGGTCCTTCTCCAAATATTCTTAGTTAGTGTTATTTGCTAATTCTTCTTTATGTATACTAACTCTGATTTCTTTGCATTAGGCGTAAGTAGTTTTAATATTATACAACAATACCTTAATAAATGTTATGATATTGCGTTCTATTTGGGTAATAATATAAAATTCTTACATCTTATGCTGTTTCAATATTAAGTAACATTACTTTTACAAGTTTTATTGTATTATACGATACTATGCATAGTATGCACATGTGCTAATTGGATGGCAATATAAAATTCTAGATTTTACGCAGTTTCAATATTATACTACACTACTATTGAAAAAATTTATAATATTGTGCAATATCATGTACTATTTGAGTCCATACTAATTCCATTTTTTCTTTTTAGTATAAAATGCTTGCCACTTTTATATGCGGTTGATGAGGTAATCGAACCATCGGGTTTAACTTCCAAAAAAATAACAATTGCTTCACATAAAGATATGCAATATTGTAAAATTTGCGAAAGTGTTATTTTATAATATTTTATCCCAACATTTAAGCAGAATAAAACGCAATATTTGATCAATATGACATACTATTTCTATAACATTTGAACAATATATATATATACATGTTATGTCTGTCACCTTGCGTAATATTTTGGACCTTGGGCAAGTCCGTGGATGTCGAATGTCCGCCATTAGCGAACAATAATTAAGAAATATTACTTTTGGCGTGAATCAGCATTTTTGTTGAATTCATCCTGTGCGATTTTTTTTTTTTTTTTTTGGCGATTAATCCCTGACATGTGGTTAGTAGAGCTGGCAATCGAGCATGTGATTTAGATGAGCTTCTTTTCAACTGATTGAAAGCAATATTTAATTTAAGTTGTAGTTATAGAATCACATCCAATCTGAATGTATTTATATTATTACAGTTTTGAATTATAATATGTATAAGCTTATGAAGGTACGGTACAAACAAAACGTCAATCTTCAACGGATTTTATAGGTATCTATACATTAAATATTAAGTTAGAGTACCAAATTTTATCCATTTAACTCTCTTTCCTTTTAGTAATAGAGTTGACTTATATATGAGCAACCAAATAGACAAGCTTTCTGCGAATGGATTTCGTACACAATTTGTTAGAAATCTACAAATGTGATTTAAAGATCTTATACCAAATGTCATCCTTCTAGATATAAGGGTTTTAAAATTTTCTCTGTCACATACGGGCAGACAGATAGTCACAGTATCAAAAATATAATTTCGAGCTATGATTTTTTTTAAACTTGAAGATTTGTCAAAATCTCGAGTTAAAATTTCTTGAAGATTACTATTCTGTCTCTATATACTTGGGAAAAAGTAATAATATAATGCATTGCTGTATAATATCATGTGATAAAGAATATAAATATCACGTGATTATTTATAATATTATATAATTACGCAAATAATAATATACCATGTCAAATAATATTATACAATTTTGTATACATTTATACCATATTCTAGATCTGCATCAGAGCTTTTTGCTTAAATTACATAAACGGTCAGTATGTAGAACATGTGCAATAGTGCAGAAAAAATAGAATTCTATTTAATACGCATACAATATCTCTTTGTGAGTTAAAGTAAGTTTTTATTTTAGTTTCTTTCAATAAAAGCAACACTATTTCTTTCCCTTTGTCATTTCACTTGGTAAACTGTATTAATCTGCACTAAGGGAATTTCGAACCCAATATCTCTTGGTCAACAAACCAGCATATTATTCACCGATCTGACAAAAGGGAGCATAAAATGGATCATCGAAATCCCCACTTCTGGGAATCCTCCCAAAGAATCCTTCGCTTGAGCAAATGTCCTCATACCAAAGCACTACTTAAATCTAAGATATAAAAATGAATGTATGTTTGTTCGTATTTTATGCGCTGCCGAACCTTTCATCCGATTGCGATAAAACTTTGCCAAATTATTGCTTGCACTTGCGCGAAGGTTACAGGCACAGTATAATTATTATATCTGAAGTAAAAAAAAATATATATATTATTTATGCTTCTCCTTTATATATTCAATTTCAATGAATATATTCATTATCGACAAGAAAATAAATATGATTCTTTCTATCATTCCTAGTTAAACAAGATAGCTATTTTAAATTTCAAACGATATTTTCAAAATTATTTCTTCTGTGACAGCAACGAGCCGGATACCAGCTGTTGACTTATAAAAGACATTCTATTTCAAACTGTTTAGGGTCCCATCAGGTCTAAATCCAGCACTATTCTAATCGCCGATTCACTAAATTCAAAATGTTTTGTTCTAAAGCAACATTTTTCTCATGTCTTTAGTGTATCTAAATCTTGCATCTTTGTTCTAATGGAAATTATCTTAGTCTTTTTTTTTTTTTTCTTTTTTTGCTCAAAATTTTTTCTAGAAAAGTTCTTGAATTTTTAAATTTTTATTTTCAAAACATAATAAAACTAGAATAAGTAACAATATTAAATATTATCCTTGCAATAAAAAGGACAATTCATCAGTACTGTAGTGATCTTAATCTGCAGTAATCAAAATAGTCGTAGTAATTAAAAAAAAAACAACAACTTCAGTAATCTTATAATTCTTCGGAAACAGCAAATTAGGCGAAAACGGAAAGCCGACATTCAGATTCCATAAAAAATTATATTTCTGAGGAATTTGAAATTTACATTAATTATATTATAAAAAAATAAAAAATTTGAAATTATGTTTCTAAGGAATTTACTTATTAATACTTGGATGCAAGTTTAAACTCCTCCGTCTCTTCATAAGACGATTCTTATGAACTACATCCTTTTTTTATGTATACATCGGTACAATAAAGTTTGTCCTTCCGTTGGTGTGGTGCTGAAGTTTGAAGATGGGTGTCAATCTCGTCATCTGACCGCGGTTCAAAATGGCGAGGTCCGTCCCAAAATATAGCCATAATGTTGCTTTAAAAACGGGAAGTAAATGTAGCTAACTTCTGAGAGTCACATGTTGGGTCCGCATCATCAGATCTCGCGTCAACAGATCGTCATTAGGTCTGCGGATCATTGGTGAAATCGGGTTTGGAATCTTAAACCACTGACCCCAAAGAGGTGAAATGATCACGAAGCCACGTAACTACAGTCTTCCAAGAAAGCGAAACTCAAGTTTTGATAAAGCATTCTTTATCAAAAATATGGATTTATTCAAAAACCTTTCATGTTGTTAGTTGTAAAATTGAATGGAGTTATATTTTTCTGGATTTAACATTTATATTATGGAAATAAAATTATAAAAGAGAAATTTGCATGAAATGATTTGTCATATTATTTCTTTTGAAAATAATACTTTTTTAAATGTAATAAAATCTAAATACAGGAACATTGATTTTTCTGGAATATAAATTCATAACGTGCTTCATTCTATTCTTTCAGTTAGGTAGACTAAAGTTACGTTGAAAGTTCCGTTATGGCTATTTTGGGAATGACCTCGACGTTTCCAACCGTCATCCGATTGCGAGGACGACATCCTCTACATAAAAAAATGATAAATGATTAATGAGTGTTTAGTGGAAGATCCATTTCTTTTCCCGTAATGACTAAATCCTTTTGTATATTCGAAGTACGTGATAAAATAAATAAATGAATTAATATGCACAGAATCCGCATTGGAAAAGTAAATATTTAATTTAGAGAGCAGCAAGCACAATACTCACAGCAAGCACAATCAAAAAAGCACAAAGAAATTTTATGTCCTGAACAAAAATATTACGAATAAAAATATTTCAAAGTGTCCAGTGGAATTTGGAAGAATACAACCAGACCGAAAGCAAGCAATAAAATCTTTCACCAATAGAATGTGATGTAATAAAAAAATCATTTTGTTTTCAAAATGGCGTTTGCAATCGAACGCTCTTGATCCGCTTCAATAAATACATGAAAAACCCTTTCTCATTAGTGATTGGTAACGGTTGATTTTTGATTTCGAAATTTTGATGTTTGCCAGAGATAACTGGGGATTATATTAACAAGGAGTAACTACAGATACACAGTTTTAAAATGAAAATTATTTATTCAGTAATGTCAGAAAAATTTTATTTTTTGTCATTTCTATAATTTAAATATATACTTTTTTTAAAAAATTTTAGATGCGATAGCTTTCTAAGTATGTATTTAATATTCTTTCATGAAAAATGAATATATAGAAATAATAAATGCTAGTTTAATTACTTTTTTAATTATCATATATGACTAGAATATTGTTTTTAAGAATGGGGATTCTGATGTCGAAAAATTAGCCAGATATTAACATGTAGGCCATGGGCCATTCAAGATTATCGATTATAGGAAACGGAGTCACAGAAATTGATGAATATTAAAAAAATAAAAAATTTCGAATTGAAAACATTTTGAATTTAGATTCCGAATTACAACTGTTTAATTTTAATTATATTACTTAAAATTATGGTATAACGATCAGTCTATTTTTTTCTTAATATTTCGGATGGTCTACAGATTCATTCTCGATTATTAAGATTTATGTTGTAAAATAGAAATGCAGTTGATTCCGATTTAAATTCTAACTATACAAAACGCATCTCACCGTTTCTCTTCAGATCTTAATGGTCTTGGCATCTCATCTCTTTGGCTACAGTGACACGATGAAATTAAGTTTGTAGCCACCGAGTAATTAAAGAAGTGACTCACAAGAATTTTGATAATAACCGCCAAAAATAACTCTCTTATCTGAGGCGAAAAAAAGGAAGAAAGCGAGAGAGAGAATTTTTTTAAAATTATTTTTTTATTATTTTTGATTTCTTAATACCTTTGGAATGTAGAAAAGAAAGTATGGGTGGAAATTTCATATTACAGAATTTTACTGGGAAAAGAATTTATAAGAAATTGCAATCTTAAAAAAAAATAGTTAAATGAATATGTTGATTTGTTTAATATCTACTATTTTTAAAGGAAAATGTTTGTGAGCTATCTTGTTACGAGGCAGACCGTTTCATCGAGAACTACCAAATTTGGCATATATATACTTTGAAGAGTAAAAATTTGCATTTCGTAGCGATTTTTTTGAAGTATTGAATAAATGAATGTATTGGTAGACTATTTTCCGCGTTAAAATGAATTAAATTCAATTTTTACCTTATTTTAAAACTAGTGCTTTAAATTATCTAGGTTATAAATTTAGTGTTATTCAAAATCACCATTTCTTCACATTAGAACGTTTCATTTTCACAAAAAATATGTTGCAAATTTTTTACAAAAATATAAATTCCTTTATATTCCGTCTCGTTTTGTTGTTATTTCTTATCAAATAAATACAAAAAGCATTGTCAGTGAAACCGGTTACGGGTTTGAAGTATATCTAGAATTCTAGAAATAAAATCATGTGTCAAAAAGATTTCATCTTTTGGGTTTATCTAATCTTATAAATAAAAATAACAATAAAATATCAGAGCTATGCAGGATGTTAAAGATTAATTTACAATGATCACTTTTCACTAAGGTAAACCTATTATTTTTGCTTAGTTCCTCAAAATTGTCTAGATTACATATCTAGATTGTTCAAAGATAAGTTCTGCATCGTAAGCATTTCTTTTTGACTAAATCTGTTGCCAACTTTTATCAATGATTTTGCCCTCCTCCTTGCTGATATTACTTTATATATATATATATATATATATATATATATATATATATATATATATATATATATATATATATATATATATATATATATATATATATATATATATATATATATATATATATATATATATATATAAAACATGAGTAGATTAACAATGAAATCGACGGCTAACACATATCTAGAATTCTAAAAATAAAATCATGCGCAAAAAATCATCCATTTAGCTCGCAAGGGCACGGAACAGGCAGACAGACTTCATTTTCAGAGATTGCGTTCAAAATTTGTTTAAAATCCGCTATTTGGATAGGAAAACAATATATTAAATTTCATCCATAAAGTTCATTGCGGCGTTTAGTTTAGTTTATTATACAAATGTCCCGCTTTAAAGCAACACTGGGGGTATTTTGGGACGGACCTCGTCATTTTGAACCGCTGTCAGTCGATGAAGACGACACTTGAGCTGGCAGCTCCACTCTTTCTCATCAGACCAGCGGGAGGACGTTTGACCTCGGTGGATTTAACGTGCCCCTGGCCCGCTTATACAACGGTTCTTCGGTGGAATCGGGTCTCGAACTTGAAACCCCTCGGTTCCGAAGCCGAAATCTTACCACCAGGCCACCGCTGCCCGTTGTGTTTTTAGCTATTGTGTTGAGAGGTGTAATTCCAAAAATGGAGTCACGGACAGAGGGGTATTATATTTGTACCATTGACATTTTTTTTTAGAAATTTATTTTGAATAATTTAATGCTTAGGTAGGAACCTCATTGCATTTTCACTTGAAATGAATTCTAATTAAATAATTTTAGTTCAAAATTAATTTTTAAATTGATTTCACAGTTACTTTCCTTTATTATATAAAAACTCGTCCAATTGCCTGAAAACAATAAATTTATCATATATTTTAGAGTTAAAATAAATACACACATTCGTAAGGATTATTAAATACACACATTCGTAAGGATTATTATTATTTGAATAATATTACTAAAATATACTTATAAATTAAACACTTCATTCTTGTCATTTTTCCATCTAGAAAACAAAAATATTTAGGTTGATAGTCGTATGACTATTGATAAATGTCTTTAAATATTTTTTGTTACTCATCCAAATCAATGCAATTCTAATGCCAAAAGATCCATTTCTGTGTTTCCTCATGAATTTAATCATAAATAATGATAATAATGCAATATGAGTGACATGAAAGATGGAATGATATTTAATTATATTTCATTCTGATGTAGAGAAACAAAATCTACACCAAGGGTGGCGAACCTTTATGGATCAACGTGCCATTTTTTCTGAAGAAATGTTTAATGAGGTATAAACGTGCCGACAAATAATTTTGAATTGTGATTATTGGAAAAATAATGAAACTAAGTACTAACAACTGAAAACTCTTTATATACTACGTAAAAATACATTTTGCATAATATAGTAGTAAATGTTTTAGTTATACGAATAATTCCAACTAAAGTAACAGTGTGACTTCTGTTGTTGAAGAATAGATGACAAATAACTTATATAAGGATAGTAAGATGTTACTTTTAGCACACCCTGCACCCTGAATTGGAGTGATCTGCCAAACGGTTTCTTAGCGAGTCTTATTCATCGAGAGTTCTTAGCGAGAGTTATTCATCTCTGAAAATAATGACTCGCAGGAATAGGTAGATGAAAATATGCTTAAAATAGAATGAGCCAGCTTCTTCAAACAGTTAAATGTGTCTGGAATCGTATCCCATGTTTCCAAAAATTTGTTGGTGGCATTTTTACTTATATTGCTTGTTAATTATTCTGTTTCAATCAATTCTAATTTTTTCTTTGTTACAATAAATTTTTGAATCCATATTGAACAAGACTGGAAATCAACCAGTTAAATTTCAAATTTCTCGATTTCTAACCAATTGAATTGCGACAAGTTCAGTTTATCAAATGAAGTCACATGCAAGTCGTTTTGCAAACCGTGCAAACCGTTTTGATCGGTAACCTGCCCAAAATATTGTGACACGTGCCACTGGTTCGCCATCCCTGATATAGAACATGTGTAAGGCATCTAAAATAATACGAGTTGAATGTTTATCAAAAAGCAATTATAATCTTTAGCATTCCATAGGACCGCTAAGGCAGCATTTGGTTGCATACATATTTTATGCTTAAAACACATATGGAACATATATAATATAATTACTTATAACCACGATGCAATTACTTTGATTAACAACCCAAATTCATAACTGGGATCCACGATAAAGCGCCGTCTCTATTTTTTGAATAAATAAACGTGTAATTATATGTGCTTCAATTCTAAAATAAGCATACAACAAAATACTGCTTTCACAGTGCCTGTTGAGTGTTAAGGGTTAAAAACACTATACTAGAAGTGTCATTCAGAAAAAGCTAAGTTTAAAATACTGTATTAAAAGTTTTCGTAACCAAGGATCTTGAAGAACTGTCTAGTCGCCAAAGGCGTCTATCTCTAAAATGAAAACTGTTTCATTGACAAAGTTATCA
This sequence comes from Argiope bruennichi, assembly GCF_947563725.1. Lineage (NCBI taxonomy): Eukaryota > Metazoa > Arthropoda > Arachnida > Araneae > Araneidae > Argiope > Argiope bruennichi. The sequence goes on from NC_079154.1 coordinate 3,099,025, forward strand.
GTTAGGAAATAAAATATGTTCCTCAGCTCAAATAAAAAATAATATCAGATTTTAATTCAAATTTGTAAATATGTTATAAGCGGGTAAGAAAGGTTGGATACGTTTTGATCCATAAGCTGAAAAATTTATGAATGTGGAGAGTATTCCATCTCTTGAGAAGCCAGAAGATTTATCCCTCAGAAAAGTATAAAAATATTACGACCCAGATGGTGCTAAGTAATGAAGATATCAGAGTGGTGGAGATATCTCTGTGGAGAAAACAAACTTTCCGAAGTCTCCTTAGAGCGAAAAGACTCACTGTAATAAACGCTTAGTAGAATTTTAGTAGAATATACGCCGAAAATAGTGAGACTATGCATTTCTGCAATTGATACGGATGAATAGTATCAAGTTAATAACACTTACGCAATTTTTTAAAAATATTGTTTTACATAATATGGTTCCTATGAGATATTTTTTTCTCATACAATTCTCAATTGGTGAGAAGTATTTGATTTAAGGGGAGAGTGGTTTTTGAAATAAGCAAAAAGGTACGAAAACGTACAATTTTATTTTTATCGTTTTATCACCAAAATATATATTTATATTCAACTAAAGTAACATCGTAAGATATATTGTTCAATAAAATAAATATTTGAAGGGTTAAGAGGAAAAAAAAAATATCTTAATGACTTTTCTCAAAATAATATCGTAATTAGAATTAAATATCTTTGAAATGTTCCAGGTTTCTTAATTTTTGAAGAAATTAATTTAAATGAAATTGATAATAAGGGTACATAAAAAAGTAGATACAAAAATTATCCAGATGCAAAAAATAATCAATTTATTCTTCTACATATATTTATTGCTGTGCTATGAAATGTCTTTATAGGAATGCACAGAACAAATGTCGATATTCTTTAAGTAACTTGCTTTTTTTGCTTTTTTATGAGCTTCTTGTATTTGATCTCAAAGCGGGAGTTCTGAGCTTGGTTTAATTACATTAACATCCCGTTTTAAGCAGCAATAGGGTATTTTGGGACGAAACTCTTAATTTTGAACAGCGGTCAGATGGCGAGGACGACATCAAATTTGGCATCCCCTCTCCAAACTTCCACACCACACCATAGGGAAGACGATTGGCCCCGACGGATTTAACGTGCACCAGAGCCGCATAGAAAATGGTTCTTCGGTGGAATCGTGTCTCGAACCTGGAACCCTCTGGTCCGAAGCACCAAGCCACCGCGGTTTCTACAGGCTTTCTTAATATATGAATCAAGATTTAAATAGAATTCTACAGAATGTAATTGAGAATGCGGAAATTAATATAGCGTCTTATTTGAAATTCGGCGACTACTCGTGAAACAAATTCGGAAAAAATAATTTGGATTTCAGAAAAACATTTTCATATTTAATTACAATAAATTTTTTAAAAATATTTTTTTTATTTGTCGTTCATTATTTTTTATTTGCTCATTTATTTTTAAATTTTCTACTCATGGAAAGTTTTCGGTGGAATGATTTTAAAAATCTTTTTCTAACATTTTATGTTACTGTTATTTACTGCTCCTTTTTGAATAGAAAATAGCTGTAAGAAATATTATTAGTAACTATGCGTATTAGTAGTACGAAGGCACACGGATTTAAAGCATAAAACTGAATGACCGGACCGCCGCAACAGCAACACTGACGGGAACTGTGGTTGAGTCCTAAGGGCTATCACTGGCCACGGTACAACCCTCCCTGAAGGAAGTACGTCTCATCATCAATGGGATGAGTTAGATTCCCCACCTATTTCTGTACCCTCCAGGGTGGGGAGATCCAACAACCATGCCGGAAGCATCTCATCCTCATTTCGAGGTGCCCCCCCCCGCTCCCGGAAGTTTTACTTCGATTGAATAAGACTAAAAAAAAAGTCTAGATTAACTTGATGTTTTCCAGTGTTTTCTCTAAAGAGTAAAAGTGTTAACAATTACTGCTGCAGTGCAATTACTATACTGCAATTCTGCAGTATCTATAGATTAATTGCTACGCATAGGAATCTAAATTTTTGATGTAACATACTGCATGTCAATTGCCAAAATGATTTTTTTAATCATTTTTTTTTAATATTGAAGGCAGTTTTCACCTTGCCGAATGAATGCGCATCTGCAGATTTGGTGTTATGACAAAAGCATTTTAAATCTATCTGTCTCTCAATTTTTGCTTTATTGTGTTCACATACCAATAGGTGAATATGTTTGAGGCATAATTCCAAAAAATATGGCCAATTAATAAAAACTCAAAAATTGGAAAATGAATCAAAATCTGTTTCAATCAAAGTTGATTAAGATATTTTCCCATTCATTGTTTCATAAACGAGCAGTCATCTGTAGCTCATTTACGAAATCACAATCAGTAATCTCCAAATCTCATAATCAGTCATCCGAGCAGTCATCTTAAATCTTATACATTCATTGCAACGATATAACCTGTTTATACCAATTTTATTTTATACTGAGATACGTCAATAATTATCTTAACAGGTGAGCAAGAGATACGTATATTGATACTAGTGCGCATTTGGTTTGATTACAGAAGCGAAATGGGGGGAAACAATGATAACGAAAATACACACACACATACAAAAACACCGTATAAGTTGACGTAAAGAAATGAAAACAACATTTATTTATTTACACAGCTGAAACATATAACCTATTTCTTCCACAGAGAGTTAATAACTTTATGTAATGCATTTATATCTCCCCATTTACTTTCCCGTATACAATGTATACAAAGAAAAAGAAATCGAAATCAGGATTTTGACACATCTCCACATATTTTCAGACCTCCCTGGTGGACAAAACCAATAAACAGACTGTTGGAAATAATACCGGAAGCGAGTCCAAAAAACAAATTTTTGCATTATGTCTGTTAGTCTGTCTGTTCCTTTGTAAACACAATAACTCAAAAGCGTCTGGAGCTAAATGAATGAAATTTGATATATGAACTTAAGACTAAATTTCTAGGTCTCTATTAAATATTCAACGAAATTCATTCGCAGGAAGCTGTCTGTCCTGTGGTTCTAATTCAAGAGAACCCGATAACTGCAAAACACAGAGGCCGGTCAGTTAAAAGTGAGCTCGCATATTTTGCACATGAAATATAGATTCGAATTTGCACTAAATTTGTCAAGCGGAATGCTGTCTGTACTTCCACTTGCATATAAACCTTCAATGATGCATGTTTGTCTCTCCATCAGGCTATCTGTCGGTCAATGAACACAAAGGTAGACAATTAAAGTTTGGTGTCTTGTCGTTTCACCGCATTTGTAAATGACCAACCATTTTTGTACGATATCTAATCAGAGAAAGTCGATTGGCTCGGGTGTTTGAATATAAGTTCATACGATTGCTACAAAACGAAGAAAGCTATATAAAGTTTGGAACACAATTTTTACATCTTAAGTGCAAATACAAAACAAATTTAGGACCAAATCCATCAAGTGTTCACATGTATGCAAACAAGATGAACACTGACTTAAATATATGAAATTTGATACTGATTTTGTGACTGCAATTGTAGTTATGTGTCACATTTTGGTCAATCTGTCGGTTTTATATTGCTTTTGTATTAAACGCATTCCAGGGGTCAGAGATCGTTCCTTAAAGATATCTTTCGTAACTGCTGTCAGCCGATTGCATGTGATTAATGATACACAAATACAGTTATTTGAGAACATAGGAAAAAGTTTGAAATCATCATTAAATACTTGAAATAATAAATTCTGTTTGAAACGTTTTTTACCCCTCCCCCCACCCCCCAATGGTCTTATGTCTGATTGTACCTAGGGTCAGTAAAGAAAAAAGTGCTTCTTAAGTAACAACATCCGTATAAGGATTTGTCCTCTTTATTCCATCAGGATTTCTAGGCATCTGAATACATTATTATGAATATGTAATGAAAGAGAAATATTAATAAATTAGGAACTCAAGGTACAGAAGTGGGATGAAGATTGAAATTTTGATTAAAATAAGGCATGAATCTTATTTATAATTATAATTTTTCTTTTAAACATACAAAAAATATTTTTTAATAAATTCTCAAGTTTATGTTTTTTAAAAAATCAAAAATTTGCAATAATGATAATAGCAAACATTTTTTAAAAAGTCAAGCACAGCAAAAGTTTCTAAGCACGATATACACCTTGTCCATGAAAAACAACAACAACAACAACAACAAAAACATTTAATAACAAAAAAAAAATGATTAACTTCAAAATTTTTTAAATACTTAAAGCTTTTCCCTCCATTTATCATGAGAACACTTTCAAAAAAATAGCAACATGAAAATATGCTGCTGTCGTACCTAGATTCATGACCCAATTAACAAAATTATTAAATTTCATACAAAAGTCTTCTATTGAAAAGCCTATATAGTTAAGAGACTTATTTACTATTTCAAGTAGTACTTAATGTTACAAATAAAAACATGTACTAAAGTTCAAAGAAAATTATTTTATTTACCTTAGTGAAATAATAAAAAATATGAGCTACAAAATTTTACCTAAGAGTATCTAACATTCTTTTCCATTTATACTTTGTCAAAGCTTTCTCCTACAAGATTTCAAAATGACTGGCTCAGTTCAGTTATATTGAAGTCCCTTTTTTTTAAAGCGACACTAGAGCTATATTGGGACGGACCTCGACATTTTGGGCCGCTTTCAGATGATGAGGACAGCACTTGAGCTGGAACCCCTCCTCTCCAAGTTTCCACACCACACCAGCGGTAGGACGTTTGGCTCTGACGGACTTAACGTGCACCAGACTTGCTTACACGATAGTTCTTCGCTGGAATTGGGCTTGAAACTTTCCGGTTCCGAAGCCCAGACCTTTCCATCAGGCCACCGTGGCCCTCTCAAAATGGATGACAAAGTAGCAATAAGGATTGCTACTGGAACACTTCAATAATAAAACTAAATAATATTCAATTAAAGAGTGGAGGCCCTAGGTGCATGATAGACTTAGGTACACAAGCTCCTCCCCACTTTTTAATAAATGGAGGGTATACTAGAAAGTTTCCTGTATTCTCAATTATTGGCCAAAAACACAATTAGATTGAAACGGCCATTGTATTCTGTGCTTAATGATATTTAGAACTAGCAATCTACAAAATAAGCAGGAGTGGTTACCCCCAAATTTTCTCGCTTATTCCCCCCCCCCCTCCCCTCCCAGCATAAAATTGTGGACTTTGGTTAAGGACGTGAACACCATGAGTGTGCAGATTTTTATTTTCACATATAACACATGTGTTCTTTGTAGAATAATAATAATTAAAAAAAAACAAACACCGGTATTTGTGTATTAACTGCATGCCATTGGCGAATAATTGAAAAAAATAGCGATATTTGTCATGAATATAGCTCTTTTATTGAATATAATGGGCAATTTTCAATGATTTTTTAGCTGTTAAGCGCTCACATGCGGTTAATACACATTTACCAGAAAATCGAATATCGATTTTGGACGCTTTCTTTTCAGACCGATTGAATCATATATTGACAGTTATTTATTAGCAATACGAATACATACAAAATTTCATTTATTAAAGTTGTTGAGCTTATGAGTTATCCTACATGCGTATCTGTGAAATTGCAGACCCATTTATGGTCATCACTCGACAGATTTGGTTCCTATTTAAAATTCAGACGCTAAACCTTTGCCCTAAATTTTATATATCTAACTCTATATACATGTTTTGTAGTTAGAGTGCTCATTTTCATTGGGATAGTCGTATAGACAGATTTCCTCTATATGGATTCCATTCAAAATTTGATAGAACTTATAAAATTTAGTGTGAAATCCACGTTCCAAATTTCATTTATTCAGCTCAAAGCATTTCTGAGTTATTATGTTCACAGATAAACATAATTTCAAAAATGTGTTTTTCTGATGCGGGGGTGGGGCTAAAACATTGAGATTTGCTAAACTCTCGCTTTCGAATAATTTAGCGGCTACCCTACATTCTGATTGTATATTTCGAATACGAGTAAGTAAAAGAAGAATTTAGTTCTATTAACGTCCCGTTTTAAAACAACACTACGGCGGAAGTAATTTGGTAACGAGAATGACACCTGAGTTGGAACCTCCTCTCCAAACTTCCACACCACACCAGCGGGAGGAAGTTTGGCCCCGACGGATTTAGCGTGCACCATCGTTCTTCACGATCGTTCTTCAGGAGGAATCGGGTTTCAAACCTGAGACCCTCCGGATCCTAAGCCGGGACCTGGCCACTACGGCCCACAGAAGAAAAAAAAAATAGTTGATAAAAGAGGAAGTGAAAAATTAGTTTTCGGTTTCATGTGCAAAGAAGGAATTTTTTAAAATAATTAATTTAATATTAGCAGAAGCATACAAGTGAAAAATTTAACGAAACAATATAACTGATGTGAATTTCATTATAACTATATAAAAGCATCGCTACAAATTGTTTTTAAAATTAAATTTTTAAAATTCATTAAAATTAGAGGAAAAATTGTTTTGTATAATATTAATATTCGGGACTGTTAATTTTTTAAAAACCTTTTAACTGGTCTAAAATGGTTTTTGTGCAATAATATGCTTTAAATTTACTGAAGAAAACTTAAAATTTCGATTAGAATTCTATTAAAAAGTTTGAAAAAATCATTTCTTAGTGAGCAAGTACTTAAGAAGTAACAAAACGTCAATTTTGCGATTCGACATTTAGTTTCTTCTTGCATTCAAGATTCAGGAGTTAAATGGAACATTTCATTCAGTGCGTAACATTTCCACATTACACAATTTTAAGAACATCATTGTTAGCCTATGCCTAAGAACATCATGCTTAAAAATACGATATTTACTAAGATTAAACAAGCCCAAACACATGTTGATGAAATGAAAATATTATCTATGAGAAAATATTATATATAGTTATCTTTCTGCATTTATCTACTCGTAAGTTGTTTTTCAAACACAGGAAAATCTTCTTCGCAGTTTTAGTTGTAGCTTTGGTTTCCATGCGCATAGCTTGTAAGTGCTTTTGAATTATAAATATTTTAGAGCATTTATTTGTGTGTTTTATATCTGAGCAAATATGAAAAGAAACTCTTAAAATATTCGAAAAATCAGGGAAAAAAGAATCAAATGTCTCTTTCTTCAATCACTGAAAAGATTTTAATTCTTAAAAGTTTAAGAAGAAAATTTATTTTTGTGGGAAATGATTTTTAAATTTATCTAAATCAAGTTATCAAATGATAGCAAAATTAAAATATAATGGTTATAAACTATTTGCGAAATGTCATATTGAGTTTTTAGAGATGTTATTCGATAATGTTTGATTTGATAAAACTTATGAAGAAATGTTTATGAACTCTGTTTTTGGCACGGGGCTGATTAGAATTGACCTTCACGCATCACGCAAACAGCGGATACGACAAAAGCAACTGCGCAATGGAACAAATGTAACGGCGCACGTCATTTAAATATGCATCGTTTGATACTCTAAGCATGCACTCCCTGTTTTAATATATCAACAAAATTTTAATTTAAAAAAAAGCTAAATTATGAAGACACAAAAGAGAATGATGATTGTTTTGTAAAAGCAACTTTTGAATTTGAACCTAAATATCCTGAGCTACATTCAGGTATATAAAATTGGGATATTTTAGAATCACAAGAAAACTGTGCACTACAGTAAAAATTCACAATTGTGACTGACATGAGAAATAACATGTTGGTTTCAAATTAAAATCAACCATCAAATAGTACTAACCTAAATATCCTGAGCTATATTCAGGTATATAAAGTTAGGATATTTTAGAATCATATGTAAACTTCACACTATGGCAAAAATTCACAATTATGACTGACCTCAGAAATAACGTTTCTGTTTCAAGTTAAAATCCATCAGATAGCGTTGGTGGAATGTCGAAAGGAGCTATTTAGTTATTGAATTTCATAAAAGCAATCCTTTCAGCGAAGTCGTGTAATGTAAGTCGAATAGAGCCCGCACCAAATAGCTATGGCTCAGAAAGACGCATCTGGATTATTTTTACGAGGGCAAAACTACCGAGGATTTAGGATGTGGACGTACGCATATTGAAATACCTGAGGAAATAAAAATCGCGCGGTGTCATATCAAAACTTTGGAAGCGGTACTAAGCAGATATTAAGGTAAATCAATGCTTGAAATAGGTCGTCATTACAAAGGCTAAAACTATGAAAATTGAGCTAGAACTGCCTAAAGAAAGAGGCGAATCTTGTGAAGACAGTAGCCAAGGGTATCGCAATTTGGAGGCAAGCCATGTACAGACGTTTAGGAGAGTGTGTCTTATATGCCTTCAGGGTTGTGAGATATTTCACACTAAATTGTAAATGCCAGTGCTTGTGAATTTGGCACAGAAAAGATATAAACTGCACACTTTTACTGTGGGGTATGCGTGCCCACATGAAAACCGAAGGCATATATAAAAACAACAGTAGTCAATTCTTATAGATTCATCCGGAATAAAACATTTAAAAACAGTTTTGTATTCATTTTCTCTTTTATATCTGAACAGTGTCTCATGGCGATGCTATTAGCGCTTTTTATTAGGAGTAAAAGAAGAAAGATAAAAAAAAAAAGGAAAAATTAGTTATGTATTATAAAGAAGAGCTTATGTATGAAAAACATGGAAAATGCATTTCGATAAGAAGATAGGAAAATATAAATTATTAAAAGCAGACAGAATTCGGTCCATTTTATTATCTTTTATTCTTTAAATGAAAAAGAAAAAGTGCGTGGTTATTAAAAGAAATGAGTTACTTTTGAAAAGTTTGTAAAAGTCGAAAGAGAGTCTCATAATATTGCGTGCAAAGAAACTAACAATTTATAAACTAAAGAAATGAGGATTTAATAGGATTACAGTGTTTGGAAATAAAGTTTTTGAAATATTTTATAGTTCAGCAGTTTAAGAGAAAAAATCATGAATGGAAAATTTGCAATATATTTAATTAAAAAAAGATAAGCATTCCTTTGAACTTTGGAATGTCTAGAAAAAATTAAAGTTTTCCTTCTATCTTTTTAGAACTCCCAAAATAAGTACGAAATTTTAAATGAATGATAATAATTTTAATACTTTGTTTACATCCAAGAGATATTCATCGTTAAAAATTTTAATTAGTTTCTGAAAAACAGGTATCGGAGCAATATAATTCTTTCGATACACATATGTTTACAAAAAAGGAGATAAAATGATCTCTAACGTTTTGCTGACTTTCAAATTTAAATCATTTATAAATTTTAACTAAAATGAAAAGTTAAGAAATTCCTTTTTTAATATTCATTTACTAAAATTTTGAAATTGGATTTTGTATAGTATATATACAGCAGAGTATTAAAATATTTGCATTTTATCTGTGCGTTTTGGCTCCAAAATATTTTTTAAAAATATAATTAAATATTCTTAAGCAGGTAATAGAAAGATCTATAGTAGTTTTCTTGTTTCTGATTTCAGCAAAATTCTTTTACGCCTTCTGTTATTCTATTCAACTTTATTTTTTTCGTCTTTGTCAAGCCATCTTTTCTTGCGAACATTAACAGTTTGTTACATATTATTAACAAGAATACAATGTTTTCAAGGTCACATATCAAGAAACCAGATTCAGTCTTTTATCGATGACACCATCCCCCTCTGCATCAATAAAGAGCCAACTATCATTACAGAGAAGATGGCTGAACACATCAAGCTGATTAAACAAAGATTCATGCTATGGAAAATCGAAATTAACAGAGAGTGACAAGCAGTCCTCTTATCATTTAAAAGAAACTTACTTCTATCATAACTCGAAACGTAAAATTTCTTTTAATATTTGACAGAAATCTTAATTATCAATTTCATTTCATTTCTTCAAAAACTAAGACGCCTGGAACATTTCAAAATTTAAATCTTGAAATTTTGAGAAAAGTCATTAAGATGTCATTTTCCCCCTATTAATTCTTCAATTATTTATTAATTGAACAATACATTTTATAACACTATTTTAGTTGAATATAAACCTATAATTCTGTGATGATACGATGAAAATAAAATGGCACATTTTCGTCCATTTTTGCTTATTTCAAAGTCCACTGTCCCCTTCATTCACTCGGAAACTTAACTGCTGGGTTATATATTCGATACTTTGTTCTTTTTAGATGAGAACTGCATAGCTTATTTTACATTTTATAGTACGATTGTTCAATATAAGGTGCTGCATATTGTTTATAAATTAAAATGATTTATTTATTAAAATGACCATTTAAAATGATTCAGTGGTAATTAACTATAAATTATTATGTCTTCCTTTATTAAAATCACTTGCTGTTATTGATATATTAATTATGAAGGCTGCCAAATATTAAAAATAAAATTTTACTGTCACTAGTTAAAAATTGCTGCTTTCTGATATTATACAGATTTTTAGATCCGCTCTCGAATTGAAATTTTTAATTAATCAAATATTTATAATGTTTACTATCTTTCAATCAGCCACTTTTATTTTATACCTTTGCACAACTAAACTCGTTGAAATATGGAAACACTGGTGAAAATATTTATATAAGCAATTTTGATAAAATTCTTTTTAAAATTCTGATTTTTTTAATAAGATTCTATTTACTTCTTAATGACTGAAACTAAGAAGATCACGGGATAAATTGCAATGATACAGAGTAACTGTACAATGGAATCTACTAAAATGAAACCGAGTTTCACCACAATATTTCCCATAATGAGTGAAACTATTGTTTGTCAAAGTACAAGAAGCTTCAATTGGAGCTATTGCTTAACTCTTTATTTACCAAATTACTTTACCATCCATTTTTCAAATTTGTTTTCGAACCCTTCGTTAAGTTTTGGTACAGAGTGAACGCGGGATTTATTTTTTAGATGCTATCTATTGCCTTTTATTGGAAAAACAGTCTTCGTGTTTTTTCAAATAGTGTTCGAAAATATAATCATATTGTGTAGATATCAGCCCTATTTAAACGGTACTTTAAAGCATTGTCTGCAAATAAAGGGTTAAGCTAAAATCTCTTCATATATGTTCTTAAGAAAGACATTGGATAAGGGCTCCATTTAAAAAAGAAATGTATAATTAATCTGAAATTTATTTATGAAAAATTTATTTGTGTCTCAAAAAAAAAAAAAAAAAGGTTTAGTCACTCGTATGAAATTTAAACTGTTCCAATAGTTATCATTATAAAATGAGTCAAGTAATGGAAACAAAGAAATAAAGATCGTTATATAAAAATACCTGATGCATTTTTTTCCAAAAATAACTCTCCCATTTCAGCCGGGAAAGTCTGACCGAGACTTTACCCTTGGCAATGTAATTTACCGAAAAGAGACTTACTCTGCCGACAAATAAGTTGTATTTCGTATTGATTTAAGGTGTGTTTCCTTTCAGTATAAATAATACCTCGCAATAGAAAATCTCATTTACATGGGAAAAAAATACTTCCTCCTCTTTTCGAATCTAAGTTATTATTATCACGGACTGCGTAGACGTATCGGGAATACAAGGTCACGTGGTGATTATAGAAGCGAACGCTACAAGGAAAATGAAGATGAATGGGATAATCTTGTGACCTTGCCTCAGAAATATTAATTAATTACCAAACGAGTTCTCGTGCACTCAAGTTGTTTGTCATTTGTAATGTTAAAGCTATCTGAGATTTTATATATTATAGTTTAAAAACCGACAAACAACTTTCTTTGTATTTAATAATTAAGATTTTATTGAAGATTAAGCTTTTCGGTAGTAAAAGTCGATTCATTTTCAGAAGAGAAATTTTCTTAGTTCTCAGCAGATCATCCCTATAAGGACAAGATATTCTACGATATTTCAACAATGTTCTTCTACATTCAGAATTCTATACTATATTGTAAAAACAGTGTTGGGCATTTTTTGCAAATAGGGATAGATTAGAATAAAGTTCTCAAATTTAATAAATAGACAACAGTTCTCAATTTTAATAAATAGACAACAGTTCTCAATTTTAATAAATAGACAACAGTTCTCAATTTTAATAATAATTTCAGAATAAAAATGTTTAATCAAAAAGGTAATAATATATTTTAATCCTTTCAGTGAAAAATTTAACTAAAAATTCTTTTAACACCATTTATTCTAATAATTAAAACAATAGTTTCTAAAAAATAAAAAATTATAGATTTTTTTTTCAATGATTTTTAAAGCAGTACCCGGCACTAATAATGAAACATTTTTTTTGGCTTCAATACAGTTTTGGGTTATAGTGCGTAAATTCTCATGACCAATAAAAATTTTTATATATAAAATTCTATTATTGCTAGTTGTTATGAAAGCCTATTCATAAATGTACAGGATCTAATCAATATTTATCATAAAAACAGATAAAAACTTGTGAATATATATGTAAAGCAGAAAATTCTTCTATAAACTGAGTTTTGACGGGGAAATAGGCAGAGCCGTCTTGGTGATCATGGAATATGAGCTTCTAGCCTTGAATTGAATAGATTAAATGAGCAAAGAAAATAAAAAAAATCATTTTTTTTTATAAAAAGTGTAATAATAAAATTTGATTAAGTTGTACATGTCCCGTTAGTAGTGAAAAAATTGAAGAATCACATTCATTTGGGATATTTAGCAATTCTTTTATTCGCATGTATTTTTTAAATATTAATATAAATTAAATGGTTATGTACATATGTATGTTCCATCTCTCCTCCTAAGTGACTGGATTGATTTAACCAAAATTTGTACACATATTTTATTAAGACAGGAAAAAAAATGCTACGAACTTATTTAAATGCAGAGATTAATTGCATATTCAATTAATTAGAAATGAACCGAAATTTTCTGTTTTTCCGCAGTAACTTTGAAGCTAATAATCTTAAATTTCAATACATGCTTTAAATACAGAATTTTGCTACTTGAATACTGTTAATTCTATTTTTGAACAATATTTTTTCCAATTGTTATCAATTTTAAGAAAATTTAAAGGCATTAAAATGACTGTTTACTTGTCACTGTATTTTAAATTTCAGTTTTATTTTGATACATGTCTTTTTTCCTGATTTTCGTTTGTTTCAAAGTAAAGGTTTAACAATTCATAAAGCAGTTATAAGTCAATCGTTCAAATGGATGTAAGAAAAATGCCTTGAGGGTGAATAATGGAAGAGATGTGCGCTGAGCGAAGTTGTTTTAGGCTATGGGAAATGAATCCATATTTTGTCTTTTTCTCACAGAAACATCGGAAGAAATGATCAGAAAAACGTATACCATCATAAAATTAAATTTTAAGCCTTTTTAACGGACACTTTTAATATTGTGCAAATTTCTTTTAATTGTTATTAATTCCTTAAAAAATTTAGCGCAGATGATTTTGATATAATGATATTAGTAAGTACTCTTCATTAGGCAGCTTCACGATTTTGTACCATTCTACTAATATTTTTTAAACGTCTTTTTTATTATATGCATATTTTGATAACAGTTTCAATAGCATTGCAGTAATGATTGAATTTGTCTAAAAGCAAACATAAGTCATTCGTTCAGGCGGAAGAAAGAAGAGTAAACTTTCATGAGGAAATGAAACAGATGTTAAACAGCAGTTGCGACTTCAGGCTATGAGAAATTATTAAATTTTTGCATGTTTTTTATACTCAATTTGGAGAAAATTGTCCCCCAAATTTTTTTTCTGGAAAAATTTCTAAAAGAAATTCATTTTTCAAAAATAATGTTTAAAATTCTAATTTTTACGTTTTTAAACGATATGTTTCATTTCTGTCTAATTTTTAAAAATTGATAGGAATTAAAAAAAATTTTATCACAGACGATTTTAATATGAGGACATTTATAGGTACTCCTTTGATATGTAACGTTAAGACTTTGAATACTTTAGTATACGCGTTTCATTAATGCATATCTGTTGACAGGAGATTTTAGTTTCTTTTGAAGAAGTGATTTAACGATGACAAGAAAAAAAATAGTTTAAGTCATCTCTGAAAATCGAACAAAGGTATGAATAGTAAATCTTTCATGTGCAAACGAAATATATTTTTTTATTGTTGACGAATAAAAATACGTATGAAGAATTGTTGCAGAACTCTTAAGAAAAATCTTAAGAGAAAAGTTTAGAAGCAGAGAAGATTGACAATTTATATCAAGAAAATTTTTTGATTTAATCTATTTTGAAATTTTTTATTACTGAAAAGTTTACCATTTGTTTGTCTCTTAAAATGCTCTTTAAACCTTCCTTATATTTCAGTATTTGTGAACTAAATTGGGAAATATGTGCAAGACTATATTTCAAATGTAGTCTTGCATACATTCCAAACTTATGAAGAAAACCAGCTATCGTCGGTTTTTAGAATTTACTACTGTAATCGATTAGTAAATATTTTAGACAATGTAAGAATTTTGTCATATTTTATTGCAAGTAGACAGATATAGTGTTGCTAAAAGGTAGGCCTATAGACGATAAATAATATAAAATAAAATATTTATAATAAATAAAATAAAATATTTATAAATTTAAAATGATAATTTAATTTAAAATAAGATATTTATAATATTTTTTAATTATATAATATTTTATAGAAAAGTAATTTCTACTTTAAAATAATTGCTTATGAAAGAATAATTCTACTCCAGGAGAGCAATGGGTATATCCTCTAATGACTAAAGAAATTCATTCTTTAAATTAAACCTATATAAAGTATGAACTGATTTGCGCATTGATTTTGAAATTATTTTTCATGAAAAGAATAATTCGTTAATTATACATGGTAACGTAATCGTATTTTGGAAAATGTTGTCAAGGGTCTATGTTAAAACAAATTTTGTTCACTTTTATTAAATGTAGAAACAAAAAGGGGAAAAAACCGAATTATTTTTTTAAGTTCGTTATTTTTATTAGCAATTTTTGTTATTTTTTATTGGATGATTATTCGGAATATTAAAATTCTACGAAAGAATTTTCTTTACCCAGTTGGTCTTCATGCAACTAAATTGATTCACTTAGAAAAACTTAATCTGTGCAATTAAATTTCTGACAAACGAAATGACTGTAAATATATTATTTCACTAAAGTTAATTTCTTAATGTAGTTAAGAAGTTGATTTTAACTGCATTTTCAGATTTAGTTTAAATTCTTTTTGAAAATAATTGTTTTAAAAATTAATTTTTCCGTTTGAATTGTAAAGAAGCTTGACTTTGTAGAAATTTGATTTCTTTTTATTAAGATGCAAATGTCAACAAAAAAGTTTTTACTTGATTTTAGATAAAAATTCGAGATCTCATTTCGGTCTCTGAACACATTGCTCAGTCAATATGAAAGATTATTAATCTAAATCTTTTCCTATCAGTAATAACCTGAATAGGAATATTTTTGAATATACAGATTTTCATCAATTGTCTGTCCTTTTAATATTACACTCTAAAAGTTTGTTCCAAATTTATGGTTTTAAATGGTTAAAAACATTACAATTGCTATTGAAAAAATATTTAAATATTTTGACCAATCAGTTTGGTAAGATTTAAATTTATTTCAGAAAAATAGGAAGATGAGATATTTAAAAAAAATATTAGTGTTTTAGGTGTTTTTATAAAATTGTAGGGTAAAATTAAGTAATTCAGCGATTCTCAACCTGTGGGGCGCGAGCAAACTGGAAGGGGGGCGAGAATATCCAAGAGAAAATATTATTTTTAAAAAATTGATTAACTGACTGAAAGGAAAGCACACATACACATAGAAAACAAAATACATTTCGATATATTTAATAATTTATTAAAGTATGTATAAGTTAAAGTATGAATGGTAATAGAATGTGAAATGTCCTTGTTTTTAGTGCAGAAAATCATCCTTACTCCTGCCCAAAATTCAAATAGTTATTTATTACTAAATTGCCTTTTAGTTTCGCCACTTGTCGTGAAGTCAATGAATTTTTCTTCCTCATCAATTGAGAGTCCTTCGGAAGTCTTATGAAATGGATCCCTAATCCACTCGTAACTTGCTATCAGTTTGTAATCAGCATGAAAATACTTCTTAAATTCTTTGCCAGCATGGCTAAATGATTTTCAATGGTTACAAAACAACTTTTTCGTCTTCTTCTTCAGCCTTATTAGTTTTAGTACAATCATTCACATTTGCAAACGTTGTTAGGTTTTTTGCTTTAAATTTCTGCTCCACAATTTCTATTTTCTACAAAAAGCATTAACTTTATCACTCGTATCCAACATATGTGTATTTACTCCTTGGAGTTGAAGATTCAAGTTATTTAATTTCTCGAATATGTCGACCAAGTACCTCAATTTCATCACAAATAAACTATCGCGAAAATTCTCGGCCTCCTGTCTGTTTTCTTGTTCTAGGAAAAGGGCAATTTCTTTTTTTAACAAATTCATAAACACGTTGCAAAAATTTCCCACTTGACGACCATCTTGCCTCGCAATAAAATAGTAACGCTGAATGTACTGAACCCATGTCTTTACAAAGTGCTGAAAAGATTCTCGATTTCAGGGGTTTCATTTTTATATAATTTACTACGGTTACAACCGTAGTTAACACAATATTCAAACCAGGACTTATTTCTTTCGAAGCCAAAGCTTCTCTGTGGATCCTGCAATGTGTGCACTGAGACGATTTTTGTTTTACAAGTGTTTGTATACCTTGGAATCTTCCGGACATTGAATGAACACCATCGGTGCATATTCCGACGCAATTTTTCCATTCTATGTTTGCCTCGTTCATAAAATTATTTAAAATAGGGAATAATGCGAGCGCTGATGTTTTGAGTTCTATTGGTTTGAATAAAATTAGTTCTTCTACTATTGACATATTATCACAAATTCGAAAATAGGAATTAAATTAGCATCTTTATTACCATCTGTTGCTTCGTCAAGCTGTATTGGAAACAATTTTTCACGCAACTTCGAGAAAAGCTGACACTGTACATCTTCAGCTATATCACCAATTCTACGAGCAACAATATCATTTGAAAGAGGTACGGACTGCAATTGTTTTGAAAAATTATCTCCAAACATAGTTTCTACAATCTCAATTACTGCTGGCAAAATAAGCTCTTCACCAATGGCGTGAGGCTTTTTGCATCTGGCTATTTTATATGAACTTTGTAAGATGCAATTAAAGCTTTTTTACTGACATACAAAGTTTCTTTAAAAAATGATTTTTGCTTTTTATATGATTTTAATTTTAGTTCGAAGATTTCTCTTTGTTTGATGACGTACTCACTATGAAGCGTTTCCAAATGTCATTTAAGTTTATTAGGTTTCATGCTATCTGCAGCTAACATTTTTGAGCAAATGATACACAGGGGCCTTTCTTCCTCATTTACTTCAGTACTGGTAAACCCAAAATTTAAGTATTCTTGAGAATATTTCCTTGATTTTACTTTCGGAACCACGCTCGTCCGTGTACTTGTTGATGCTTGACTATCGTCTAATGCTTGCTTACTTCCGCTTAAAAATTTATTCATGAGTTTGCATAAATCTGCTGCCGTGAATATATAATATAGTGAATTGCAATTAACACGAAAGCATATCTAACATACACATTCACGATAGATTCAATAGCGATAAAAAGATCGACTGGAATAAGACTGGCTGGAATTGAAACTTGCGTTATCGAACATTTTCCTTCTTCCTATGAGAAAATATTTGCTTCGCGCATGTTCGAGACGTCATCGGTCGTATGGATTCCCTTCCACAATTATTGCTTATTTTTTTTCCCACTTTTGTTTTGTCATGCTTCTGTTTTATTTCTTTTATTATTCGAAAAAATGTATCCTCAATTTCTAAACTTAGCTCACCCCGTCTAGGTTAACTTTCATTTACGAATTTGCCTACTTTCATATTCTTTTACGTTATCTCCCTGTTTGGCTTTTATTTCAAATATAATATTTAAATTTTCCCCGCTTCCATTCACTTTATCAGTTCACCGCCCGCTTGTCCAAAATGCAAGATATTGTTTCTCGCCAACGTTGGCTCGGTTTTACTCTTGTTTTGGCAGTTAGTTAAAAATAATTTAAAAACAGAATCCATAATACTCAATATATATTATTGTTGTATACATTATACTGTAAGCGGGGGGGGAGGCGATGAATATTATGATTAAAAACTGGGCCACGAATACTGAAAGGTTGAGAAACGCTGAAGTAATTAGTAAATAGTATGTTAAATTAAAATAAAACAGTTTCGCAAATTACTAATAAAATATTTATAAAATTAATTCCTATTCTTATACTAATAAATCCTATACTCATTAATTCCTATTAATATGCTAATACAAGTAATTCATGCACAAATATCAGAGCGTAACCAATTCAATAAAATTTCATTCTAAAACTTTTACTGTTACAAAATATTCACAAGTACTTTTACTTCAGTTACTTCAGTTCAGTAGCTTTTTAGACTTAGATCTTAGACTTATCTTCATCTGACTCAGTGGCAGATTTAGGCATTTTATGAGGCTCTTTTTCTCAATACCTGATAAATTTAGTTTCGCATTTCCGAAATCTTTAAACTCAGTCAGTCTGTTAATGTTGTTCTTTAGTTTAATTTTTTTATAACTTTGTAAAAATGTATAAGGTTTTTATTTATTTTTTATCATGTATGTCAGAAAATATGAACCCTTCGATTTTACCCACTGATTTTATTAGAGTGCTGATAGCCAGGTAAAAGTTAATTTATAAATGGAAATAAGTCAATTTGGATGAACGAAACACACATACACAATACAAATTCAATTTTAGGGAAATTAAATTAATAATTTTGTGTCTAGTGTTACTGGATGGTAACCAAAATGTGACGTCTAGTGGTACTGGACAGTAGACCGTAAAGGATTAAAGCAATACAATTCTTGAAAAACCGCGTAAAATTATTAATTAACATTTAAACTGAAAATATTTTTTATATTAGGGAAAAAATAAATTTGATACCAATAGGGTAATAGAAATTTTTATTTTACCAGGTCTCGTAAGCGTAATATTACAAAATCAGTTAAATGATTCATTAATGTACCTTATGAGAATTATGGATAAGTAATTCATTTTTTCTCTTAATAATGATTTTATGAAATCAATGTGAAAACGCATTGCAGTTCAAATATTTTAATATTCATAGGATTTGTATTTCTTGCAAATTTACTTATTTTAAATTAAGTTATAAGCATTTCTTTTATCGACTGGCCTTCAACCCAGTAGTCCTAGGCGTCTGTCTAGTCAAAAATTCGTCAGTGGTCTCAGTTGATGACATCAGCACTTGCATTCTTGGCATACCGATTATTTACCACAGTTTAAATAAAGTCATTTTAAAATTATTATTGTGGTTTAAAAAACATTTCACGCGTTGAAAGATGTTAAAGCAAATGAAGCATGAATCAAATGGAAAAACTAGCATTTATTTTATTTAGCAGCACGAGGCTTAGTAAAATATTCTCACTTACGGTAATTCAAGACTTTTTTCTTTCTTTGCACATAAAGAAAAAAATATATATATATGAATCAAAGGAATTTTTGTAAATCAAAGTTTACAAAATTTATTGAAATGAAAGAAAACATTAGAGGAAGATTAAACTATTATCACTAAAATTTTAATTTCTTGTCCAACAAAGTGATAGAAAAAAGATTTTTATGTGAATAATATTCTCTGAAGGAAAAACATTAAAATTTCGACAAGTTTTTCATTACTAAAAAAATCGAATTAAAATTTGGAAATACCTTTCTTAATACTACCCAAGAAAAGTGATTGTGTAGTGAAACAAAATGTTTACATTATAATCGATGAAAATTAATATTTTGTTATTTTTACAAGTATAAGATGCCAAATTTTAAAGACTATAAATATACAATTATATTTCTATTTAATAGGTGAATATTACTTTAAAAGATAAATTTCCTATTTGATATGTCAAATACCTTTTTAATATAACCCTAAACCTTTTAAAATTAGCATAGAATTTCTTTTTAAAATCGAAAGAAACAACTTCGTTTACAAAGAAAGTGATGTATGCAAACGTCTTGTTGGAAACATGGTTCTCTCGAATCTGTTACGTAAAATTTTTTTTTTATAGTGGGTTGAAAAATAACTCTCGAACTTTGAAATTTTCAAACTTACTTTATAAAATAATTTCTCTGGTCATTTGACATAGAATGGATTGAAGAAGTTGGTTCAATCGCTTTTGTTCGATTCATCATTGACGTTAAAATTCTCATTTCTGAAGCGTAAATCATTTTATTGGTGGTAACTTTGAACGCCTTTGCGGTCAATACGAAATATTCTTTTTCTACGGAATTTAATTTAAATAATTATTCAAATAGACCGTGGTGGTTTGAAATTTTGTGATACAAGGACTATTCTAATGGCATGTTGCTCCAACTCCACACATATGAAAGACATTGGAATATAAAAATATGAATAAACGTAATCATTTTTATATCTTTAGCTTTATCTGATATCATCCTAACCCGATTTCTCGTATTTTCTCTCGTTGCAAATCCACTCTATGGTCAACAGGAATGACCTTCATAATAATGCACTCATCTCGAACCGGGGTGAAATGAGAGGGATGGAACCTCACATTCCGAATGAATTCCCCGCGCTCGTGAGGGGGCATCGAAGTAAGATTGGATGTGCACTCATACAGAAGCGAAATTTCAATCTCAATACTTCGAATAAGGCATTCTATAGGACTGCTAGTATAACGTGGTTTATTAACTGTTTTCTTCATTTTAAGGTGTTGATAGCAATTGAAAATAATGAAGCATGGACGAAAAGCGATGGACTTCCCGTGAAAGAGGGAAAGATTATGTTTGGACTTCGCTTATCAGATCTGTCGAAAACGATGCACTAGAAATTATTCCGTTAATTATCGTAATAAAAAAATTTAATTTTTCTCTTTTGAATTAAAATACCGCTAAAAACATTTAATTTTTAATTTTGTGGGGTCGCTAAGAGATTCAGTAAAAAGTGCGAATGAGTGTAACAGTTATTTATTTACATGTTACGTTACGCACAGACAATTTACATACAAAATTTTAGAATAATTTTAAGATATGTATATAAGAGCATGAATCAAATCATGCAACACATGCCATCGCAAGATCTGAACTGAGTCATAGCGCCACAAGGCACCAGAGGGCGCTGCCTCTGATGCCCTCAGTCAGTTATGGTTAGTGTTAGTAAGAGAGGCTACATTTTTTAAATTTCCGAGAAAAGTATGTGCATTGGAAACTCCATTGGAATTAAATAATGCTTCCAGATAGCCATTCGGTAATGTAAAAAGCAAGATTAGGTAAAAGAGAATAATTTCCTTACCTTTCTTGCAGGTGCCTCTTTGTAAAGAATTACGAAAAAAGAAATTGAAAGTTGCATTGCATAAACGTATTCGATTGACGTGAATGCTTCAATGGGTGGTGCCGCAGAATCTAATTTGAAATCTTGTTTTATTGTCCAGTTTGCAATGATATAATAATAAGAAAAATGTGGCATATCTAACCTGAATTGAAAAATAGTTTCGCTTCTAAAAAAATGTTTAAAAAAAATTCAACTTTCAGAATATAAGTGTACTTTCCACGAAATTTGGTCAAAAACAAGTTAAGTAGAAATCTAATTGAAAATGAAGAATCATTTCAGATAACCATTCTTTGTGGTTCACGGATGGGCAGAGCGATATAATTAAAAAAAATATGTTTTTTAGACTCAGCGGTCTCTGAAACGTGGTGATTCATTAAAATCTCGATTTCGAATTCTTTTAACAATAGCAATACTTTTCGAACTCTTTAAATAAGCAGCATGTATGGCAAATTTTTAAAAAAATGCTAAAAGAATGAGATAACCGATTTGGCTTCAGTGGTTACGTCTGCGGTATTATCACGGCAAGTTCTCTCAGATCTCAGCGATAAATTAATTTAAAATTCATCATTCATAGCAGTTCACAACAAATCTTTAAACAAATGGATGCGAGATTTCTAATATCCACAAAGAAGCCAAACCGCTCTGCTTTAGATTCATCACCATCTGAATGGCTGAGTTATTCTAAAAATTAAAAGGTTATAGCATGCCACTGAAGAGCGCCCATTCCTCACCCAGAGGTATGATTTGCCATTAGAGTCACGGTCATTCAATAACACATCATTATTGTGCTCTCTAGGGACGTGTGGACCAACTACTATAATGGAAACGTCTTATTCCCATATTTGGGGTGACTCCCAAATGAGATATGTGCTTATAATAAACAAGTTTTAGTGCATTTGACATGACAGATCGGCAGAAAATAAATATAAACGTTACCTGGGTGACGGCAAAATTTCTTATATTTGCTCTATCGGCAAAAGTGACAAATGAATTTATTACTATAATCGGAAACAAAGAATTATTGAGACGGGGAATCATAATGAGAATTCATAGATCTTATGTTCGAAGAAGGGGTAAAATGATTTTCTGATCCATTATCGATGCAGATATTTTGGAATGAATCAAACAAAAATGAAATAAAAATTTCTTATCTGAGAATGATTAAAAAAGTTTCAGCATTTATATTGCCAAGAAACTATTCAAGTTTTGCTCATTACGAAATAACCACTTTCCAACATATTTCATTTCCGACAAATAAAAAGAGATCAAAGCTTTCTTGTACATAGGGTTTAAGCATGTCATAAGGGGATCTTTAAGAAGGCCTGTTTTAATAAAGCGTCCAATCGTAAATGAGAATCTGGTTTTTGATTTTGGTTTATAAACAAACATCTTGAGGAGTTTTGATATCTTTGTAATATAAAGAAAAAAGAATAACTCCTTTTGGACCATTCCTTTTAACTGATTCGGTCCAAACTTTGATTCATATCTGCAATTTTATGAAAAAATCAGTCATTTCCTTTGTTGCGTTTCTAAATTGAATAGCTCAGATACTCAAACCGAACCACACACAGATAATAGAAGACTTTGATGCAAAATTTGATATGCATTTATGAATTTGACGATGAAAATATGTCCTAAATTACACCGATATCGTTCGGCACACTTTTCTGATATTTTATTTTTATGTCCATGCAGTAACAAACGGATTTTTCTCTTACACAGACTTTGCTTAAAACTTGATAGAAATCTTTAATATTTGCATAAAATATCACAGCGAATTTCATCCAACGCACCTTTTCATTTTTCATTATATTACTGTAAGACATAGAAAAAGGCATAAAGAATTCGAAAATTTATTTAATTAATTTTTTCCGGACAAAGAATTTACAAGAACTTCCAAATTGGAATTTTTGACGATTACGCTGTATTCATCTAGTTTTTTTTATGTACAGCAAATTAAAAAAAACAAGGAAGATAGACAGTTTTACTTTTATTGAACAGACAACAGCAACATAGATTTTGAATAATAGAAACAATTCTTAGGTACACATTCATCAGAGTTTAAAGTCATAAAATGTTCAAATGATAAAAAATAACACTAGGATATGCGACAGTTCCATTGATATGCATTTTGAGATCTATTTGCACATAAACACAATCAATCCTACTGGTAAGAGTATTGTAGTAACATGTAAATATTTACAATGTAAAGTACATGTAACATACATTAACTGTAACACTAAGCATTGCTTATAACCACTTTCAATGACAGAATAGCGTTAATGCATACATCGAATGGAGATTTCATGCAAGCACTTTGGTTAAGCACAGTTCTGGATTGAGCGGAAGTAAGTATTTTGTCTGTCAAATGCATTTTGTTGTTGGTGAGGTGCGGTTTATAATTTTGCTTGCAATGGCTACTGAGCTTGAGCCCCTTAACTCAGACGCCATTTTTGCTCCAAACGAACAGAATCTAGACAACTAGATGATATGGCTTTTAGATAGGGTCTCTATGGATATCTGTGCCTCTAAATCGCTGTTATATACCTTGGATCGTTTCTTATACTATAAATGGTGCACCACTGATAACACAGAGAGCGGCACAACGACAGGGAAGGGCGAGGAGTGTATACTTGCCCCAAGCGCCATTTATCCTTACTACGACTCTATAATTAGGAGGTATGATTTTCCAGAGTAATCTTTGTTTGCACGTCCTATGGTTAGCTAATGAATGGATATACATTTAAATATAAATGAAAGCTTTTCAGATAGCTATTTTTTAACCTAGATATTTTAAATCCAATCTTTATTTGTTTCATGTTTCTAAAAATGATATTTTTACAATCGAGTTTTCACTCACTTCTTGAATTATTGCAGATTTGAAAATCGCATTTTCTTGATGACGATAAATCCTTTTAATGCTTTCAAAGATTAATTATCAGTCAATCGTTTCATTTAATTAAATTTTTATTATATAGATGTGACGCTACTTAGTTCTGAGTTCGAAAAAAAAAAGATTTTATATTCTATATTATTTATTTAAAAAAATGAAAGTAAAAATTTGTTAAAATGAATGGAATTCTATTTTTTAATTTACTAATAAAAGTGTGTTTTTAGACACTATTTTTTCATTCAGAATTTCTCTAGATCTTTCGTATTTCTGGTGATTGATTGTAAAAAATTTTTAAATAAAAAAAGGAGATTTTGTTTTAAATGAGAAAAAATAAAAACACTATCACCATTCTTTTCATAAACTGAATTTCTTAATCAGAAAATGAAATAACTTGTTTATACTTGGAAAGTAAAAGAAAAGTAAAAAAAAAAGAAAAAGTAAATTTTTTTTTTGTCTTATAATAAACATGGCTTCTGAATTTCAGAATTTAGAGCAGAGCTTAAAATTTCACGAAACTTATAAAAAGGAAAGCCTAATTATTTTGAAAATTTTTATTCAAAACTTAAATTAAACTATTAATTAATTTTTAAGAGTAATGATTCATTGAATATAGTCAGAACGGAATGCAATGGAATATTTGTCTTTTTTTAGATGCAAATAAATAAATATTTCAGCATTTTACTATAATAAAATTCTAATATAAAAAATTATATACAGAAAAAAAATTCTTTTAAATTGCAGAATGAAAAAGAAAGGAAAGGATAAATTGGATTGACATCGGAACACGTATTTAGAGTGAAGTGTAATAATCACTAAAAGAGGCATAAATTAATCGTAAGAAAAGATGAGCAAACACTGTTTGGAAGTAAATAATAAATAAAAAAAGTCAGGAAAAAAAAAAGAATAATGGAACAAAAATACCATTGCTTATTTATACATTAAAACTAGTCTGTTAATATATTTTAACAATTGGTTTAAGTTATTTTTAAAATATTAGTAAATAATTTTTAAAGCAACAAAAGCTCTAAATTTAGTACAGTCCAGGATCTAATCATCTTTTAAGTGACGCCTTCAAATAATATCCAAATAAAAAGATAATAAAAAACTTGGAAGACTTGATTATTATAAACTTCATTTAAATTGATTTTTATTAGTATTATCAACTGAAAATTTAATCTCAATATTCTTCTATAGAAATTAATTCAGTTTCTAATAAACATAAACGAATAACTTAATTAAATATTTTTGTAAATATTAGCAATGAAGTCAGCGGATAAAAGACTATTAGCATCTAAAATAGATATTTCCATCATTAACTTGTTTAACAGATTCGAGTTACATCTGGTTACACTTGTAAGTGAAAACTTTGAATGCCATCTGTTGCCTTATTAAACAGCCAATTGAACGTACACAACAGTAATTTTAGAAGTAACTGTTATATACAACTAGCTTCTATTTTGGACACCAAACTTAAGTAAGTTTTGTATCTGACCCGCCAAACATTGAAAACACTCCTTTCTTTTTTTTCATGACGTTTTGCTTTTCCCATTATTTTCCTTAAATTCATCAAATTCATCTTCATTTCAAATTGATAAAATATATAATATGGAGTTTTTAACCTCAGTTTGTATTCCATCGAAAGGAGCGACAAATAAGAAAGCATGGTAGCCATTCTTAAGGGAAAAAATATTTCAGACACACCTGATTAAAAACATCAGAATCAGTATTTTAAAATATCCTGAAGTCATAAAATGAGAAAAAAATTCTTATTGATATTTTCAAAAATATTGATAGAAAATTTATTATTAAAAAAAAAAGAGCAATGGAAGATGAACTTTTCAACTAAAAATTTGAATAGCCTAAAATAAATAAAATAAAACTTCTTTAAATTTAAACTTCTAAATTTGCATTACACATTTCTTTTATTATAATATTTTAGTCTTTTAATCCTAGACTGGAAGATATATTTGTGTCACACTTATGTATAAAATCAGTTATAGTGCTATTTTGTCTCCTCGTTTTACTTTTCATCATTTGAAAAATGAACCACTTTTATTTTTAATAATAAGGTGATTCTTTGAGAACTGCAGTTGATGATTCTCATCCTTGGACAATATGTGGGTTTTGTCCGTTGATGGTTTAAAGTATTCCACCTTCATTGGGAATACTTTTCTCTACTTGACTCTTCAAGAATCCACAAGATCTGTGTCTTTTCAGTTTTACCACTTTGAAACACATGTCTGTATTCTGAAAAGAAAGAATAAACAAACCATTAATTTAACTTTCATAATGGGTTGCAAGTAAAAATTATGTACGGAAAAGTAGCATGTTTAATGACGGTCATATTAATCTTGGAAAAAAAAAGAAAGATACAATCT
This sequence comes from Argiope bruennichi, assembly GCF_947563725.1. Classification (NCBI taxonomy): domain Eukaryota; kingdom Metazoa; phylum Arthropoda; class Arachnida; order Araneae; family Araneidae; genus Argiope; species Argiope bruennichi. The sequence continues at coordinate 3,125,658 of NC_079154.1, forward strand.
TAATAAGCTTTAAGACATATTTATTCATCTAGTAAGATTTTTTGAATCTAAAACTATTTGAATATTGAATCAGTTAGTGTTATTAATAACAAATTTGAAATTAAAATCGGATTTCTTTTTGTATTTTAATGAAAGAAACTTTAAAATTGGGCACAAAGTTCTATTAGAAACATCTATTAAGCTTTGCAAAATATTGTAATATGAAATTGTCTTAGATATTTGGAAATGTATTAACTTTCTTTAATATTATTTTTAAAAATATTTTAAATTTTATCGATTTTATAACGTTTTTGTACATTCTCCTGTAACTTATTTATTTCCCCGTCTGATTCTATTACTTGTCACTCTTAGAATAGATAATAGATGGCAGCACCACTCTACTTTTATATGAGATCTAAGTTATCTCCGGTGTTGTTCAAATTCAATTTGTCCAAATATTATAGAACAATCATGAAAGGAAAGAAAAATGAGTAGAAAAAAACAGTCATGATTGCGTTTTCTCTTTTAAAAGAGAAAACCTACCCTAAAATAACCAAACACTTTTTATAAGACCCATTGATCATTGCTTTCACATTTCTTAATCTTGTTTTTTTGATGACGACTTTGGACACTATTTTGAGACAAAAAAAAAAAAAAAAAAAAAAAAAAAAAATTGCGGGATTTTAAAATTTAGTATATTTAATTTCTGTGCAATTGTTTTCCGAATTCTCAAAAGATATTTTTAAAAATTCGTATGATAGTAGCGATAAAAATAAATATATTTTTTTTCATTCATTAGAGTACTGATTCGAATGTTAAACGCTGGAAAAAGTACATGCTAAAATATATTTGTAAATATAGTGTTTTCTCTATAGTATAAGATATTGTGATTATTTCCACGACATTTAAAAATATTTTGATGTATTTACAGTACGATGAAGATGTTGTAACACTATTGTAGGGCAACTTACACCATAAGGCAGGGGTGGGCATTCAGTGGATCGCGATCGACAAGGTTTTTGCGGTGATCGCCTTCACTAAGACCTATGACGCGTATACTAAAAGAAATATATTTATGGGCTACGGAAGAAAAATTTCAAAAATATTTCTCACTTGTTTAAAAACGCAGGTACTTTAAGCAGAAGTATCTTCTCTCTCATTGGACACGACTCTGCTTCATATATATATATATTATTAGTGACACAAATATGCCATCTTGAACTTACATACTGTTTTTCGAAAATCCTCATTCATAACATTGTTTTGAAATGAAACTAAAAACTCTTGGACCTATTCATTCCTTTTATTGTTTAGATTCAAGCCTCCCATGAATTGTTAGCATAATACGCTATTTCTCATGTGCAGTTCGATTCTATGCTTGCAATTGTGGCTTGACGTCTATTCCGAGGGGACTCTGCATTTTCAACTGACAATGGACGAAAGAGTGAAAGCACGAAATATGTGTCAGCTATTTTATTCATACAATATTCATTCACCGTGTAATAAACTCTCACCGTGGAAGAAGATCATCAAAAGTTTCTTCGTATCAATGATTTGTAAGCCTAGATTCTGCGACACCTCTCCTTTTCAATTGATGATGTTCAAAGTGACTCTTCATTAATAAGTAGCCACCTCTGGCGATCAGAGGGTTCGCCGGTATGAATGGTTGCTAAAATTTAAATAATGTGTGAAACTGTGTCTTAATATTTTCATGAAAAATGTCTAAATAAGTGCGGCATGAAATTTGCATATGGCATTCTGGATCCATTTCTAGATAACAATATTTCTAATATCTATTATTTTTAATTAATTATTTCTTAAAATATTGAATCGAATGCTAAAAATATTCTGTTATATATATAAAATATATATAAAAATGTTCTATTTTAGCATTCTTTCGCGTCTTTCAGTTTATTTCCTCTTGTAACTTCTAAAATAATGACTGCAAAAAAAGTGTTTTACGTGCCGACTTAAAAGTGTCAATGACGATCTGTTCGAAGACTTTGGTTTAAATGTGGAAAAATGCGGTGTTTAATGATCATTGATTTTTAAATCGTCCTCGTTAGCGTAAAATCATGCGACATGACTGTCCTTTTCATAGCTATGAGGGGCGAGGGATTTAGATGACGTGATAAAACGGTTTTAAAATAATGAACACACACACACACACACACACACACACACACACACACACACACACACACACACACACACACACACACACACACACACACACACACACACACACACACACACACACACACACACACACACACACACACACACACTCGCACATATATATATAACGATTATTAACGTACAATTATTAAATTTCTACCATTAAAAACAGTTTCTTAAATTTTGAAATGTTGTAAAATTTCTTTTTTGTGATAATAATTTCGAAAGTTTACGCAGAGAAACAACAAAATTCAGCTTCATTTTTAATGAATGAAACTCTAGTAAATATTGAAAAAGAATCGCACTGAGCTGCATATTTCCACCTTCCAGGTTATATATGTGCTGAACGTACGCGGATATGCACACACACGCGGGCGCGCTTTTATTATTAGTATATATTTATTTTTAGCAATACAATCGAAATCAGAATGACAATTTTTATTTTGATACTTGCAAACATCTCACATATGTTCTAAAAACTCGATTTTTTAAAAAGAAATCGGTAAATGTTTTCAGTCTAAACAAGTTATTTGAAGACACGATTTATCAACAGTTTAAAATTTAAATCGGAATATTATTCTTACTTTTGAAAAATCGATATATTTTCCAGACATATGGCAATAAAATAGAGCGTGTGATTAAAACTATATGCAAAGTGATGAGAGACTTTATAAATAAGAAATGAAATAAAACAATTATTATTGAGTTATCTATTGTTCATCTAGGATGCATGCAATGAAAAGAGTTCTTTTAGCACATTACATTGTACAAATGAATATTGCCACAAAGAAATGCTTCATTTTCTTCTTCCTAATCATTTCTGGTAATCTATAAACAGATATAATCCGTAATAAAATTCCGATCTAGCTAAGTTTCTGTAGTTCATCAAAAGAAAATAAATTATTGTATGACAATAGTTCCTTATTAAAAAGAATGGATTAACTAATCAACATTCGAATTTTTTGAACGACAATGAAAACGTTATGACTGGATCAGCCTGGTAATAATTTGACATATATGTCTGGCTTACACAATCAGATATATACTCCTTGTAAAAAAAAATCTCCTTTAGTTTTATTTTTTATTCTGAACGGTGTCTGAATATGAGAAGAAATCCAACAAATACTTGTAAATGTATATCTAAATCTGTAAAAAAAATTGGTGTTCGTGTCATAAAACAGAGAAAATATAGAGAGAAAGCTGAAGAAATGCTTTTTTCAAAGAATTCTTTCCAAAATAAGAAGAAATGGTGCAATCATGTTTAAATATTATTTGAAATTCAGGACAAAAATTCTAATTAAGAGCCATATGACACGTATGAGCAATTAAGATTTAATTACTGATGAGTAAGAAAAATTTTAATTTTTAGAAAAAAGAATTGAAAGTTTTATATAAGGTATTTTTAAATATTGCTTAATGTCATTAAAAATTTTTCTTTTAATACCTGCCGCCCTTTTCAGGAATAATTTTTAAACGAGTTCAATTAATCTTTTCATATTAAAACACGAAAACTATATTTCCCGATAAAACAATCATTCGTCTGTGTAATGACGGATTAAGTAATTAATTAGACGGATAGAAGAAGCAATAATAATAAAAAAATCACTTTTATGAGAAAATGTCAACAAAATGCAAATGATAGTTTTAAATGAAGTTAATTAAAAATAACTTTTAGAAAATGCATTTGTTAGTGTAATAAACAAATTATTTTATTTCAGTTAATTTATACTTTTAAATCTTGTTGTCTCTTGTATTCATTGCTATGCGATGCCACTGGTATAAAACGAAATTAAATTAAATTAGTGATTAACTGATAACTAAATTTTGGAAATATAAACATTGTGTGTTTTTGAAGAGAGTGCACAAGTGAACGAAGTTTCAAATCCTTAGAATAACAAGAGGTGACTGTAATCAATTTCAAAATCTTCCTTGGCAAATAGGAAACAAATTTATATAAAGTACGACAAATGCATTGAATTTCATAGATTTACTTTCATCTTTCATCAAATTTTAAATAAACAAAAATATTTTTTTTATTATGTTATTGATTGTAAAGGTTTGAAACTTCAATAATTTTCTTTTAAACAGTCAAGTTTTTTAATAGTTTTTCGGGTATTATAAAAATGTATTATCTGATTACAAAGATATTCTGATTATTGGAAAAACAGAAATTTCCATCATACACAATTCAATGGGAAAAATTTTATCGCAAGTCTCTTACTTATAAATTATATATATTTCAAAACAACTTAATATCATTAAATATATTTATAGTAATTCTACTCAATATATTTTGAATAATAATTCTACTCAAGAAAAAATAAACTAATGTTTAGCTGACATTTTCCTCTAAATTATTGGTTCCGTGGGGGCCTAGTGGTAAAGTCTCGGTCTCTATTTCAGGTTCGAGACCCGATTCCACCGAAAAACCATCGCGAAGCGGGTTTGGTGCACGTTAAATCTGTCGGAGCCAAAAGTCCTCCCGTTGGTGTGGTGTGAAAGCTGGAAAAAGGGGTACCATCTCAGGTGTCGTTCTGGTCATCTGACCGCTATTCAAAATCCCTAGGTCCGTCCCAAAATAGCCCAAGTGTTGCTTTAAAATGAAGCGTTAATATAACTAAACAAAACCTCTAAACTATTAAAATGTGTGTTAAACAAAATAATTAAATTGCAAGCATTAAGCAAGTTAATACGAATTACTAGTTTATTGTGTATGCTTTTCCGCTCCTTTTCTCACATTCCTTTTCCATTTTTGGCATTTTCCTCTGTATATGCATTGTTGCTTCTCTATCGATATGAACGCTCAATTATGCTGTGCACATAGATGCAGTTTCGAGCTCAGCATAAAATTGTGTTTATGCTGTATTTTTTTGCGTTGAAATTGAAAGAGACTACTTCCAGTGGATGAGTTGATTTACCTGATTGTTTCTTATTATGTTTGTGATAGCTATACAGCCAAAAAAGGTAAGAAAACAGCAAAGAAATAACTCATATTTATGGGGGAAATGTATTTCGCTTATTTTTTGCAGGCAAATGTGGAACAATGCAAACATTTTGCCCCACACAAAGTAAGTTATGAGCGTTTAGAAAATTTGATCAATCTAAAAAAAAAAAGTTTTACTTCCACCACTTTATATAAAGTTAGATATTACAAGATAATTTGCTGAAGAATAAGAAAGTTTCAGATAACTTTTGGGAGCAATTGCCAGATTTACCAAAATCCAAATTGAAGGGAGGACTATTTATAGGACCTGACACAAGGAAAATAACGAAGAATGAACATTTTCAGCTCAAAATGGAAATAAACGAGGGAGAAAGCTCAAAATGGAAATAAACGAGGGAGAAAGCTCAAAATTATTTAAACTGCTTGTAATTAATTTTCTTGAAAATCACAAAAACCATACTACAAAACTGTTGCAAAAGTTAAGCAAGTTTCAAGAAAATAGAGCATAATATTAGCTTAAAAATCCCTTTTTCCCTTTAGCATCTTAATTGCATTGAAGATACGGAGTTCGCGGGGCGCTGGACTTCATGGACATAAAGGAAACAGAAATGGATGTCAGAGAAGATGAATATCAATTTAATTTCCGACTTTTGCCGTTGAAAAGCGAAATTCTTTAGAAAGAATTCAGAAGAAAACCGAAAAAGAAGTATTGAAAAGGGGGTGGGGTGGGGAGAGATAAATGCTTCTAAAGAATTGTAGCTTTTCTCATGAGCTCATTTTACATTTATTTTCTCATGAGTCAATCTAAAATAAAAATATCAAGCACGTATTTATAATGCGAAAAATAAAAATAAAAATGTTAAAATATCTTGATTTGAAATATCAATCTTTCAACTCACCGCCCCCAAAAAATATGAGTCGTTGAAAAATATAAAAAATAAAAATCTTGAGACAAGCCATCTAGAAATCGCATGAAATAGAAAACTAAACTTTTTCTATCTATTAAATTATATTATTTCGAAGAATATCACTGGAAGAAATTATACAATTTAAAGACAACTTATACGTATACTTTCAGAGAAATAAAGATTTTTGTGACATGTTAGAAAACGATTCAAATGCTACAGTGTTGGGAAGTTAATTATTGCATTATAGAAGATATATTACAAAAATTGTGAAGCCCATCTAATTTTGCAAAACAAGTAACTAACCCTTAACTGGGGAAGTGAGATTTTAGGACTTTACTGGGGAGGTGCGGTCTACGAGACCGCATTTCATTTACACTCAAATTAAATTTTCTAATGAATGTATTAGTATGAAAAACTGCCAATATATTTGGCAGATATTTTTCTTGGTATATAGATATGTTTTAGAAATTTTTCAAAATATAGTGTCATTGAAAAAAGTAAATGCATTGGAACATACATTTTCTACTCAAATGAGATGTTACAATAAACAATATTCTTGAAAAAACATATTATTTTTTACTTTTTAAACCATATTTATTTTTACAGTATATGAAGGTATATAGAAGACGATATAATGTAAAATTCAACAATTATATGAAAAAAAATGGCAATGGGTAAATTTGGCCCTTTATTTATCGGCTAGTGTGACTTTCATAACACGGTTTTCTAGGGCATTTTAAACATACAGATTAAAAATTAGTATAAAAATCAACCTATAAATTCTATATATATATATATCTTGGTATATTAATATATTTTATAAATTTTTCAAAATACATTATCACTAGAAAAATTAGTTATGTTTGAAAATACATATCAGAATCAGTTCAATGCGAGCTTTCATCGAAAAACTCTTCTCTACAAGTATCCTTATCACTAAAATCACTTTCTGCTTCATTTAAAAGTGTCTGGAGCACCGCTTGATAATAGGATCAATAAATAGAATGGTATTTTGGAGTCTAAGTTTTAACTAATAATAGGGAGGTGCGGTCTTGGAGACCGCGCTCAAAGAAATAATTAAATTATTTTAAAAGGCATCTGCTGAAATCGTTTGAAAAAGTGCACGTGTATTGAAGGTCACAAAACAGGAAGCTACAGAGTCAATCCATTCAGTTGAGCTAAAAATAGAATTGGGATGACCGAAAATCCATCGCTAGCGGTCTTACAGACCGCACGTTCCCAGTTAAGGGCGAAATTAATAGTGTAAAACAGTGACTCTATAAAATGGTCTAATAACTGCTTCATGCATTCTATTCAATGGAAATTTTTCTGTTAAAAATTTTGGTCTATGAAGCATTTAGACGTCTTTCAGTCCCAAGTTTTAAATTTATGGGGAAAACTAAAATGAAAACCATTTTCTCCTTTCCTTAGAGCTAAAAATTACTGCCTGTCAAATAGGGCTGGGCGATGATGGAACTTCATCATCGCGATTTATCTTCCAACACATATCGATATTTTTCTATATATCGTCATATCATTATTTATTTATAGCTATTATAAGTTATAAATAACATGTTGACTGATGAGAACGACATCAAATAAAAGCATGTTTCAATTTATATATTAAAAATATTTGCCTTCTTTTGAGCAAACATAATTAGCAAATAATTGTACTAAAATCCCTTTTATAAAGGGTGTCAATGCTAAAGCCATGTCTGCATGTTTCAATTTTTAACATTGCGTTTAAAACAAATACTTTTATATATTGGAATATGACAATATTTACAGAAATATTAACAAAAAGTCTGTATGAAGGTCAAGAAGAATGAACAACAACAAAAATAAACACTAATTGGTAATGAAAATGAAATCAAAAACATAAATTAATTTCGAATATTGATTTATTGATTTTGATAGATCGATATTTTTCGAAAACTGGAATCGAAAAATCGATTTTTTATAAATAACAATTTCTTTCAATTCGGCACAAACCTACTGTGCATGGAAAACGTGGTTAGAAAGCTACTAATTCATTTTCTTCTTTGCCATTGATTGAATTACACATATTGAGTGATGTGTTTTTTCCATTCATATATTTCAGTAACTATTTCCAGGACAACCAAAATCTCGAAAGCTTCTCATTACTTCATTTAAATGACCATCTACAGAGGAAAGGTAGAAAATTATTCAGGTAGATTAATCTTCCGAGGTCATGTCGGCCGTTACTCAAAATAACGCATTATCTTTGTATATGATGCCACAAGTTCACAATAACATCATCACTTTTCCCCCTCCAAGATATCCAAGCTTCGTAGCGGGAGCCACTATGAATCTTGCCGAGAAAAAGGCGCCGAAACTAAATATTTTATGAATGAGGTTGCGGTTGCCAGGGAGACACTTCCGTCAAGATTTGTCTTATCGCGAGACTGGCTGCTTGTCTTCCGTTTCAAAATCCTTCGACTTTTGAGATAGAACACATCGAGAGGGAATGATTGATGCCGTCCATAACTATATTTGAATTCTTTCAGGAAAGGAAAAAGTAGCCACAGGTTTGACGGGATTCGCTGTTTCGTTTCCGTGGAAAGCTTTCTCGGGAAGAATTTTGTTTGAAGGCTCAGAAGCGCTTTGCGTAACATTCTTAGAATAACCGGCATCTCTAAGGCGAGAAAGAAATAGGAATGGAATTATGATAACATGTGAATGCTGTACGAAAATAAAATGTATTGATGAGTAGGGCTGGGCGGTAACGGAACTTCATCATCGCGATATATTTATTGTCCAACGCATATCAATATTTTTCGATATATCGTGATATCATTATTCATTTATAACTATTATAAGTTACAAATAGCATCTCTTAACATATTGACTGATCAGAATGTGTCGAAATAAAAGCAAATTTTTCAATTTATATAATAAAAATATTTGTTTGCTTTTGAACAAAAATCGTTAGAAAATAATTGTGTTAAAAGTCTTTTAATAAAGTGTGTCAATGTCAACGCAATGCCTGCATGTTACAGTTTAGAACATTGCTTTTAAAACAAGCATTTTTATATATTAGAATATGACAGTATTTATAGAAATATTAACAAAAATTCTGAATGAAGGACCATAAGAATGCTGAGCAACAAAAATAAACACTGACCGATCACCAAAACGAAATCGAAAAAGTAAATGAATTGGGAATATCGATTTATTGTATCGCGAACTATTATTTATGATTTCGATAGATCGATATTTTTCGAACACTGGCATAAAATAAAAATTGATTTTCTTACGATAAATCGAAAATCGGCACAGCCTTAGAGATAAATATAATATTGTCACAAACAAATGATTGTTTTACACAATAAGAAGGAAATAGGAAGAAAAGAGCGTCTTTAAATATGCTTTTGGGCAAGAAATAGAATAAACAGATTGGATGATGGTGAACAATGATCGATTTTCTATCAGATGAACTTAATTCTGAGGTAGCAAGGTCAGTGCTACCTTGCTTTTCTCATTTTAAGAATTGATAAAGATATTTAAAAGCAATCAATATGAATCTTCAACTTCTATATGATTTTGAAAAAAAGTAAAAAATAAATTTGTATTCGTTTAAATAAAAGTTCTGGGGGATCATATGTAAGAAAAAATCATCTCTTTTCAGGGATTATGAAGCTAATGGGCGCTTTTCGGTTATACAAGATCTATTTTCGGCTTCAAAGATGCCCTGAGCATCAAGTCCTGAATTCAGTTTCAAAAGATATCCTGAGTGAATTAAGCACAAGTAATCAACCAACAAGTGACCCCCCCCCCCTTGCTAATCAGAAAATATTCTTCAACGTGCTTATAGGGGAGAGACAGAGAATATGCAGACTGCTAACTCATCCATGAAAGAGTTAGTTCCCTTAGAACAAGCTGGACGTCAGTCATAAAACCGACAGAAGGGTACAATTGTCCAATCATTCATAAAAGTGACATCCTTGACGATGGAGGGACACATATACTATAAGAACGCCACTGCTTTTAAAATTTTTTAATATTTTACATTTACAATTCATTACTTTTGCCTTTCATTATTTTTTGTAATCATTTTCATTGTAATCACTGTTTCTTATCTTCTCGTGTGCTGAACATACCAAAACAAAACATTGTTATCATGAAAACATTCACGCTCAAGATTTTGATGAATCTTCATCTTTCCGATTTCTCTGAGTCAGAGAAAAACGTTTTTCGAATGATGTCTGTCCATCACTTTGACTGTCTGAGAACAATAACTCAACAATATTTAGATCTAAATGGATAAAATGTGGCACGCCATTTTTACATCAAATTTATAGATTTCTGACAAAATTTGAACTAAATCTATTCGGAGGAATGATGTCTGGCCGCTTTTCCAAATACTATTGAAGATGAAAATACCAAAACCTAAAGAACTAGACAAATAAAGTTTTAACGTTTAAAATGTGGGGCCATATCGAATTTTGAATCCATTCCGTGAATTGTGAATCATCTCTCCGTCTGCACATATGGACACATTTCGATTTAGATAAATGACATTTGGCATGTTATCTTGGGATTAAAATTTGAGTTTATGTGTGTGCGATTGTAGTTTGAATCGGTCGTCAAGAAAGTGTCTAAAATGCGTACCCGGTTTTTCTTTATTATGAAATGGAACGTTCATGTGTGAGACTTTGAAAATATATATCTGAATATTTTTGGTTCACCCTTTTTAAGCGCGGGGTTAACATCTTTCTTAGGAAGTTTGCGAGAATACTTTGAACAGACCTCTCTCGTTGGTTATATCTGTATTGACTCATTGATAATGTATCTTTTCAGTTAATAAAATATGTTGCTAATCATCTACAGTCCTATATATGCTGACAGGATTTAAAAACAAATGTAGAAACTGAAAAGGAATGAAGATCCGTGGACAAATGATGCTTCACAATGATCCGGATTTTGTGCCGGAATTCTCATCGTTTTATAAATAAAAAGGCACTTATCTGCCTTGAACGGGTTAATAAAGCTGAAGTGACACGTCAAAGAATTCCAGTTAACATCTATAATAACAAGCCAAAGGTATTCAGATTAAACTACAGAATGAAGCAAAAGTTTATAAGATCTTCAGGATATAATTTTATTATTACAATAGAACCATTTCAATTTTAAGTACGAATATCAAGCAGGGTTTGAGAGAGCTCGAATTTTAGATGCGATAAACAGATATTTAAAAATCAAGAAAAATAAAGAAAGAATGTTCTGTAAAGAAAGTCCAAGAAATGAGATAAAAGGTTTCAAGTTTTAATGTTTCTATTATTGATTATTATTAATTTGCATATTTATTTTACTGAAGCGAGCACATCCATTCAATGAATGCGAAAAATGAAATCGTGCCATTTATAACAGCTTCATACATGTATTCATTCTCTGAATAATGAAACCATATAGTTTTCTGACAATATGTTTAAAAAAGGCAATTCAACATAGTGTGGCGTATTTGATGTATATTATGTGACCATGTGCGAACAACATGTCATTTTACTGAAAATTTTCAATAATTCTTCTTTAGAATCAACCTATCAAAGTTTTAAAAAAATAACGTTTTTTTGTCATCAACGTATTAACAGAATTAGCATTTATTGAAAAACAATCCAACTCGATTGTATAATCACTTATAAGAAATAGACACATCAATAATCTTCATTTTTTAATGAAAATACATTAAAAAATCATATTTAATTCTTTTTAATTTAACCAAATTTATGATTTAATTTAATAAAAAAGGTATAGTCCCTAAAAGACATGAATTCTTTATATAATTTCATTTTACATGGCATTAATCATTTTTAAAAAAAAGAGGAAAGCCATTTTTTCCTCATTAATAGTGGAAAAATCTTTTGAGCACAGCCCCTTCAATTTAAAAAATAAATATCTCCCCCCCCCAAAAAAAAAATCTTTCAACCAATTTATATTTTTGAAAAAATTCTAAAATGTATAATGGATTGCTATCCAATCTTGATTAGCAAGCATTAAAAATTTTGAAAAGGATAATTTTATCTTAGTTAAAACTACACTAGTTTTTGTTATTTTTATATTTTAGTTCATTATTTATTGATATAGGTGTGTCTAAAAGTTATTTTCATGTTTAATTTTGGCAATTAGAGTGTATATCCATTGGATTTTGATCAATGACAAATTCAAAATATGATTAACTAAACAGAAAGAAAAACTCTTTGGAAAATTTGGAATGATTTATCTTTCTGGAACATCAAAAAGTATTTTCTTACTAATCGTATTTCACGCCTTGACATGAAAAATAAAAAGCAGCTAAGTTGAGAGTTTATCGTCTGTTTCGGAGTTGAACTGTTCACCAGTTATGAAACAGCGAAGAGAAAACGATTTAGAAAATGTAATGTTGCCATATGTTTCTCATTAAAAACACATTTTCTTGGACTTCTCGATGGGATATATAATGCTTTTAGATCCATATTGTTGTCTTATTGGTTGTTATTACTTCAAGATAAAAAAAATTGAGAAAAAAAATTTGAAAGATTATTTATTCATTTTTGCGCATAAGATTTTTTAGAACAACATTACTAGCACATTTCCTTTTTTTGTTGAATTTTGTAAATATATCCTAACTATGTGATTCCAAAAAAGTTTTTTGTGGAACTGAAATCTGAACAGACTGTGAAAACAAAATTTATAGCTTGCAGTACTTTCTGCTGATAAAAAAAAGGTTTCCTTTTTTTTTTCGCTACCTAAGTTGCTCTGACTTAGAAACATCTAATGGAGGAAATATTCCTTCAGAAAAGTTTATTGAAAGAAGAAAGTTATAGACTTTTCTTGCGCCTAATTTTTTCCCCATGTTAAAATTTTTATTATTTTATTTCCTGGTGTTGAATTTTGATAGTTTATTTTCAGTTTTTAAAAAAATAGTTAATGACTGATTTTCCAGGAAATAATTGATAGCATGGTTGAATAGTTGATAGAATATTTTTTTAATTTCGAAATCTATTTTAATGTCTTTTATTTTTCTCAATCTTTTCAATTCTCCTTTATTATAATATTCATCAGTATGTGACGCATATACAGGTTTTATTTAGCTATGTTGTAAATAAATATGAATTTCTTCTCTCTATCCAAATAAAAATTTGTCTTTAATATGGGCGCTTTGCGTTGTTGATTAATCTAGCAAAAAATCTTTAATGTAGGGAGCATAAACAGATGAAATTACAAAACATATTTTTAAAATGGAGAATATGGCACTTAAAAGGAAGGTTCTTTATCTCTATTCAAATTATATAACGACAAAAACGCTTTATCCTCATGTGAAGACACCTATTTTTGTATTCTTCATTCTCAAAAATTTAATCATAATATATGCCGTATAGTTATTATCTACAGCAGGGATGGACAGACTTTTTCAGGATACGGGATACTTCTAATTTTTTCAAGGTGTTGCAAGGTGGCGTAGATCTACAATATTTATTATAACTTAATAATAAATGCGGGATATGTACTTACCTACATAACTACAAATAAAATTATAATGACCACGTGATTGATAATATCAAATGATGCATTTAGTATCAAAAAATTCAAAATACATTAAAAATAAATGATTTTCATCTAAAGTTAGTTTTTGGAGTTATAGTTAGCAGAAGACTTCGATTACATACTGTCCGCCAATATTTCGGTATATAATTACTAACTGCTAATCTTGCATTGGAATCTAAGTGATCATCTGTGAGATGGGTGAGATATGTTTTCTTATGATGCATATTCATTGTTAAAAATGCAGAATAACACAGGGAAGTAGAACCAAAGGACGTTGTTAAATGATATTAAAATTAGGATACAATCATTAGATTCCAAAAATTATTCTGAACAACATGCTTTTAAAATGATGTCATTTTGAAGGAGATAAACTTGGTATTCTCTTTACCTCTTGAGGAAAACGATGTTCCATAAATAGGTTTCTTTTCGTATGCGGGTCTTAGTAGAGGCTTTCAACCCAAAATGCCTTGTTGGTCCACCGGTCGATCGCAATCGACTTAATGCCCAGGTCGAATAGAGGTCAAACTAGATTAGTCTCAGAGGAGGTGGGAGATAAATCCCAAAAGTCCATTGGTGCAGTATTTATGCTAATCTGTACTTCTTGCTGAAGACATTGTTACATTGAATTATTTTTAAGAAAGTTAAAAGTACGCTTAGCTATCTCACACATATATCTGCCTGAAAATATGAGCCTAACGTTAAAAAGAATTATCTTATTTCTTATCTTTAAGCAATGTATCTGTGACTGGGATTCACACGGCCACGAATCTTAAATGAATGTCTCCTACTAATTACAGAATTTCTATCCATCAAAATGTATTGTTAGGAATACACAGTGTGATCAAAGGTATTCAGACACTTTTCAGTTAAAGCGTTTTTCTGCATTCTTCTCAATGACTGAAAGGACTATCTTTGAAACCAGATTATGTAAAATATATAATTGAACTTGCTTTCTGCTGTGATAATTTGGTTAAGAGGGCATTTAGAAAGTCAACCAATAATTGATGAAGAAAATGATTTATCTTGTTACCGTTCTCTCAGAAAGCAGATAATGATTTGAGACTTTCATGAATGATTTCATTTTCTTTTTGGAATGTTTAAAAGTTGTTTTTCGTAAAAATAAGGTTTAGATAATTTGGTTGAAAAAAATTATACTCTAAAAAAATGCAGAAAAAATTTGGGATTAAAATTTTTTGTATTTTTCCAACTAAACGGTCTATTTCTAAGAAAACGCATGTGAGTGTTGCCTATAGCAAATAAAACCATTTACGAAAGTTTCAAATCATTATATGATTGCTAGGAAGTGGTAACAGCCAAAATTCATTTTCCTTTTAATTTATTTCTTTGCTGTCTTCTTATCGCCACTGAGGCTGGTTATTCCTGGTAAAACAATTGAAGTCCAGATAGTTTTGATCACTTAATATATATTAGTATGTTTTTGTGCTTATGTAATATTAATACATGTATCTTTTACAGATGTCAATTTATTTTTGTTATTAAAACAGAATCTATTTTTTTCTATTTGTTTCAAGGTATAGTTTCTTTTGATATTATATCCTGTTATATTCCCAGAAGATGCTACTTTGCGCGCTCAAATTTGCTTCTCAAGAATCTTGTTATATTCTTACTTTATTAATAATCGATGAATAAATCAGTAAATTGCAACAATATTGATGCAATTTATGGTTTGAATATCAGTAAATTTCAAACCATATTAAGGAAAGAAAACAGTCATCAGTAAGTTCCCAAGAGTTCTTCAGATGAAGTGTCACAAATTAGGAGCAGAGTTTCTTTTTTAATATCAAGCGTTCCAAGCTTATATTGATTTACCAAAAATTTTATCAGAAACATTTAATCATGAATGCTTGGCAGCATACTTTTCAGATAAAATGTCGAAGTTCAGATCCCTTTTTTCTCGTATGCATTCTGAGAATTATATTTCTTGAAAAAAGTGTTTGCATACTTAAAATAGAATTCAAATAAGTCTGTGCCATAAGGCTTCCTTTTAAAAATTGAAAGAAAAGACAATAGAGTTTGTTTAATGCAAACAGAAACTATACAAGAGAAAATACCAATTAGATTTTGAGCATACTCTAGTGACTGCGTAGTTTCTTTCAACTTATAAAATACACGAATTTCTTTGAAATGATAAGAAAGAACCATTGCAGATTTAGGAAGAATTCTTGGGGGGAAAACACTCATGTCAACGAACCTTGAAAAATAAACACATAAGGAATACATAAACAAATATTTTATGTTCTATTCAGGAATTTGTGTTATTTCTTATTTCTGTAAAACAATCTCTAAATCTATCTCAAAATCCATTAAAAATTTTTATTTTCGAATTTTTTACCTAACACAAAGCTTTTATTTTTCTTATGCATAAAAGTTTGTCATCTAAAAACCTTTTTGTTGTTTCAAAATTTAGAGTTTCTGTTTCTTTTAGCAGTTTTCCAGTAATATTGAGTTTGCAGTTTTATATTAAGTACAGAATCATTTTGGACTCATCTGTGTTTTTAGATGTATTTATGAGCCCCTGAAACTGAAATGCCTGCATGTAATCACAGAATGTTTCATATTCAAATCTGCATTTAAACATAAATTAATTATAAAATCGTTCGGTTGCACGTAAGTACCTTAGATATCCTTTTCGTTTTTTTCGAAGGGAACTAAATGAATTCTAAATTCCTTCCTCGAAATTTCATCCATTGTATAATCCATTACAATATTAACAAACTCAGTTATTAATTATTTTTAAAAGTAGAAACTGAGCAGTTGAATGGAAATGACTGATCGCTGCAAGAAATAATTGTTACTTGAAAATTGCATGTTTACTTTTCAGTTCAATCAACTGATCATTGAGCACTAAAATATCTTCAACTTCCACTGATTTATTAGAGGGCTCCAAAAGTTCTATTAATAATCTAATTTTTCTGAAATTATGTTGACAAATTCCTTCTATTGCATCATACAGTAGAGAAATTGCAACAATTCTTTATTTCACGAAATAAAGGATATAAACTGAACTTAGAAGATATATCGTTTTCAGAATCGACCCTAAAAAGATACATTTTTTAACAGTTATTAAGATTCAAACGTATGTAATCTTACATCAAATTTTTTTTTCACAATCAAGATATGTTTGTGAAATTCATGTACGTTTAAAAGTAGTGAACATCAATTAATTTTATAATTAATAAGAATGAAAATGTTCTGCAAAAATGAAGTAGGGGAATATAAATTCTAGATTATTATGTTTCAGCATGAAAGTGAATGGATAAATATTTTGATTATTTTCAAAATTTTCTAGTGATTGCCACTATACAGTTTTTATTTTTTAATAGTAATTACCCATTATAAACTAATAAAAATAGTCATGAAAAATTGTTTCGTGTCTTACATTTTTTTAAAGGAGTATCTGAATATAGCTCAAAGGGCTTCATTAAGGAACACATTTTTTATTTACTCTAGTGATCTCAATATTATCTAATAAATAACAAACTGGATTTGGTCTCTCCTAACCTTTCTTGGCAACGGTGGCCTGATGGAAAAGATCTCGGCTACGGAGCCGGTGGGTTTCCGGTTCGAGATCGATTCTACCATGTCGTATAAATTGATCTGGCGGACTTTGAATCCGTCGGGACCAAACGTCCTCCGGTTGGTGTGATGTGGAAGTTTGGAGAGACGGTGCCAACTCAGGTGCCGTCATCGTCATCTGACAGCGGTACAAAATGACGAGGTCCGCCCCAAAAAAGCTCTAGTGTTGCTTCAAAACGGGGCGTTAATATAAGCAAACTAAACCTAACATTTCTCACCTACTCTCGAATAAAGGTTTTATTCCTAAATCCCTATCCATCTATAGAATTTCAGAAATAAATTCTAAAATCTACTTTCGGAAAAATTGTGCTAGACGACTTGGAATACCAAAGGGAAAATAGTAATATAAAGCGATTAATTCACAATGATTTTCCTATAATCGGTACTGGTTCGTCTAGCTGGAAACTAGATGAGATTACCTTCTTCTCCGATCATGGAGTTTTACTTCTACACTTTTATAGGTTCAACTTGACTAAGATTTCTACTTGTAGTTAAATTTGGATTGGGTTCCAGTATTTTCCTTTATATTTGTTTTGCAATTTTATTCAAGGTGATGTTTTTTTAACTCCTCTTATTCCCAAGAGATGGTATCGAAATTCAACTATTTTCAAATAAGCAAAATGGACGTCAAAAATCTCATTAGTTTTCATGATAAATACTCATCCACGGTAGGAACCACAAATTCAATAATGAAATGCGAGAAGACCTTTTTAATAATTGCTTGCCAATCAGACACATGGGGACTATAATGAATGCGGTTTTCAGCTGAAGCAAAGTGTCAGAAACTGTTAGTTCGAATGCGTAACAAACGCTCTTGTCAAAGTCGGTATAAATGAGCGAGAAAGAAGTGAGATAGTTCATGACAAACTGTTACGATTGTTAGATGCAAAATTGTTATTCATTTCATTTCTCCATGTTATGCCTCATTAGCGTAAAATCATTGCAGTTCATCAGGACAAACAGTTATTTTCAGTTTTAAAAAGGTTAGAGTATATTATCAGTTATAATAAAATCTTAGTAGTCATGAATCAAAATGTGCAGAGTCAATGAACGGCCTTCTTCTTTTCCCTTTTTCATACTAAGCTTAAAATAAACACATTTTTTAGCATGTGTTTTTAAGATTCTATATGTAAAATATTTTTTTTAGATTTCAAAGCTGGATTGTAGATTGAAAGTATTGTTCATCTGATTTAGAAATGCATTTCTAAAATCTTAAATCTGTTTTGTCAAAAAAGTTTATGTATCTAATTTCTGAAAAAGTCAAAACAATGACAAAGATGCAACATATAACGAAACCTTTCTGTTTATTAAACGGGGAAAAATGAGACCAACATTTATATAAGCAAAAATGGTAATACAAGTTTCAAATATTTGAAATTTACAAATATACTTATTTGGAATCTACAAATGACATACATAATTAATTTTGAAATTTACAAATTACAAATATACTACAAATATTTTAAAAGTTTTAAAATTTCACAATATTTGTAGCATTGTTTTTTGCTAGGGATACATTTATTAATATAAAATATTTTGTTTCTGCAAAAGTATTTTGATATAAATATCATTGTTATAAGTGATATTTTCTCATGTAATATGAAATACATTCCTTTTACTTGTATTATATCTAATTTTCTTTTAGAACCGTTTTGATAATATACGGACAAAATAAAGTTTAAATGTAATTTTTTTCAATTATAATGTAAAAGTTTGATGTGGTCGAATTTTATTATTGATCTTATAATCGTCTGGAAAAAAAATTCAGCATATTTTCTATAAATGACCCACTGTTATATACACAACAACAGGAATAAAGTATAAAATATAAAATTATATTAAATTTCAAATGATGTTTAAAATACTTAAGTTATATTTTAACGATTATGCTATAAAAAGCCTATATTTTTGGAAACTCGAATTCTTTTCTATTTTCATACGAATTTATAAAATAATTTCAACATCTAGTTAAATATATTCAATAAAAAATGTGTTTTGCCGATTCTTTAAAGAATTCTCGATTCTATACCGGTCTGTTCACAAATCAGAAGCACTTTACTTTGATGCAAATAAATCTGCTTTCAACAAGCTCGGAAAAAGTTTCTCTAAGAAGAGAAAAGAAGCGATGAAGTTTCGCAACCCTCCATGTCCCCGAGTATGTAGGTATTATCATAATTCTCTAAACTAAATAGAAATAAGAAGGGGGAATGCAGTGTGCGTTGCCTAAAATACAATACTTTTAGTTAGAAGGAAAAAGGAATTTTAAAAAAATATTTTACCAATACTAAAGATTGAAAAGTTTGTCTGGTGAATGTGATAGTGAAAAAAAATTTCGATCTACAAAAGGGAAGGAATAGTGGATCTAAGAATATAAAAAAAATAATAGTTGGAGTGCTTTCAAGAAGAATTTATTCAAAAAATGTCTTTAATAATAAGCAAAAAATTAAGATGCTACGCTGCGACAAAAATTGGCTGGGCTAAGTTCTTTAGAAGAAAGAGAAAATAAATAATACGTAAGTATTGAAGCATACATGTTGAAAAACTGTTTCTAGCAAAGGATTTTTTTAATCTTTTGTTAGTGAAAATTTAAGGAATATTTAAAAGGAGTAGCTCCTAAGTAATGGAAAATACATTTTGGTTTCGAGATAACAATACGCCGTTGCCACTAAAGGGAATCTAAAGATTTCCCAATTCAAATTTGGGTTTGAAGAATGCCTTTGTCATTTCACGAATGTTTACAAGCAGAATACATAAAGAGCAACTATTTTCCTGGAAAAAGTGCTTTTAAAATATTGTTGACATATTTTAAGATGACATGTTTTCATAAGATATCCAGAAAATTCTTGAAATTTTAAACATGATTAAGAAATTTTAATCCTCAATTATTTCGTTACATCGAATGTTCTTTAATACTCTGGAGAAAATTATCATTGTTTTGCTTTGAATTATTTTTTAATCAATGTTGAAAGTTGACACTAACATTTCATAATCTTACGAGAATTATTGTTAATTTTGCATTTTTTCGAATTAATTTCAGAAAAATTAATTATATAATAAATTATTGACTTTTAAGCTTTAATTTGACGATGCAATTTTTTTTTTCGAATTTAAAGAGGGAAAGAAAATTAATTAAACAAGTAAGTTAAAAAAATAATTTGGCACCGATACAGATGAAGAACGTACTTTTACTTAAAGGCTTTTAAATTTATTGTTTAAAAAAATTGATCTAATTTATTTTGTTGAAAAAAAAATAAATGTGGCAAGATTCTTTTACTTATTTTGATTTATTTAATGATTGTAAAGTGGAATTTTCCCTCTCTTCCTCATATAACAAAGATTTGAAATTATATACAGATGTGAGTATTGAGCGACAGTAACTATCTTTAAAACTTAATCGCATTTAATTAAATTTTGATTACTTAACCAGAGGCGCCATCTGTGAGAAACTGTAGATATCAACATTAAAAAGTACAAAACGAATCAAAATAAAATCAAATCTGGGGTTCAGCATACTAATAAAAGTGTGTTTTAAAGCGTTGTTAAGGGGACAGTGAACTCGATTAGACACTTTTGGGAATTATTCACTTAGGGTTATGAAATTTTTTATGCATATGTATTAAAATATAAATACGTTAAATTTCTTAAAAATGTTTTAAAACAAAATATATTATTTTAAAAAAATTAAAAATATATCATTTTTAAAAATTTCTAAATGTTTCAGGCATATTATTTTTTTTTATTTTTTCTATTAGTTTTTTTCTTATTACCCAATGTATTTGGAACAAAACTATATAGGATTTTGCAATTCCAATAGAATGCTAATTTCTTAGAAATTTTTTTATGCACACTTAATGACTTTTTTAAATTGATTTTATGTTTTTCTGAACTAAAATTGACTTTTAACTATATAAAAAAACTCAAAACATAAAATGCATACCTAATTTTTTTTAATGTTTTACTTAAATCATTATTATCAATTACATTTAATTTCCTCAAAAATTAAGAAACTTGAAAATTTCAAAGATATTTAAATCTAATTACGATATCATTTTGAGAAAAGTCATTAAGATGTACTTTTTTTCTCTTAATCCTTAAAATATTTATTTTATTGAACAATATATCTTACGATGTTACTTTAGTTGAATATAAATATATATTTTGGTTATGAAACGATACAAATAAAATTGCATGTTTTCGTCCCTTTTTGCTTATTTCAAAAACCACTGTCCTCTTAAATCAAATATTTTGCACGAAATGAGAACTGTATGAGAAAAAAATAACACACAGGAGTCCGAATTTCGTAAAACAATATTTTTAAAAAACTGCGTAAGTGTTAGATAACTTGATACTATTCATCCGTATCAATTGCAGCAATGCATAGTCTCACTATTTTCGGCGTATATTCGACTAAGATTCTACTAAGCGTTTATTACAGTGAGTCTTTTCGCTCTATGGAGACTGCGGAAAGTTTGTTTTCTCCGCAGAGGCTGATATCTTCATTACTTAGCACCGTCTGGGTCGTAATATTTTTACACTTTTCTGAGGGATAAATCTTCTGACTTCAAGAGATGGAATACTTTCCACATCCATAAATTATTCAGCTTATGTATCAAAATGTATCCAATCTTTCTTACCCACATATAACATATTTAGAAATGCCAATTAAAATCTGATATTATTTTTTTATTTGAGCTGAGCAACATACTTTATTTCCTAACTGATAACTTTGTTATTGAAATACAGTAGACTCCCGATTATCCGCGCCTGCCGCACAAAGTTTTTTTTTTTTTTTGACTGACTTTTTTCAAAAAGGGGCAGTTTTACAGTTATGCTTTTGTGATTACATAATACATTACAGTATTAAAACAGTACATATGTATTAATTTTTCTGTGTATCCTTGACGCCTCTCGTAAATACAAAGCACCTTTCTGTTTTCATTAACAAAATACATTTTAGGTTAGTTTTGAGTGATATACTAAAATATTAAGCGTTAGTTAAGCATTTCCCGCTGTTTATTTTACGTTTTATTGTACATAAAACGATTTTTCAAAGTTGGAATGACTGTTTTCTTTTTCGCTATACCCGTTTTTCGCTTTTTTCGGATTATCCGCGATTTTTGTTATCCGCGGCGACCGCGCCACCCAATTCCGCGGATAATCGGGAGTGTACTGTAGTTTTCATTTTAGGGATAGACGCCTTTGGCGACTAGACAGTTCTTCAAGATCCTTGGTTACGAAAACTTTTAATGCAGTATTTTAAGCTTAGCTTTTTCTGAATGACACTTCTAGAGAAGTGTTTTAAACCCTTAACACTCCACAGGCACTTTGAAAGCAGTATTTTGTTGTATGCTTATTTTAGTATTGAAGCACATATAAATACATTTTTTTATTCAAAAAATAGAGACGGCGCTTTATTGTGGATCACAATTATGAATTTCGGCTGCTAATCAAAGTAATTGCATCGTGGTTATAAATGATTATATTATATATGTTCCATATGTGTTTCAAGCCTAAAATATACATGCTACCAAATGCTGCCTTAGTGGCTCTATGGAATGCTAAAGACTATGGTTCCTTTTTGATAAACATTTAATTCGTATTATTTTGAAAGCTTTACACATGTTATACACTATGGATGGCGAACAAGTGGCACGCGTACCATGATGGCACGCGTACCATGATGGCACGCGACACAATATTTGGACACAATATATTTGACTTCATTTAATAAACTGAACTTCTCTCAATTCGATTGGTTAGATATCGAAGAATTTGAAATGGAACTGATTGATTTCCAGTCTAGTTCTACTTGGATACAAAAATTTATTGAAACCAGGAAAAAGTTGGATTCGATTGAAACAGAAAGGTTAACAAGCAACATAAGTAAAAACGCCAGTAACGAAATTTTGGAAACATGGAATTCGATTCAAACATTTAACTGTTTGAAGAAGCTGGCTCATTCTATTTTAAGCATATTTTCATTTGTACCTGCGAGTCATTTTCAGAGAGGAATAACATTAAAGACTCACTTAGAAAAACCGTTTCGCAGATGATTCCAATTTAGCGTGCATTCTGAACATCTTAGAATCCTAATATAAGTTATTTGTCATCTAATTTGCAACAACAGAAGTCACATTAATGTTACTTTCATTTGAATGACACCTATATAACTAAACATTTATACAGTGCAAAATGTATTTTTTTCGTCGTCAATAAAGGGTTTTGAGTTATTAGTATTTAGTTTTATTATCTTCCCAAAAATCACAGGCTAAAATGATTTGACAGCACGTCTCTATTTCATTAGGCATTCCTTTAGAAAAAAGGGCACGTTGATCCCTAAAGATTCGCAACCCTGTTCTACACATTGCGCCTATGCTCTTCTCTGCCTACTCAATATGTTAAAATATTATGCTTCGGTTATCAATAATGGGTGGAATGCACAAAACGATTTGAGTTTCATTACAACAATGAAGATTTATAAAATATTTTTTTAAAAAATTAAATTGAAAAATCAATGCTGACAATTGAATTGGTATATTTGTAGAGGTGATTTTTTTTTTAAATTTTAGGAGTTCATAAATTTCTTTTTTATTCTAAAACATTTTCGGCAATTATGGTGGAAAAAAGTCAAAAATTTGTTTAAATTTTAGTTATTGAGTTGTTAAGTTTAGTTAATTTAATTTAGTTGCGCGTTTCCATCTTCCTGTGATTGCTCTAGATCTAACGGTCTCTACTGTAGAGTCCCAACTCATCCCCGAACAGATACACATTCTCCTTCATTATCGACGGTGAGAGGGATGGCGTTGAATCAATTGATATTCATGAGTTGAACGGTGTTATGGTGAATAAACAGTAACACTGCAATGAACATTGAATGAAAATTAGATAAAAAAATGTAAAATGTAAAATGCAATTCAATTAAAAATCCTCAATCGAATCATTTTATTTCTGTAATTTATTGAAGATTGAAATGAAGTTTATTTGTTATTGCCTGATTTCTGTTTTATATATGTAAATAAAAAAAACAGCACTTTCGACACTATAGGTAGAGTAAAACAAGCTTTAAAACTGTTTTTTATTCGTGTTCTAAAGTGGCTTTAAAAAAAGTTTTAACTTGTACTATCTCGAATTGGATCCTTGTGTTGTTAACTTCAGAGCATAATCATGTGGTTTTAATTTTCATTATGTGTGTTTGCCGACATGTAAAGATAATTTTTTTTCAAGATTTGAATATGTCGAATGGCGGTCCAACAAAACGCAGTTTGAAGAAGCTTTGTTTCTTGGCTTCCATTTGTAGAAAAGGTAATCTGAAATGGTAGTAGAGAAGGCCGCCATCATGGATTCATGCTATAAAAAATAACTCTATTACCACGTGAACCCAAAATTGTTGTTACGATATCTTTACGATATTGTACGTTATTCAGAATATCGAAGATACCTTGCAATATCTTGCTGTAAAACAGAAAAGTGATTTGATTATAGATGATTAAAAATGTCCAGATCAACTAAAAAAAAGTCTATGAAGATTGGGAAATAGAAGTATTATTCGATGAAGATATGAATTAAATTCATGAAAAACTTTCAGAATCCTTAAATTATAATGTATTAACGACTTTACATTATTCAAATGGCGTATACGTTTGGAAATTGGCTGCTGAAAGAATGGAAGAAAAAGGACGCATTATGAAAACGACCGAATTATGATATGGAAGTGCATACATATACACACGATGCCGTCCAGAAAAGCTTCAAAGCCGAATATTTATGGTGCTACGCTAATATTGAATACAATCTAATGAAACTATCATTGAACAATGCTACCAATAATGATTGATAGTAGCGAACGAAAATTGAAGTAGAAATGAGACAAAACCAAAGGATTTTACATCTAGACACTTCTCAGCCAGATCAAGAAAAACAAGACTGGGCACTTAGCTGGAATGTTCTAGAAAACACGCCGTATTGTCCATATATTGCTCCTTCTAATAACCATTTGTTTCAATCCATGACACATGGCTTATTCGAGAAACATTTCCATTCTTGCCAGAATACCTAAAAAATAGGTCGATTCATAGATTATCTCTAAAATTGTGCCATTCATCGTAAGTGAAATCCCTTTATCGCTAGAAAAATGGAGAAAAATATTAGTTAACAATGCACAATATTTTGAGGGATCTATTTTAAAATGTTTTATGTATTTCGCGTTAAAGCAGTGTTTTTTCCCCTGAAAAGTCCTTTAAAAATGAATGCTTTACAAATAATATCCATTTTATTCTTTCATTTATCATTCACCATATTAAATTTTACGAAATTTTGAAATCACTTATTTTCTCAAATCCAGTATTAATGGGTGGCTCTTATTCAAAATTTGATTAAATTAATAAATTAGTTAATGATTATGTTCTAATAATATTGAAATAATGAAATGTCATCAGTTACCGTGAAGAGTAGAAAATTTCAAAATTCCAGTATATCAGCGAGTGAACGAAAATTCGATTGCAATATCCCAGGCTTAAAAACATGAAATAAATCAAGTTAAATAAAAGTATGTAGAAACAAATTAAATTTATCATGCACATTTTGTTTTTATACTATTCTAATCCACCAATTTTTTTCATAAGATCCATGATTCTGATGTTAATTAAGTGATTATCATTGAAAAATGTGCAATTAATATTAAAACAAGAGAGTTAACAAATTTATTCTTAATTTTTTCATCTTTGACACATCAAAGAAAAGTTTAAAATGAAATAAGAAAACTTTTATGTAGCTTCTATCCCTTGAGAATCAGAATAAAGTTTTAGTGATTCACTAAAAAACAATTCATTGATTTTTTTAATATTTTTTTTTTTTTTAGAAAATGGCTATTAAACTGCTCTTTCGATGCAGAGTGCTATTACGCAAACCAAACACAATTAGAAAAAAGTAGCGTTGGCTGCTTTTGTTCTGGAACTGCCGAAAGACATTTTCTGTTTTTTTTTCTCTGTCTTCCAAACAACGGTTTCAACTTACTGATAACGTTAAGTGTTTTCAAATGGCCATTTACAAGAATTCCTCCAAAACATTTGTGAGAATACCCAAAGATTATTTTATTTTGTTTTTCTGCACGCATTGTTTTATTACTTATTTGATTACCTTAGTATTCAGTTGCTGCGGCATCGGCTGAGTAGTTGAGCAACTTTAATGTAATAAGTTTTCTGTATTAAAGATTTTTTTAGATTAACAATAAAAAAAGAATATCAAAACAAAAGGAGCGTTAGAATAGAAATTTTAAAAATTTAATGTTGTTGAAAAATATCATTGCAATTGGTTTCGAATGAATAATTGCACTGATCATTTTAATGTAGCATTTTGAATTCATTTTTAAAACACAGGGGCAATTTTTTATTGTGAAAATAATAAAAGCCATTAATAAAACCTCTAAATTTAAATTTAAAAAATAGAGCAAAATCAATGGCTTAAAATCAGATTTCTAGTAAACGGTGTTAAACCGTAATGGTAAATTTGTGGAAATAATATCATGCACATTCAACATTGTTTTTACCCGTTTTATCTGAACATAATGTTTCTGAATAATCTCAGAGTTAATGACATGACATAAAATGCTGCAGAAAATTAAGTTGAGTATTTTTGAAGTGTAATAAAGAGACAGCTTTTAAATATATATAAAATTACCGAATGAAAATGCAATTTCCTGGAAGGATTATAGTATCAATAATCAATGCACTTAGCTTTTCATATAATAATTTTTATTGTGTAAATGTTTACCTCAATGTCAGCGCATTTTAAATTATCATAGATATTAATTTTGAATATGTGCATTAATACGGCACAAATAAACTAGCAATGCGCTATTCATAACAAGTGGGCTGCATTTCAAATCGTTCAACTTTTGTTTGTTTCTTTTGGGAAGCTTTAGGAATCAATTAAAGTTGGAAGATTTTTTTTCTCCCAATTTATAAACAGACGAACGCAAGGAAGGAATTCTAAATTGCACAAATGACCCAGATTAAGAAAAAAAATTGTAAGATTCCAAAAAAAAAAAAAAAAAAGCGATACACATGTTGGCTTCGGCACAGATATTATCCATATCTTTTAGCACAAAGGCATCGAAATCAGAATGTAATATTATGATTTATGAAAATACATTTCAAATACTCATATTACAACACAAAATAAAAAAAAAGTCATCAAAATCAATAAAACTTTCAAATTAATGATAGCGAAAGTGATAATCGGCTTAACGTTTAACTCTCAACTGATGAATCGACCAACTTGATATATTAGATGAAAATAATTTTTCCTGTTAATAAATTATTAAAATATTTTGAGAATCGTATATTCAAACCAATTCATAAAGTGAATGGATTTAGGAAATAGCATTAATGTACTTGTGATTGAGGTATGTTACGTCACAAAATAACAAGATCTATTCTCATGCCAAATACACCGGTAACTATTATTAGTTTATTCTTTTATATTTGAACGATTCGTTGCGACACTTTGATAAATTGATCAAAAATCCTTGACTCTACGAATAAAATATATTTAGAAAATGAATAAAAATGAAACACGCATCATTGAAACATTGAATAAAAGTGAAACATGCAATTTCCTAGAAATAGGATACAATTGATAGTTGATGTCCTTGACTTATCATGCCTCGGAGATTTAGTTTTTCCAATGGCGCACTTCAGTATCATACATGGCAATTTATTTACACATTTATTTCATGAGATAATGAAGTTAT
Source organism: Argiope bruennichi (assembly GCF_947563725.1). Lineage (NCBI taxonomy): Eukaryota > Metazoa > Arthropoda > Arachnida > Araneae > Araneidae > Argiope > Argiope bruennichi. The sequence goes on from NC_079154.1 coordinate 3,153,559, forward strand.
CTCATAATTTTCTAAAGCAACTATTACAGAACATCTATTACCTCGCGGAAATCAATAAATCTCAATGATTGATTTAAAAAGGAATTAAACTAACGAAAGAAAATTAAATGAATGAAATTTAACTCTCAAAATATCTTGCAAGGAGCATGGATAATTCCTCAATAATTTCAAAGCAATCTAAAAAAGCAATAAATTAATTTTTATGAACGAACGATTATTAATTGCATGAAATTGATTCAACTATGCGATATCGAAACATGATTAGATATATCAAATTCAATAATTAACGAAGGAACCAAGTCTCAAGTTTCCTAATTAGAATGAATTAAAGCTAAGTAGAAGTAAGCTGATACAGGTCATCTTCCTCTAATAAGATTAGAAAAATTTGTTGAAGGTAAGCATTTAATTAAATCAATTTTATGTGAAGGAATGAGAATAACAGCAGAAATTCACATTCATTACATGCCGTTTTAATGCTTAATCAGCTACTTTATTGAATGCCTTTTTTTTGTGTTTGCTATTGAAAATACGAATACATCTAGTTTTTACAATAAAAAAAAAGAATAACATGGTGCTTGATAAGAACTAAAAATGCTTGGATAACAGGAATTTTATTCTATATTTTATTATTAACATTGCCGACGTCCTGGCATAGGGGTAGCGCGTCTTCATCGTGATCTAGGAGTTCCAGGTACGAGTCCTGGTTCGGGAGTGGTTGTTCTCTCTGTAAGGTGCGTGAATGAGCACCCCTGTAAAAAGGGGTTGTGAAAGCGAGTGTGTGTGTGTGCTGTCTTCATTTGAGCTGGAAGTCAGACTTCTGCCCTCGGGTGCTCAGGGGTCTTTAACCTCAGAAGCTACTGCGCAAAATTTGGCTTAAAATAAGTCACACGGCTAATATATATATATATATATATATATATATATATATATATATATATATATATATATTAACATTAAAAAGTAGTGTCGTTGCGAATTCTCTAAATTTAATTTAATTGTGGTTTCTTAGCAAAGTGTTTGGCGTCAAGTTTGATGACTCACTTGGCGATATATTTTACGACTTGATGTAACTAAATTTCTACTCTTGTTCAGAATACTCAAGAGTCTTCAAAGAATATATTAAAGTTTTTCTGCAATCTCCGATCAGTCAGTTTCTGTTGTATTTTTATTGAGTAAGTGTGACGCGCCATCCAGTATATTGATGCAGACAAAACTACTGAAATTAGCCAAATTTCTAAGTTGATTTTGAGTTAATTAGTTTCAGCAACAGCAGTCCACTGAAGATTGATTTTTTTTGCTTTACTTAATTTCAATATTTGTAATTACGAATTTAAATACGCTTTTGTTTGTGCTATCTTAATTAAAGTCTATTCAGTCCACGCATTCTTCTTAATCATAACAATATAATAACAAAAAAAGTGTTTTAATATTGACTAAAAATTGTAAAATATACTTCTACAATTCTATTTTTCCAAATCTCCCCTTTTTTTTGTTTGTTCAAAATGCAATCCTTCGAGAAAAAATCCCTGCCTTTCCATTCTCAATTATTCATATTTGCTCTTTCTATCAGTAAATACTGTATATTTCAATAAGTTATTTGCTAAATACGGGGCGGCGCGTTTCCGGAAAGTAAATATCATTTTGGAAAAGAAAAAAAACACTAGTCAAAGTTTTTTAAAGCCAATTTTATTTTTACATGAAAGAGCCTAACTTAAACTATTTTTTCTACATAGTTTCCGCCAATGTTCAAACAATTGTCGTGATTGGTTACCAGCTTTTTTATACCTTCTCCATAGAAACTTCCCGCCAATCCATCGGGAACACATCTTGTGATAACCTAAGAAGTCTGTAAGAATTACAACAATTTCGTACAAAACAGTTCGTGAAAATGACGGAAATTCGTCTGAAAGCGTCGTCATTGTGAAACGTCTTCAACTTTCTATTGTCTATTGGATATTGTCTTCAACTTTCCTTACCAGATCATCGTTGAAAATAGAAGGTTGACAACTCCGAGTAACCAAAATGGCATCAGTTGAGAGCCAATGAACAAGGAAGACTAGTGCGCACGCGTAGAACGCCGACCGCAGCATTGCGGCAACGGTACAATGAAATGATACTTACTTTCCGAATTTACCTCATATTATTCAATTGCTATACATACAGCTAAAAAAGGAATTAAATAAAGAAACTTGCACCAAGCGATAAGTGATTTTTAAATATCTAATTTGAAATAAAAACTAAATTCAAAAATATTTTAAATTCATAAATTAATTTATTCAACTAAAGGAGAAAGTTTAAAAAGGAAAAGAAAAAGGAACTATGCAGTGAAGGGATAGGACTTAATCAAAATGATAACAAAGCAAAGTTCGTTTTCCCTAAAAAGGGATACAAATTTCCAGGAAAACAAGAAGACATGAAAAATTCTTAATCTATATCTTATAAAGTCCATGGCGAGAAGAAACGTGCGTTGGAGCATACATTTACTATTTTGAATCGTGACTTGGATGGATAATTAAGTAATTTTGTCTTGGTTCTGGTCGCTTGATAAATGGCTGCCTTTGTAATGGCTTATTGTCATCAGATCCAGCATCGCATCGACAGTCGCCACACCCGTCACAGACAACATCAATTACGGCGACTCGTTTCGTGTTGTTTGGGATGATAATTTAGAAGTAATGTCCCGAATGAAATTGAAACCATGTTCTGTGGAGTGTTGTTCCATGCATTGGAATGATCCCTTTTCTATTTATATCGATGGGGCTTTCGAAAAATGGTATCGGAATTTAATGATAGATCATAAAATATAGTGATGGATTTGATGAACCGTCGGAGTGAAAGTTAAGCCTTTTACTTTTGTTGTGTAAACGCTTCATTACCCATCCCTGAATTAGTAACAATAAAATAATTTTATTTCATTTGAAATGTGAGTAATATTTCAATAATGAAGTATATTTTATGCTAAAAAATGTATCGATGCAACTTTATATAATTTTGATTTAAACGTTTGATATATAAAAACTCATTAATTAATTTTAAGATGGTGTTAAAGTTAATAAATGACCGCTATATTTATTCAAATGAAATAAAAATTGATACCTAAAGAATGACGTCTTATATGAAGGCCTTTATTTTAATAATAAAATAATTTTATTACACATAAATATAAAAACATAACATTTAAAAGAAATTTAAATTAAAAATATGGTTTTTATATAGACGCTTGTAAGTCTTAATTTTATATTTTATGTATTTAAATTTTTAATTAGTTTTATTTATTTAACCTGCATTACAAATTAAGAAACTGGCGTCGAGATTATATCAACTACATCAATTGGTAGATATTTGCTTCTTAATATTCAACTATTAAGATAAAGATTATTATAAAATTTGTAAGATTAATGATTATTATGATACAAATGTATAAAGTGTAGATGATTGGAAAGAATTTGAAAAGAAAAAACTTAAAAACATTATATAAATATTAAAAATATATAAATAACTTCATAATCTCTTAAGGTAAATATTTTGCAATAAATAGGATGATTGTTTTACTAATTTTGGAAGCAAACATTATATATTTTTTATTTTTTTATTCTCTTGAATCCGAACGAAGAGTTTTGCAGAAATTATGAATATACATCCATTCCAAATGTCGAGTTAAAAGGTAATAGATAGCGAACTACATCACTATTTTTAATTCAGTATTACTAGCGTATTTTTTCAATTTGCAGCTGAATTGAAAGTAATCAATTTGCAATTTCTTATTTATATGTTATTAAATGCAAAATATTAATTACAAACATTATTTATGAATATTTCTATTATAATCAAAGAATTGAGAAAAACCATATATAAATGGATTTAAGATTCGTTTCACAGGAGCTTGAATCACCATTGTGCAATGTGGAAATTATTCAGGAAATTAAAAAAAAAAAAATAATTTGTACTAAACCAAATGATTGAGTTATATTGGGTTAAAACCCATATAAGTATAATTGACAATAACAGAATTGATTCTTCGGCAAAACTGATAATTCTTAAACACAAAACATTTTTTAATGTTAGGATACAAAGAACCTGGAACTAAGCTTAGATTGATCTATTTTAGGAATATGGAAAGAGCACAGGGAGATCGTAATGGATTCAATATATGCTTTCGGGCTGCTATCCAAAGTCTACTTAAAGAGATGCTATGGAGATGTTTGCTGAAAACAACTGCCCACTGACCATAGAAGCTTTCCTATATGTCAGAGAGATTTTTTCAAACAGATGATAGCTGATAGTATGGATTCGATAACAGTATGTTTACCCACAACGTGTATGGATGCAGCATTTTCGAATATTTTATTTTATATTTTCCAACGAGTTATTGTACCCTTGGAATAAGCACAGTTTTCCAGAGAAGGACAGATTATAATGGTTAAGTGTTGTATGTTGTAGTGGTTAAGTGGTTAGTATGTTGTAGTTTTCATTGAAATGTTAATGTCTTTGGGGAAGATGTATTCTGACATTATTTAAATAGCTTCTAAATTTTGTTTAAATGTAAATCTTCTGTCTTGTTAATTTTGTAATGATTTATTATTTGGGAAACTACGGATATTTTATTTACACGAATGTATTTTGTTACTTATATCATATATATATTCTTTGCATTCGTTTTATATTAATTATTATTTGTATTTTTTATTTGTATTTGTATCGAACTCCGAATGCTTTGCAGAAAGAAGTAAATATTGATATATTTATTAATCAAAATAAACATTTTAAATTCCTTTCATTTCGAATCAAATATAACTTTGGTAAAAATCGATTTTTATTAGCGCATTAAGCATAAGATTTATTTTTAAACAATTTTCACATTTTTTAGTATTATAGTTACCATTACTAACATTTATAATTAATTGTCATAAATATTATGTAATCCTAAAATCAATTCAGTCTCATATTCACTACCAGATGGAGGCTCTTATATAGAATAAAATTTTAAGTAAATTAATAGATTTACTTAAAATTTAACTAAATTAATAGATTAACTGCTAATTTAATTCTAAAAATGTTAAAATGACATGTTATCATTTTATGAATAATTTCACAGAAAGGTCACAGAAATATGAATAATTTCATTATTTTAATTCATCAAGGAAACAAACGTTACTTGAGCTATAAAATTCATTTATTACAAACATGAAGAACGTCGAATTGAATGAAGCCTTATAAAAAACGAAGACGAAAAGATGATTTTTGATGGTTTGATCGAATTGGTTTTAATTTTTACTTATTAACCAGCTAAATTGCTTTGAAATATGTATCAAAGGATAACTTTTATTTGCAGAAAATTTTTCTGAACAATGGCAGGTGATATTCATCGAAAGCAAAAATTATGTAAATTAATCAACCCAGAATTAATTACTTCAAAATTTTAATTGTAATATGTCATATGAAAAAATATCAGTGGCAATAATGCTTGAATGTGAAACCTTTGAAACAATAATTAGATTTGATCTACAGTTCTAGATTAATCAGATTATCACTTTCAAATATTTAAGGAAATACCTTTTCACGGTGAAAAATTATATCCAGAAATTAGCGATTCTAGGGAATGTTAAACTTTCATAAAATATCTGAATTAAATAGGTAATTTGACATCTAAATATTTCGGGGAATAGCTAGCACACTTGTTAATGTGCTTACAGGACACATTTCAATTACTTATTAAAAATTTAATTGAACCCCTATTTGGCGTGGATATTACGTCCTTATATCTGACATGCAGAGTTTTCAGATCAAAACTATTTTTTTTAATCCTTGAAACTCTTAAACATTCACTACTATGGCTAAAAACTTAAAATATTCACTGTCGTCCGTATTTAAACTGATTTTGCAATGATTGTAACCTTGTAGTAGAAACAAACAAACAAAACAAAAGGATTAGCATAATTAGCTCTAGGGAATCAGTCACAACCTCTAAAGAAATATCATATCATATCAATTTTATGTAAACTACAATGAAATACAATTTAAAACGTGCAAATAAAAAGTAAAAAAATTAGAAAGTTGGAAATGAATTATACAGATTTGAACTCTTTGATTTTTTAAGTTCTTATTCCTTTCAAGACCGACCAGATAACTGAAAGGGCATCAAAACATCCCCAATTGATTTGAAACGGAACCCCACTCAATATGAGGTAGAAATAGGGCCTATCGAGAAATAAATAAAATAACATTAAATTAAAATTCCTATATTCGCACAAAATTGTGTAAGGTATTTCAGCTATGATAAATTATGAAAAAGCAGTACAAGTCATTAATAAATACCTTTTGATGAAAGGACAATAAAATCTGGCTCCTTATTTACTTTCAAATGACTAATGAATAGGTAGTATATGCACCTTCAGAGCAAAGATTTAACACATCTTTGTTTTTGGCCTGCATATTTTTTGAAGTCCTCACGAGACTGTCTCTATTCTTATTCATTTGAAATAGATTCGAAAGTTCCAATGGTCATCCACTGGTTATCTTATAATTCCTCATTTTGTCCCAATGCATGATACACGAGATGTATTCGGAAAGTAAATACCCTTTCATTGTACCGCCGCCGAAATGCTGCGGTGTTCCGCTCATGCGCACTAGTCTTTCTTGTGCACTTGATCTCAACTGACGCCAGTTTTGTTGTTCTACGTTGTGTTTTCAATTTGCTGTACACATTTAATATGTTTAAGACAATGACTGATCCTGTCGACTGTGAGATACGTGCTGTAGTTCGATTTCTGAACGCAAAGAATGTGAAACTGGAAGAAATCTATCGTCAAGTTAAAGATGTTTACGGCGAAAACACGATGAGTGATGGAATGGCGAGAAAGTGGGTTAGAATATTTAATGAAGATCGAACAAATGCTCACGATGAGACTCGGAGTGGCCGGCCTTCTGTTGTCAACTGTGATAAGGAATCCATGAGAATACACGTTTCACAATGACGATGTTTTCAAACGAATTTCCACAAATTTCACGTACTGTTTTGTACGAAACTGTTACAGACCGCTTATGTTATCACAAGGTGCGTTCCCGATGGACTGGCGAGAAGTTTCTATAAAAAAGGTATAGAAAAGCTGATAATCCGCTACGATAAGTGTTTGAGCAGTGGCAGAAACTTTGTAGAAAAATAGTTTAATGTGTGATCTTTCATGTAAAAATAAAATTATCTTGAGTTTTTTTTTTTTTTTTTTTTTTTTTTTTGCAAAACGGTATTTAATTTCGGAATTCGCCTTGTAAAAATATGCCTCAAATTATTCATACATTCTTCAAAACAGGTAAATTTCCTGCTTATCTTACTGTTCATGTCGATTTTTTTTGCTTATTACAATGCATTCTAGAATAAAGAGCATTTTTAGATTAGAATTAATGTGTGTGTGTTAAACAGAGGTATACACCTCTGATGTCTCACCGAGGAAGAGAATTCATGAATTTGGGTATGCATGCATGTGATCTGGCATTCCATATTAGTTCATATCCTCACCTATTTACGATCGAGCAGATATTTACTTGATATAAAAGTTTTCTCGGAATTTCTGTACCGGAAGGACTGGAATTCGAGGAACTGCACATCGATTTTCCTGCATTCAGGAAAAAGATGGTGATTTAATAAATGAGCAGCTTTTAAGGTGGGAATGGTGCGCCAATCACTGAACGTTTCTTGATACTGCATTAAAACTGAGATAAATTTATTTGCTGCCAGAGGTTCAGAATTTTGCTAAATTTATCGGACAAATTGAAATTTCTATTAGCAATTCGTGCATATTCAGACGTTGAAAAATTATAAATTAGGTATGCTGGTGCAAAGGGTTATATTTCCATTAATATTAGTTAAAAACATTTTGTAGAGGAAGATATTAAGATCAATTTGCTTAAAATATTTAATTGAAATTCTTAGCAACCCTTAATCATTAACTGGGGAGGTGCAATGAAATTCCTAATGAAAGTATTAACACAAAACAGCGAATATATTCAGCAGATATTTTTCTCGATATACAAAATATGTTTTAGAAATTTTTCAAAATATCATTGAAAAAAGTAATTGCGTTTGAACATAAATTCTCTACTTAAATGACATGTTACAACAAATAATATTATTGAAAAGACATATTACTTTTACTTTTTAAATCTTATTTATTTTTCCAGTATACAAAGGTATATAGAAAACAGTATAATGGAAAATTCAGCAGTTGTATGAAAAAAAAATGACAATGGATAAAATGGACCCTTTTTTATCGACATCATTTCTATTCAGTAACTTGTGAACATTCGTAACATTCAGGGTTTTAGAGGGCATTTTAAACATACAGTTAAGTACTAGTATAAAAATTAGCCTATAAATTCTGTAGATATTCCTCTTGCTATATTAATATATTTAAAAATTTTCAAAATACATTATCACTAGAAAAATTAATTATATCTCAACATACATATCAGAATAAGTCAAATGCGAACTTTCATCGAAAAAAATCATCTGTAAAATTACCCTCATCACTAAAATCACTATCTGCTTCATTTAAAAGTCTCAGGAGCTCTGCTTCATAAGGGGATCAGTAAGTTGGAGGATATTTTGGGAATCAAATTTTAGAGCCGTCTGCTAAGCCTAGTATAACACTGGAACACTAAAAGGAAGGTGCGGTTTCACAGACGTTTGCACAAAGAAATAGCTGAAATATTTAAAAATAGCATACGCTGAAACCGGTGGAAAAAGTGGATGTGTAGTGAATGAAGGTCACGAAACAAGTAGTCACAGGGTCAATCCGTTCGACTGAGCTAGCAGTAGAATAAGGGTGACCCAAAATCCATCTTTAGTGGTCTGAGATACCGCAACTCCCCAGTTAAAAGTTAATTTCAGTAAACTAACTGATCACTGAAGTTATTAAATATAATAAATATTTATGTTAATATTAACTCACCGTTTCTAATTTAATGCGTATACAATTTGAATTGAATATTCCTAGAGGAAATGAGTTTTTGATTATGTAGATAGTCTGAGGAAGTATTGCATGTCAATGAAACCTCAAAGAAAGCCGCATTTCGGATTAATAGGTGACGCCAAAGATGGATGCTTTCAAACGTGAGTTCTTTAAGTATGTCATCAGAACGGTGAAAGGTACTATTTTTATTTCTTGTTATCTCGTTATTCGATCCAAGGTGCTTGTGTGCGCTATCGCTACTTTTTGTTGTTGTTTTTATATTGTTACTATGCGGTTTGATGAAAATTATAAGTGCGCAACAGAATTTTTTAAGTTATGGTAAGCTGTATATGCATTAAAAAAACATGCAATAACCCATCAAAAAATGAATTGATTACTCATAGTCTGTGAATCCCTGAATGATAATAGTTATAAAAATTCTAAATTTGTGCAACAAAGAAAAACCGTTTTTCGGTTGATTATTTTGAGCTAATTATTTATATAACGTAGAAATACAGATATTTTGGCATCACAAATCCATATTATCAAACCACAAAGTAATTAGTAGTAAACATAAAAAGGCCTGAATGCCATTAGCAATCAACTTTTTACCGATTTACGTAGTTTTCGTAAAAATCAAAAGCTGTACAGTTCGAATTTACTCTTTTATGAAATCCTTGCAAGCTGATTGTTAAGTATGGATTTAAATGCCTTGAGGATCATAACGGTTAAAGAAAAGCCGAATAATTAAATAAAGAATTTCGTGGAATGATTGATGACAATGGTGCTGATGTGTAAGAATATAATAGCCATGTCAACATAATTTTTCATTTTATTATTATGAAACAAAAGTAAAGCGTCAATACTGCACGAGACTTTTTTCACCTTTTACGCAAATCCAAATCCTGGAAGCTACCAAATGAGGAAGAAGTCATCTTATTTTTTTTTTTCGTTTCTTTTTCATACCAAAAAAAAAACAAACCCCTCTTTTCTCTCGTAAAGAAGTTATCTATAAAAAAAAGAGAAGTTTTTTGAGAAAAACGAATACAAAGCAAAAGCGGCAGGAAAAATGTCCGTGCTAGAAACTTATTAAAGAAATAAAATTTTTCGAAGGATGTATATATATTTTATTTTTCTCACAAATATTATTTTTTTCCGACACAACCCGAATATTTTAGCTTAGCCTTTGGCTAGTTTCGCTTTCACAAATTTAATCCGGAAATTTCTTTGTATCTTGATGCGACATTTTTTTTTATTTACTATTTTTCACTTGAGCGAATCAGAGATATATATTTTTTTCAATTCTTTTTTTTTTTTCATTCTCTTTTTTTTGTTCTTGCCCGAGGAATGAAGAAAAGTATTGTTTGTTATTGTTATTTGAAATATTCTAAGATGAAATACGCATTGGAGTTCCTTTTTTATTGAATTTGTTTTGAGCAAGAGTTTTCTTTTTCGTTCATAGAAGTGCATTAATAGTTGCGTTAATAATAATGCCTCATTAAAGGCCGCTCTTCAGAGTTTTTTTGTAACGTGTTCCTTCTCTGAAAATCAATCGAATGCATGAGTTGTGCGCATCAAAATGTTTAGTCATTCTGATACAGTAGGAAAGATAAAGAAGTTCCAACTTTTTTGGATATGAAAAATGACTTTGATTCGGGGAAATTATCTATTGATTGAGCTCAAAGCTAAAAGAGAATCATTGCAGATGAGAGCTAATGGAGAAGAAAACCGAATTAGTAAAGATTTCTGGTTACTGACTAACAAAAATGAATTAAGTAGCATTACTTTAACGTGAATCTGCGAAACGTGGCCTATGCGCCCCATGATCAATAAGAATTATTGATTTAATTAATTAATTATAATATTAACTCTCTTATTTTTATTGTATTTAATAATTCATTTATTGATGTTTTTGTAATTAGAGTTGATAAATATATAAATATTTATCTACTTTAAATTTTTTCTTTATTATTGTTGTATCGTTAATATTACTTGTGTTGATATTAACATACCGTATTATTCCAAACAATAAATCCATTATAAATGGCTAAAACTTTCCTATAAAGCAGCGTATTGGTATTCTCATAATTTTCTGTTTGGGTTTGGGTATGGCCGTTAATGGTTTGCATTAACAAGATCTATAAAATGTTGATTTTTGAAGTGAATATGGCAGCCGTGGGACTCTTCGCAAAGTTTTTGGTCTTTAATTACGTGCATCTAGCCATAGAAATCAAATTTGAGTTTTAGACGTGATTTTTCAAACTTTTTGAAGAAAAAACGTAACACAGAACTGCAATGATGGTCATAAAATCAGACACCAAATTTCATAATTTATGGTCATTATGTTTTTGAATTATTGCGTTCATAGTCTTGTGAAAGTACAAAGCGACAGGGAGTCAACTCCTTGATTTCAAATTTAATAGATATTTACACTTTAGATAATAAATCTGGACACCAAATTCTATCCATCTAGCTCTCTACGTTTTGCAGTTATCATGTTAACTTATATTCGGATAGCCAGAAAAACAGACTTTTGCTAAATAAAATTCGCTCAAATTTGATGTAAAGACAATATACCAATTTTTTTCAATCTAGCTCAAAACGTGCAGGAGTATATCTGAAAATAGACAGACGGACATAATTCCTTAAATGTGTTTTTCGAATTCGGGCAGTTTCAAAATGTGGGCATTCGATAAAATCTTGAATTTAAAGTTTTTGATCATTATAATACTTTTTTTATACTTCGTATGCGATAAATAAAAATAAATCCAGAATACCAAATGCACGTTAGTAAGATATAAGAATTGGATAATTTGTAATTGTTGCTCATTGACCCTGGGCTTTTTTGGAACGCTGTGTGCCAAACAATTTGAATTAGGCAGTATTTCTTAAAGATATATATTGTGGTGTGCAAATTAATAAGTAAACAGGTACCCATTATTTAAATATGAAGAATATATCATTAGCACTGTTACATTTCAAAATTATTACTTTTTTTAAAAAAAATTAAAGTATTTGCTAATTCCTATCTTGGAAGCTGCTGATCAGATAAAAATGAATAATTTATATCATTAAACTTTCACAGTTCAATCAAGCAAGATTTCATCAGAATATACCGTTGAAGAGGTATAACGAAAAATTGCTACTATTTGTTAATCACATTCTGTACTTTATGCCCCTCTGAGATAAATTAATGATAAAAAAACAAATGTTTTTCCAAATTTAGGTCAAGGTCTTGTAATTAAAATATCAATGCATAAAAATGTCAACTCCGCCGGTCTGCATGTTTATGTATGCTCTTTTAGATTATCGAAACACAGCATCATTTACACACAAAAAAACTACGAAATAATAGCATTTACTCCGTTATTACAGATAACGGTATTGGAGATGACTTTAATGACTTATTTCGGAAAAAATTAACTACCAAAGAGGGCCAAATTTAATGGGTGAGAGCACTGATAATTTACTCGCCTTCAACGTAGCACACGTTAGAAATTTAATCTCTCCAAACGATTCTTTTAAGCTGCCAATAAGTTTTAATGAAATTGTGATCGCTTACCTAATCCTACATAAAATTAAATGCAAAAAAGTTCAAAATTTAAAAAAGAGCACCGATAAAATATTTAAGATATATTTTACAGGCTGTATTAAATGTCTTATTAACATCAGAAAATGCAGATACGTATACGTTATGCGTATCGTGTTGAAAGTCATTAAAAAAACGAACAACTTTTTCAGTATGAACACTTCATTTTAAACATAAAAAAAGTAAAGCAAATTAGGAAATGAAACAAGATATAAAGAAGTTTAAGATGGTCAAAATATTTTACAAAAAAAGAAAGGAAAAGGTTGAATAATTGAGAGCGTTATTCTCTTGTTAACATAACATGGCATCTCTTATGCTTCAAAGGAAACCGAACATATAATTAGGACGTCTGTTTTCCTTTCGGTTCGTACCAAGATTTGATATAAATTTACAATTTTACTAACGTTCCAAATATCAAATTTCGCTTCAAATTTAATTTGCCTCTCTTTACAATCTTCCTTCTCACGTCGATTCTGTGATATAAATCATAGATGGTGAACTCGTTGACACATGTGATTCAGCATTTGATGTAGGCCAGAAATTTGATGATAACATGGTATGCTAAATTTTTTGCTGCATTCTTGTTGAGATTTTATGTCATTGTGTTCACATACAAACTGGCGAACAATTAGATTTCTTTACAGACGACCTCATAGAAAATGAATAGAAATTGAAATTTTGACATAAAATATAAATATAAAATTTTATCCTTTCATTCCGTTATATTTTTGACTTATCGCCATGCAAGAAAAATGAAGAAGTCATAATTCTAAAAGTGGCATTGTTGGACTCGAACTGAGGGATTAGGATTATATGGTGATTCATCAAAATCACTATGTTAAAACTTTGAAGATTAAAATACCTTTTATATAAGAAAGTAAAAAATAAAATAAATATTTATTCCTTTAAAAAAATTTAAGAACGTATTTTGAAATTTTTTAAATATTTCATTTTGTCTGTAAGTCATTAACATTCATCCCACTAACTGGATCAGGGAGAATATTATTTTCTTCTCAGAACACGTCCCTTTTCCTGCCTACCTCAAAATGTTCAATCTGTTGGTGAGTGATCAATGCTGTTGTGGTGGAATTGGCACGGCACTTCATTATGCTACGGAATGCCTCCTCACAATCGCTTGGCATATGAAAAAAACCATCAACAAGCCTTGAACACGATTTCCTGAAAAGAGTCGTCATCAACTCCTTTTCCAGATAAAAAAAAACCATAGGATAATTAAATTCATCAGTGAAAACAGCGATGTTTTCTTGCCTCCCTAGCTCTCAACATCAAGTGTGACACAAGACTAAGGGAGAAAAAAGCCCCACCGTTTCTTCACATACATTTGCATTCATAAATAACAATCAATCAGAGTTTCTCTTTGTTACCATTAACCTAATTTTTTCCCATTTGGTTTCTATTATTGCATCCTCATCTACTGTGTCATGATAACAAGTGAGCACAGGATTCGTTTTTTTTCATTCATTTTATCTTTCTACATATTATTATTCCAAATTTTTTTTCTTTAATTTTTCGAAGTTGAAAGTCCTTGTAAACTGTTTTATTTTATTATCATTTCTTATATGTTTGTAAATTCTGTACATAGTTATTTTTGTTTTTTCTACTGCAAATATTTTGGTATTTAATAAAATTCCCGTAACATGCCCATCAAACCGTTCAGTGACCTGAATGGTTCCGGATACGGGGGTATAAGACGACATTCTGTTCTGCAAGTCATCAATCAGTTTGATGAAATTTTTGTAGCTATATTTTTATAATGATGACCTCTTCTCCTTCCCAAACCCCACCGAAGTGTTCAGCGCTGATTTGTTCGATTTAAAATCACTTCATTTCTCTGATCATTCTAAATTAATTCTCTAGATTAACTGATGAAGTCAAGGAGTCATTGTTGATTCAGAATGAAATAGCCTCGATTCCACTAAATAAACACGTGATTTTTAAATGTTGAACAACTGTAATTATTACCTTCGAACTCGATAAGAATCCATAAGGAGATTGCCATTTTAAATCCAAATGACACATTTTACATAGAGAATAAATATTTTAAATGAACCTCTTGCTGTAGTTTTAATCATATTGCTGGCTGATCGAGAATCAAACAAAATGACGTCCCGACTTTTCCTCTTCATTCTCGGCGTGAGTCCGTAACTATTTGGAAGTCGGTCTAAATGGTACACTTTAAACAAAGACTAGTTATCTTCAGCATTCATGTACTCGACAAAAATATTTATATTTAAAATAGCTGACAAAATCAAACAACCAGCCCTCAAGTTATAGCTACTATGCCAATTTTTCATTAGTATGAGATCATAGATACGTCATCGATGGTCTCCTACTCTCGATTATCCATTTTCGGAAAGAAACCTCAAAAATATTATTTTACTAAATATTTTCTTTGAGAAAAATACCTTTACAAAATCCCCAGTCTCAGTCATCATATCATCAGTCATCATATATCAGTTCTTATTGACTCTATTGCCAAACTTCATGAAGATTCCAGTATTATCTATTTTGTCGCTAAATAGTCACCAAGTTTGTCGCCAACCCCTAGGATCACTGATTCGGCATCCGATCAGCATCCAACAGAGCTGACCGTAAAACGGTCTTTCCAGTGATTAAACTAATCTTGCTGAGAAGCAACATTACAGATTTGTAACAATATCTTGCATATGTTTAGTCAATTTTTATTTCATGTGCAAACTAATAAACCTTAAATACCCTATCAAGAGTTGTCTCTCCCTTCTGTTTTCATATTCGTAAGAAATCGCAAAATAGAACTAGGAAGAGTTTTCAACCTCAACAACTCTACCGATTTCACCCATTTTTGCTCTCAATTCATTTTACCATTTTGCGAGAATAATTAACCAATCGGAATTATTTATAATTTTATACAATCACTACTTAAAAGAGTACTGTTCTTAAAAGAATCGTCTTATTACGACGCATTCCATCAAAATGAGTGCACATGCTATATTAATGGGTCCCTACCATTTCTAATTAATATTTATCTCAATCAACTTTAATGTACAATATCTTATCATAAAAATGCAAAATAAAAATTGTATAAACAATAATATGAATAAAAGTAATTAAATTTTCCATTATTTGAAATTATACTTGTATAATAGTGATACAGTATTCTGATAGGTGAGATATACTTTATATTGGCGTAGTTTGTCCAGTTGTTGAGATTGAAGTCTCTGACGAATTTTCATTTTGTAATATGTCTCTAAATGGAGTGGAAGGGGGTAGAATACCACTGATGATATATTCAGAGAGCATTCACTTCCATTTGGAATCAAAATTTTTGAAATCCAGGGGTTGAGAATGGCGAATTCTACTGCAGATATTTTTTTTTTTTTCATTAGAAAATGTACAGTTAAGCAATGATTTTAAATTCATCTCAAAAAAATTGTGAATGAAAAAGGACAAGAGACTAGCTATTCTATTATATAAAGGTCACAAGTTTTCATATGTAATAAAAATTGGCAAAACCGGACCAGTGGTTTGATTTGAAGGATTTATAGGATTACAGGATTTTATTAATATTTTAATAATGGAGATGAATTTTTAAGGATCCATTTGTACACGTTAGTAAATGGAATTTAATTTCGCTCATTTACATGCTTTTTAGTAAATGCTACCAACCCTTAGTAAGGGTGGTAATTTAGTTTTGTACATCGTAAATGATTATTGGTAAATGAGTTTGGATGGCTATCAGTATCAATTTGTCTCGGAATGATCGCCTAAAGCTTATTTGTCTCCTTTCAACGATATAGGAATATCCCAATTTGTGAGTGTAAATCTCAAGAGAGTTATAATGATTCGGAGACAAGTTGATTTATTGATCAATTACGGCTAAATAACACCAAGAGAGCAGTAAATATCGATTTGCTTCTGTTGGAATCACATCTAGAGGCTAGATAAAAAAAAAGAAGAATGAATGTTACTAAATATAAGCAAATATATTTACTTTGAATTTGAGGCACATATAGCAAACATTTTTATAATAAAAGTTTTTAAGAAACTTTTAATATCTTCGGAAAGAAATTATATAAGATGCATTTAAAGAAAAAAGGTAATTTGAAATAGGTGACAATATTTAAAAGTTTATTTTTAAATAAGTTAAAAGTCTATAAAAATAAGGTCTGCAATAAAGTCTATAAAATATTAAATAACTTTTAAGTCTATAAAAGTATATCTTTTCTTGACGGAAATAGTAAATAGTTTTTATTTATTCGAAATTTTTAAAATCATAACCAGTTACTTTATAAAAACTGTTACAACTTTTGTTTTTACGTTCATTTTCTCGGAAGTTGCATTCATTTTTATAGTTGAATTATTTACACTTCAATGTTATTAACTTTCAATGCTGCTTTCTCAAATTCAAAATTTCAATAAAAGTTTTTTTTTTTTTTTACAAAAAATCTTATAAATTAAACTAATCAGAAATTGTTATACAAATTTGGTTAATAATTTCTCTATTAACTCTGTAGTTCTCAAATAACAAAATATATACTATGCTCATTTGAAATTATCTTATGGTCGTTTTATTGATTTATAATGCAAAAAAGAAAGAAAATAAAATTTTATGATATTTAACAATCAAACCAAAAGTATTAAAAACTTTTATAAACTTAAAAACTAGATGATCCTTGCATAGAAATTTGATATTTTCTTTCTCCTTGACAAAAAAAAGTCCATATTCTATGTTTTTTCGCATTTCTAAAATATGTTTAAATTTTAAATGATATATTTTTCCATTGGCATTTCTTTAATATATTTTAAGCATACATTGAAACAAGTAAGCATTTTCAAATATCTTTTTAAATCTATCCAAAATGTAGCAAATCTTACGATGTTGCTTTTTCACTCAGAGTAATAAATTCTTCAATATTTGATAATGTGTCTCAAATGAATACAAAGAAAAATTGAAATTAAGATTACTTATTGTTTTATCGCTACTAAAAAAATAGCGAATGTGTGTGTCGGTTTATTGTCAGGATCTATCGTTGAGCATGGGGAAATAAATTTCCTGCATTCATTCATTAAGGGATTGAATCAAGTCTCTTGGATATTTTCCTGGAATTTTAGTTATAATTTATTAATGAAAAATTCGACAAAAATTTAATGTTTCTCGTTAATATTTTTTGAAAATATTTCAAACATAAATGAATTTTGTTCAGTTTTTCATCAAGACAATGATACTTGATTTTGCCAAATTTTAAATTATATTTTTATATATTATTCGCGATAGTACTTTTCATTCTTGCACTTGAATTCAAACCATTTTCAGTGTTCTTGCTTGTCAAATATATTTAATAATATTTTCTAGCTCATCATAAAACCCCAAGGAATGGGATTGTGTGTGTATGCTCACATTTCTTTGCGGGGTCATAATGTATGGATAGATACATGATATGGAAATAAATCTTGATAGATTCCTTATAGGAATATTACATGGCACACTTAGTGAATAAGGAAACTCAAATAAATGTTAAGAAATATATTGCAAGAAGAATAAGAATTTCCTCCGAGTCCGTAGAGTGACCAGGCCAAAATGACAATTTCTCCCCATCTTTCGCTTATGATTGTTAACAGGAAAATAATACAAATCAGGCGAATGACTACCTGAATTGTATTGGACACTTCTGGTAGTTCCAACAATTCATAAGTTCAAGGTCGAAAAATTATTTTCCTTCAACTTAGATTGCTTTCTAATCTAAGTTTATGAAATTTTGTTAGGAATCTCTATTCACTTTCATTATGTTCCCCATGTTTCATCTCCACATTCAGAACCATAATGAAATCAGATGCGAAAATCAAAAGGAGATATTTAAATGTTCGGATGATGTTTATTCAGTTTAGTTCTATCAACGTCTCGTTTTAAAGCAACACTAAGGCTATTTTGGAACCGACTTCGCGATTTTGAACTACGGTGAAATGATGGGGACGAAACCTGATCTGGCGGATTTAACGCTCAACAGATCTGCTTATACGACAGTTCTTCGGTGTCATCTGATCTCGAACTTAAAACCCACCCATTTCAAGGCCGATGCCCTATCACCAGGCTACCGCGGTTCGACACATGTCAGATGACAATCTTTTAAGAAAATATCTCATTCTTGTTGCCATAATGCTGAATCCGTGGAGGACGTGATTTTAAAGCATGAGAAATAAAAAAAATCCACGAGTGCGTGAACAAAGAAAGATCCATTCAGTTGGGATATTAAAAAGTTTATAGGCTTCTTCTTGAAATCTTAAAAAAAAATCATTTGAAAGTTTGTGTAGCTTATATGACTTTTTTTCGTCGGTTTGGACGTATATACAATAACTATAAATTGTAAAATGGTCGCACGGTCAAATAGCAAATCAATGCATAAAAATGTCAACTCCGCCGGTCTGCATGTTTATGTATGCTCTTTCAGATTATCGAAGCACAGCATCATTTACACACAAAAAGACTACGAAATAACAGCATTTACTCCGTTATTACAGATAACGGTATTGGAGATGACTTTAATGACTTATTTCGGAAAAAAATAACTACCAAAGAGGGCCAAATTTAATGGGCGAGAGCACTGATAATTTACTCGCCTTCAACGTAGCACACGTTAGAAATTTAATCTCTCCAAACGATTCTTTTAAGCTGCCAATAAGTTTTAATGAAATTGTGATCGCTTACCTAATCCTACATAACATTAAATGCAAAAAAGTACAAAATTTAAAAAAGAGCACCGATAAAATATTTATGATATATTTTACAGGCTGTATTAAATGTCTTATTAACATCAGAAAATGCAGATACGTATACGTCATACGTATCGTGTTAAAAATTATTAAAAAAAGCAACAACTTTTTCAGTTTGAACACTTTAATTTAAATATAAAAAAAGTAAAGAAAATTAGGAAATGAAACAAGATATAAAGAAGTTTAAGATGACCAAAATATTATACAAAAAGAAAGAGAAAGAAAATATTATACAGAGAGAATACAGAGAGAATAGAAAATATTATACAAATACAAAAAGAAAGGAAAAGGTTCAATCAGGTTATCAGGTTCAGGGGAGGTTATTCTCTTGTTAACACAACATGGCACTTCTTATGCTTGAAAGGAAACATAACGTATATTTAGGACGTCTTTTTTTCTTTCGGTTGGTACCAATATTGATGGTCAAAATATTGTATAAAAAAAGAAGGTTCAATCAGTGGAATCTCTTTTCTCTTGTAGCACCATGTGCTTTTGAAAGTTAGAAAACAGTACAATTAGTATTTTCATGCATTATCTTGTGACTTGACTGAATTAGAGATGTTCATTTAGTTAATAAATAAAAGTAGTCACCACTTAAACAAAATTGTTGTTAATTTCCGTCACAATGTAAAATTTAAAATACTTTATTGATACAGTCTTTATACATATTGAAATGAATAAAAATCAAGTCAATATTCAAGGTAGTTCGAAAAGCATCTGATAATATTTAAAGAAATACGAAAAACGTTTATTACTCAGAGAATTAAAATGCACCAGCTGCTTTTGAAGAGATGCAAGCTTCTGCTTTTTCAGAAAAAATTATCAAATGTGATGTTGTATCTCGCTTCATATAATCCTTTCATTAAAAGGCACCAAACTTTCAAATTTAGGTCATGGTAAATATATTTTCTTAATATAAGAATTCATTTATTAGAAAATGAATTAAAATTTGATAAGAGTATTAAAAGATTGAATATTTTTGAAGTCGAATAATGATGAATTCATTTACTGCGTAAACATCATGCGTTAATATTCTTACCTTTAATTTTATACTTTAAAGCGTCTTATTAATTATTTAAAGCTAACATAGCATTGATACAATAATATCAAAAGGACAAAGCATAGTTTCATTAAAATGTTTTTTCTGTTTATGTTAGACTAGCCGCCTTTTGCGATCAGGCCGGTTCGCCAAACTTAATGTTCGTTAATATTTTAATAATTAAATATTTTAAGCAATTCCTACTTTAATAACTTCTTCATCAAAATATTTTAATACTGCAAATTTTGATAGTCATATAATTCACTCATAATATTATAAAGGCCTTCAGTCATAACGTAATATGTATCTCTCTAAGTTTCTGTTAGCTTAAGTAGAATTTATGCTTTAAATTAAAGTGGAAAGGATGAATCTGCAATTAATATAATAATATTTTTTACTGAAGCAAAGGATTTTTTTTTAATAATATGATTACTGAAAACAGAGTCACTGAACGTTTAAACTTTATGGGCACTAAAGAATATATATCTTATGTAATATCTCAAGAATTTGTCAACAATTTTTTCTCAGATTCATCATGAGCAGATCGATTCATTAACAATGTTTAATTTTAAATGCATCAAAGACTAAGAAAATAAACAGAATCGTTTAAAATAATCGGTCGAAAACAGGTTAAAATAAACTACTTAAAAAGCGATATACTTAAAACTATAATCATATACAAAAAATATATAACTAACATAAATACAATTTAATTACAAAAACACACAACTAACCTAAAAATAATCTAAATCAAGTCCGAATCCGTTGTTAACTATCAGAACACAATGCGCATGCGCGAATTTTCAACGTTCAGTTACGGTAGCGCAAATGCGTGAATTTTTCTACGCCAATTGGGGTAACGCTATGCAGATTAGATATTTTTAATTCCTTTATTCATTGATGCATTTAATTCAAAAGTACTTCAGAATGAATCTGAAAGATCGATTCATTAATAATGTCTAATTTTAAATCCATCAAACATTAAGAAAATAAACAGAATCGTTTGAAATAATCGGTCGAAAAATGTTAACCCTAGCCTCATTAGTGTTGGGAAAAAAAACTGAAGCCTTACTCATTTGGCGGTGGGGAAAATAGAAAGATTTTTTGATACGAAAGTGAGTTTTTAATTAATAATTAAAATTCTAATTAAAAATTTTAAAAAATGGACCCCAGGTGTACATTCCCGACCTCCATGGTATATATGTACCAAATTTGGTAACTGTAGGTCAAACGGTCTGACCTGTAGAGCGCCAACACACACACACACACACACACACACACACACACACACACACACACACACACACACACACACACACACACACACACACACACAGCTTTTTATAAGTATAGATTGACAGAAATCATATGTTTTAATAATTTTCCACGTTTTCTGTTTTGAAAGTAAAACGAACCATTTTTTAGAGAAATGACATCTTTGAGAATTTAGAGTTAAAAAAAAAGTAGTAATTGAAAACCATTATGGTTGTTTCTGTGTTGAAATGTCTGCCAAGTAAACATTCGAGATCAAAATTTCTTTAGAAATTCTGTTCATTTGGCTCAGAAATTTAAGATAATTCCTAAGATAAGGGCAGAATATTAGGACGTAATAAACTAAATTGCAGCATATAGAAATGTATGTGAGTTTGAAAATTCATGACCATAAGAAATTGATTTGTAAAGACTGATAAAAATATTTTTTCCGACAACTCAGACAAGAGATTTTATACGACAACAATAATTCAAAATAGTTGTTTCCAGAATGTTTTAAGATATATCTATATTCTTCATTTAAAGACTTCATTCTTCAAATTGCCGCACCACTCCAACCTGAAGATGATTGTCCAAAATTGATAGCTTTTATTTTAGAATAATAGTTAATCGAATCTCGAACATGTTATTTTCATGTAAAATAAAAAAAAAAATAATAATGATATGAAAATACATTAAAAATTAAAGAAATATATTTTTTTTTATTTTTGTGTTATAGGACGTGTTTTGCATTTCCTTGATATTACCTCTATAATGCTAAAAGTGATATGGTTGTTTAATCACAGGAAGTTAAATTCAGTTCTATGTTTAAGGTTTCGTAGTAGTTGAACTACTGATAAAATACATCATTTGCTTTAATATACCCTCTAACTCTGCTCATTATAATACGATCACTCGATAGAACGCCGAGAACGATAATTTTACGAAAGCATTAATGTGAAAACATCAAAAGTAAGTTAGGATATGAAAAAATTCTGTCCTATTTCGTTATCAAAAAGTAATTTATCTAAGAGTATCGGAGAGGAAAAAAAAGAGAATGTATCAGTCGCCAGGTCAATTCCTGTCCAGTGTTTCATAGCAGACGCTGATAAATGCCCCGAACGGAGGAAACTCAATGAGATTCTTTATTCAGGACCCAAAGAGGGACTCTCCCGAGTTTTTCTTCTGCGGTAAGAATGATTGATGGTCAGAGGGAGCAATTTTCCATCATAAGCTTTTGCCAATCTCCGGTCTCTTCCGATTTCTCTAAAGTACCGCTACTTTATCAGGATTTTCTTTGCTTCTCCTTCGGGTATCTTTCCAGACATATGTAACGCCGAAATGAAAAACTTCGGCAAATGCATACATTTCGGTATGCAGATGCCGAATTCCAAATGGAGTTTAAGTATGAGGTTTCTTTGATCGCTTTTTCTGAAGTCTTATATTAAAAATTTTCATCTTAAAGCGGGAGATGAACTTCGCCTTTTGATCTTTTCTCACTGAAATACGCATTCGCTTTTATAAAATTGAGAAATGTGACAAACAGTAATAAGTTCAGAAGGCGTAAGTATGGTTTTAAAAGCTTTTTCTCAGATGTTTTCTATTTTTTTCTAAAAATTTTAATGTGTTTTAAATACTCCATGCTTCTTAATAATGAAGGATATTATATAAAATTCAGAAGAATTTTTGAAATACTTTAAAATAAAGTATTGAGCCTCTTAACTTTATTTAAATAATGACACTTTATACTCATTTCTGAAAAATAAAATGTCTCAAAATTCTAAATTCAGGTGTTAACTCTGTGGTTTGACCATTATTCATAATCGGGAAATCCGTCTAAAAATACATCACGTTACTTCAGAGAGGGAAATCAATGTCATGGCAACTAAATTCCTTTTACGTTGTTGCCCTGTGGATCTCCGCTCATTCTATTATTAATTTGTACATTCTTGCTCTTTTTTAAGTCCTGAAGAGATTCATTAGCAAGACAAAAATAATCTAGGAATAATTGAAAGAGATTTTATTTTTCAATGGCTTGATTTTATATCGATTGAAATTAAAGTTATATAAAAAGATATTTGTGTAGCCTTCATTTCAATGGATATAAAATCAGCCATGATCGACAAAGCCGAGTGACCGGTTCAACTCAAACGTGCTTTAAACATTTTATTTGTTACTGCTCGAAAGATCGTAAAGGGCTTTATTCTGAAGATGACATAGAAATCAAATGCTTTTGCAATAAAGGTTGCCCACAGAATTTTGTAATTGCACCGATATCTGGGATTTCTATACGAAGCCAATATCAAACTTAGATGACGACAAATGTCTTGAAAAGAGTATATATATATATGTGTATTTTGCTGTTCCTTTATCAAAACTGAAGCCTCAAAAACTTATTTGGTATGACGTCGAGGTCATTCTATTTGTTAGCTTCGTCTTTACTGACGTACTTGGAAGTTTCTGTTTTCATAAAGGTAATTCGTCCATTGATGTTGAAACCCTATTTTGGGGAGATAATCGTCAGCTGCACTGCAGTACTGAATGGGAAGTGGAGGCGTATAAGGCATCGTAAAGCTAATTTACCAATTTTTACCAAATCTGATGGTAAAATGTGTCTGCTGAATAACATGTGGCAAAAGTTTGGATGTAAATAATGACAGTTGTTTCGTTGATTTCATAGATTTTAGATACATTTGAGGATTTTTTCCAATGAAGGAAACGTTTGCAGAATCGATAACGATGATCGCATAATTGATATAAATTTTATTAAAGCATTTTTCCCCCTTTTGTCCAACAAGACAGCAAAATAAATAAAAATTGGTGAGCGGCAAATAGCTAAATCTTGAGATATGATATTAAACTAATGATCAGAAAAACTATAATTCTCTATTGGTATGTTGAAATGGCTTTTGGGTTATTCATATAAAAAGTCTTAATCAAATATAAAAGGAATACTTCTTTTTCTTCCTAGAATGTGAAAAGCTGAAAACTCTCTACAATTCTCAAATTATTGTATTTTTTCCCTCTAATACTGGTTAAAAAGCTTCTCTCAGATTTTAATAACAGCTTGTAAGTACGAAAATATGAGAGATACATTAAAAGTGCATCATTTAAAGTCGTATAAAATTACAAAATGGATCGAAATCAGAATTGGAAATCTAATACTCTCTCGTGAGTATGGCGTAAACATGTCCCTTTCTCCTTTCATTTCGAAATTCAGCAGCCATATGACATAATATTACTGCTGCAGAATGCAACGAAAGAAAAGTAATCTTCTTAATTTGAAAATCAATAATGAGGAGTTCTGCCAAATTACTTTGGGCGAAATTAATATTTATGATTGAAAAATCCGACGGTAAATAAAACGAAAATTGAATGACCTAAAATTGCGTATAACTCTCACTGAAAATTTTGCCCATTTTCGTTTTCAATGCTATACTTACAATTAAAGAATCCATTAACACACCTGGAAATGTGTTATTTTATGGCTGTATAAAAGTGGATGAATAATATACAAAATTATTTTAAAACGATATCTCAT
Source organism: Argiope bruennichi (assembly GCF_947563725.1). Taxonomy (NCBI): domain Eukaryota; kingdom Metazoa; phylum Arthropoda; class Arachnida; order Araneae; family Araneidae; genus Argiope; species Argiope bruennichi. The sequence continues at coordinate 3,178,692 of NC_079154.1, forward strand.
ATTTAAACGTACGCTATCTGTATATTTTAGGATATACAAAGGGTAGGCAAAATAATGAGAGCAACTATCATTATATGCGGACTTTGCGAAAAATTGCCGTATTATTGACATGCAAATTTTATAATCATGTTTTTCTATATACTTTTACTGTAATAATCTGCTGTCAACAACCTGTTTCGAGGCTGTGGTCACTGCGATTTTGTTATTACACCATTGAATATTATTTCCACATGCTCACCCTATAATGACCCCCAACTCAGCAACACATTAATATTATATAATATATGGCATCGTACAATTTTTGCAATATCATATATTATACAATACTGAATCATATTGCATAATATAGATCAATATTGTACAATATCTTTATTCATTTAAATTTCGTTATCTTATCTTGGCCATGGCTCTGCAACACTTAACTGATTTTGACAAAGACTTGCATTAGGTTCACTAACTTAAAACTTTTCTTTAAAGGATTTCTTTTTTGGAATTCCTTCGGATTAAGCATTCATATTTCTTACATTCATTGAATGACATTCATTCCAGAATTTCTTACGTACCAAATATTTAATTAAAATAGGGGTTGTTCAATACTATACATCCCGTATATAAATGATTGGTCATTTTGCTCTCTAAATTATAGCTCGAATAGTGCGTCTTTACAGTAGTTTTGATTATTTAAATCTCGCCACATTTAAAGAACGCTTCGTCATCATATGTGAGGTAAGATAGGCTTCCATAACAAGTGAACGACCAAGGGATATTCAAAAAGAAATGGTTGCCTGAAATATTATGAATGAAATAATATCGTGATTTCTCTGAGGACAGCTTCTATGTTCTTAAAAATACAAAACATGAAAGATATTTTTGATCTCTGATACTTTCATCATTTGAGTGGGATGGGGTGAATTTGCAAATAGGCGTCTCACAGTGACACGTAAAGAAATTTCCTGTCAGAGATGTTAAAAATATATTTATCCCAAAGTTTTACGAAATACAAACACTCTAACATCACTAAGTTGAAAACTCTGAAATTCAAATGTTCCCTCCATTTTATTATTTTAATTCGCTACATGCCTAAAGGCTGGTTTTATTGTTATTAAACTTTAAAAATACATTATATTTTAATAATACTTTAAATATTTTAATATAAAATGAATATACCATAGGATCGTTCTGAATATATTAAATGGTTTTATTACATTATTTACAAATACACAGAGTCGGAAACAATTTATTATGATATGCTGAACCCCTTATTTATCATATGGATATAGAGCTCTTTCATCTCAAATACTGAAGATTGCTATGCTTTAATATTATGAGGTTTTCAGCGAATTTAATTTTAAATTTCATTCCGATATTAGGGAGAGTGATGGTTTCCTTACTTATTTTGTCACCAATGATTTTATGTCCATCATTCTTGAAATTAATTTAATTTCTATTGCCTCTATTTCAATATTAGATATTTAGAATTTATAGTTTCAATAATATTTTATCTTTTAAGGCCACACATGCTTCTACGTTTCGAGCCTGCCTATGAAAAATATCTTAACCTCACTTCAGAATTTATTTTACCTATCATTTTCATTTAGAAGAATTAGAAAACTAATCAAGTTGCAAATGAATTGCCGTAATTGGAAAATAAACTTTGAAGCGAAAAAATTGCTCCTTGAGACTAAACACCATAATATAGTTTTCAAAACAACCTTTCTTTACAGCTAGAAAATATTGGCATCCTTTTTCTTTCTTTAAAAATGCAGCGAAATATTACTTTCAAGGTAATTTTTCACATTTCATTAAAAAAAAATTATGCGCCCATGGATGGGTAATTGAATTTATTTTTGAAATAAATATTTAAAGGCTTATTAAAAAAATTAAAAACAATTTAGATGAAGGTCACGGTAAAAGGTTTATAGAACAGAAAATTGTTGAGCTATTCTCAGGAATATTTCCGGGTAATTTAGGGATGTAACTAAACAAGAAAATAACCCCCTCCCCTTGTAAAGAGAATGAGAGAGAGCAAAACCAAGCTTTGTTGAAAATAACATTCTGCTGAGAGGAAAAGCCATAAAACTTCTCATTTTGAGAGAGAACAAAGCACTAATGTTTAATGACACCAGCTTGAAACAGTAAATATGTTTCAAAGTATGGTAATTTGAGGGGGAAAGATGGTTTTAGCGTCATTTGGGAAATGCCGAGTGGTGACAATTTTGAAAGTTGTGTGGTAAAGATAACAGCTTATTTTTAAGGGGACGGAAGCTAAAAGCATCTAGAAACATTTTTGCTAATCACAAAATGTTTGAATTGATAGATACTTGCGATCGTGCAAGAAAGGTGGTGTTTGTATCCGTTTCAAGAGGCGATTTAAGTTAACCAAAGTGCAGATTCTTCGCATTTGTTGTCGCCGATATCAATAACGGAAATATAAGAAGTACGAGAGGAATATGTGATGAAATGTATAATATTTTGCAAAAATGGAATATGAAAAACTTTAGCAGATTTGAAAGTTAATTGTGGAATTTTTATTCGTTTTCCAGGAAAGGATTAATAATTTATGATGCAAAGTTAATCCTTGTATGGACATATTTTGATTACTATATAAAAATTATATATATTTTCCAATTTTACATATATGTTACGAGAAAATTTCAAAACCGGCATTTTATAGAATGCTTAATAATTTTGAAGGCAAACAACGTTTAATATTTCAAACATTTCCAAGGCATTCTAAACAAACTTAAATGACATAACGGCAAAATATGAAATACATCGCAGACTCGTTACATTTTGATGTTGATCTTTATGAGAAAGACAAAAAGAAAAAGGGAATATGAGTTTTCGTTTGTGTTTGTTGGCTCTCAATAGGCCGTATCATTTGGACAAATTGGGTACATGCATATTTTTGAGAGTGGCAATGTGAAGAACGGAGCGAAAATTTTGAAATTTTCATTAGAATTTTAATTAAAAATCAAACAAAATTTTGATGGTTTCCCATGATATTAGAGTAGAAAAGTGATTTTTACATCATTTTAAAATTAAAAAAAATTGCAATATATATATTTTGAGCTATAATTTATTTATTTTTTGATTTTTAATTAATAGCTTAAAAATATTTTAAGCATAATTCCTAATAATATATTTTATAAAAAATAAAAATAAAATTTAACATGCACGAACACGTTATGTTTGCAGAAAAGATTAGCTGCTTTCTTCAACGTATTAGCCATTATGGCGATTAAAACTCGAATTAGAAGCACATATCTGTATGAAATAAAAATCAATGGAAGATGTTCAAAGGGCAATTCGTGCACATACAGAAAATCCTGACCATCTAAAACTTCGCTTTAAAATGAGAGGCAGAACAGAAGACACCTCCCACCTCATCCTCGAAGCTCCTAGTGAGGCATTTCATCGTCTAAAAAACTTGAGAAGGATTCCTATTAATTGGGAAATGTTTCATCTGAGGGAATTTCATCATGTCAAGCGTTGCTCAACCTGCCAGGCTTTCACCCATACAGCCAACTCGGGCCAATGAAAAAATGATATTCCATTTTGCGGTCGCTGCAGCGGATGACACCACACCTGGAAGTGCATGTCTAATGAGCACTTCTGCATAAACTGCTCAGAGTCGAACAGACTCAATGGAACTAACCTACATATCTACCATATGGCCATAGACCCACGATGCCCCTGCTACCAAAAAGCGCTAGCAGCATTTAAACGGACCAGGGATTATTAATGACAACTAATATCACTCTAAATTCATCCTTCTCCAGCAATAAAAATTTAAATATTCTCCAAATTAACCTTGGCAGAACTAAAGCAGCAACCACTCACCTCCACCCGACAGTGGTAAAATTGAAAACGGACATTCTCTTGGTACAAGAACCATATGTGTACAACAATAAAATACAAGGTTTGCCGATGTCTTGGAATATCTTCACATCCACATCAAATAAAGCTGCAATTTTTATTCCCCAAGCCATCCATAAAGCAATTACAGTATCTAAATTGGAAAATACAATAGCAGTCAAACTCCATACTGACAACACACCTATAACACTCATTTCGGCTTATTCATCTCCAATAGTCCATAATATCAATGAAACTTTACAAGAGATCCAGGATAATATAAGAATGCTACCAAATGAAAACTTCCTTGTAGGAGCCGATCTGAATGGTCACAATCCTCTTTGGGGATATCATCGTACCAACACCAGGGGTGTTGCAATAATGGATTTCCTACTGGCTAATAACCTTTTTATCAACAATTCGTCAGATGCCCCACCTACCTTCACGAGAAATACAGATGTGGGTTGGCCCGATTTGACATTCTGTTCGCAGGATATGATCACAAAGGTAGCCTCTTGGGAAGTTCTCGAAGAACCATCGTTTAGTGATCACCAATTTATTCAGACAACAATAAGAACAATAATTACTAGCCGCATCTTCAATAGGTTTAAAACCCTCCATGGAAACCATAATAAATTCCAGAAACAGTTTCAGTTTCATGTCGAAAAACTAATTAACATAATCAAGAACTGCAATACCCAACAAGAACTAAATGAATTTACCTCCCTTCTTCAAGCAACAATAAAACATTTAAAATAAAGAAACAGCCATTGACTGAAAACCCAACTTGGTGGACAGACAAATTAGAAATAGAAAAGAAAAGAATTAAGGCATTGAGGCGAAGGGCCCAAAGATCAAGTTCGGAGGAAAGATCAGAAAAATATTTGCAATGGAAGACAGAAGCCAAAAAATATATGAAGCAAGTCAAGAGAGCCAAAAACGTTGGTTGGAAAGATCTTTGCACTGAAGCTGCAAATCCATATGGAAAACATTTCAAAGCTGCCTTTAGGAAAACAATTCATCCATCTCAACTAACAGTCTTGAACAATATCAGTCCAGAAGGAGGACACCAAAAAATAGCTCAGGATATATTAGAACAAATTTTTCCATTCCCAAATTCAACCCCATCTTTAACACATGAAATCACCATCACCCCTAATGATTGCCCTTTCACTGAAAAAGAAATAGCACAGGTCATTGATAATCTCCCTCACGGAAAAGCACCAGGATATGACGGTATCGATAATCTAATTCTAAAAACAATAAACAAAAATTTTCCGACCCTCTTCAAAGAATATTTTAATAAATGTCTTTCACTAGAAAAATTCCCGGATTCATTTAAAATAAGCAATATCATCCTATTTCAAAAACTAGAAGAGACCCTAAACTAGCCACGTCATACAGACCAATAGCTCTCTTACTTACTATAGGAAAAGTTCTAGAAAAATTACTCTCACAACGTCTTATTTATTTTCTAGAATCAAATAAACTCATCAACAATAACCAGTTTAGATTCCGTGAAGGAAAATCTATAGATGCTGCTCTTAAAAAGCTAGTAGAAAAAATTTATGATGGAAAAAGGGAAAAAGACAATATTCTGGTACTTTCAGTGGACATCAAAGGGGCATTTGATAATATCCAACACCATTCAATAGTTAAATATCTAGATAAACTCCAATGCCCCCAAAATTTAAGAAACATCTTTGAAAACTTGCTACATGCCAGAAAAATAATCCTCAACACACAAGAAGGCTGGGCCATAAGAAAACAGAAGCAAGGCTGCCCCCAAGGATCGTGCAGTGGTCCAGCTCTGTGGAACTTGGTGGCGAACGATCTGCTTAATAAAATCTGGCCTGCCCATACAACTATCCAAGCATTCGCCGATGCTTTTGTTCTGGTCATTAAAGCCAAAACAAAAGAAAATCTAAGACAAAATACTCAAGAATCAATAGCACAATTCGTATCCTGGGCTGACATAAACAATCTAGAAGTGTCCACGGAGAAATCCAACTTTATTCTGTTTAGTAAATGGGTAGAAGGACCCAGAATCTATTGGCAGGGAGAAAGAATAAAGCAGAAACACGCCATTAAATACCTAGGTGTCCATATTGATGATAAATTGAATAGGAATACCCACCTCAAGCATTTAGCATTGAAAGCGCAACAACAACAATTCAATTTTCTCAAAATAGCTGGCAAATCCTGGGGAATAACACTTCGACAGAGAAAAATTTTGTACAAGACAGTCATTGAAAGGATGCTTGCACACGGAGCAGGAGTTTGGTGCCTTCACCCTACGGTTAGATTAGCAAGAAAGCTCTCTTCTATCCAAAGAGGCTTTCTGCTAGCACTTAAGGGAGCATACAAGACCACGCCTACCGCAGCACTTCAGGTTATCCTTGGCTTGCCACCACTTCATCTGCAGCTTCAGATGATGGCAAGAATGACTGAACTGTATAGACTTCGTGGAATCGTACATGATATGCCACACATCAGCCCATACCAGTATGAACACAGAGCTACGGGATGGACGTCACATCCTTCGAAACATCTCCAAGCACATCAAATTTCGTTGGAGGACGGTGGATCTCAGAATTTAGTACTCGGGATCTATACCAATGGATCAAAGACCTCAGCAGGAGTTGGGGCTGCATTTTGTGTTGTGCAGGATGCAGTGACTATACACCAGTGGTCAACCAGCCTATTTAAAGAAAACACGGTCTTCCAAGCTGAATTACTAGCACTCAATAGAGCAGTCAAATACGCAACCTCTCTTCCTACATCAGATCAAATCACAATTTACGTCGACAGTAAAGCAAGTATACAAGCCTCAAGTTCACCAAAATCCAATAGCCAATTAGCAAGAGATACATTCACCCTTCTTCTTGCAAATCCTCACATTAAAATTTCATGGATCAAGGCACATGTAGGCTATGAAGGGAATGAAGCAGCGGACAAACTAGCCAAAACAGCGGCTAATGCTAATCAAGATCGGAATGTAATGAAGCTTCCAAGATGTCATCTGAAGAACATCCTCCAAACCGATATGATGACAAGATGGCAAAAGGAATGGGAAGAAGGCGAAACAGGCCGCTCCACATTCAACATAATACCGAAAGTTTCTCTCTACGCGACCAACTGGAACAGAGCGGATGTCCTTTTCTTCACTGGACACGGCCCATTCCCGACATACCTACACAGATTCCACCTGGCCAACTCTCCTTATTGTAGCTGTGGGGAGATAGGATCCCCAATTCACTATGCCACCGAATGCCTACTGACTCTCTCAAGGCACATGAGGAAGCCAGAAACAAGTCTCGAGGAAGAATGGTACAGGAGAGTTGCATCGAATATCCTTTCATGCGGCAAGATCAACTCCATAGTAAACCATATTCATAAATACCAAGACCTCTTCAAGACTACACAATAACTGAGACCAAAATGCCACTTATCAAAATCAGCCGAAATTATAACTTCAAAAGTCCCTCAAAAGTGCAGTTCTCAAGAAGGAAATCAAAACCACAGGACTCAGAAGGACGTTACAGATTTCTGACTTTTCAGTGATTATTTATATGCTTATACATATCATACAGATGTTCTCAATGTAATTTATCAATTTTTTCAGTTAGTAATCTCGTTTTCCTGTAAGTTGAACCTATAGTGACCATTTGTTTAAGTATCCTTGTCCCCTCTATTCGGTTATTACGTCACCAAAAAATTAAATACAGTCGTGTAGGATTTGACACTGTTGGGATTCTCTAGGGAGAACCCTGGATGGTCTGTCGTCTCTTTCTTTCTACCAACAATTTCTTTCTTTCTTTTCTTTTTTCCTTCCATCTTGTGCTCATCCAACTGGTTAGATAACTTAGTGTTATAGGCACCGGGGGCACAGGATGGCGTTATGTTATGTTATGTATGAAATAAAATAAATATAAAACGATACTTTAGAAAAAAATAGGCGCAAGAATAAAATTTCGGTGATTTTCAAAATATCTGTATTATAATTCAATATTTCAGTGTTATTTAACGCAAACATGGTTTAATGTGATGACATTAGAATGAGTCATATGACTATCGAAATTTGAATATGGACTCCAGAGTATTAAACACTACTTGGAATGAAAAGGCGGATTATCTCTCAAAAACGATCACGGAGTCGTACCCATACTTTGAGTAGATTGCTGTTGAAGATTTAATCTATTATCACAAATCCTCGCTTAAAAATGTGAAACAAAATTATCAAAATAGCAAGTATTCAAGAAACTCTAGACGACAGTACATCTATACTTTCCCTTTCCTCATGACTTAAAACTAAAAGCGAAGATGTGATAACATAAGTCTAATCAATTCAGTTCTAGTGAGTTTAGTTTAGTTTGAGTTATATTAACGTCCCGATTTAAAGTAACACTAGGCTATTTTGGTGCGGCCTTCGTGATTTTGAACCACTTTCAAATGACGAGGACGACACCTGAGCTGGCAATCCCTTCTCCAAACTTCCACTTTATATCAACAGGTGGATGTTTGGCCGCGATGTATTTAGCGTGCCTCGGACCCTCTTACATGACGGTTCTTTGGTGGAACCGGGTCTCCAACTTGAAATCCTCCAATTCCGAAGATGACACCTTACCACCAAGCCACTAGGGCCCTCAGCTTTAGTGAATAAATTTGGACCTCTCTCCTGTAACCAAGAAAATGACATTAATATATCCTCAAGCACTGTTTGAAATATTCAACTCAAATAGCATTCCTTTGCAGCAAGCTCTCTTTCAGTCACCAAGTAATTTGGTCTATTAAATTTCTGAAGCAAAAAAGCGTTTTTCATAAACACTTTCTTCGTTCACTGACGTTTTTTTAAAAAAATATTATTTTTAACTCTGTCTCTCTGGTATTAAGACTTCTAACTATTAAAAATACCAATTTATTCATTTCAATAATAATAATAATAATAATCAAAATCTGAGATTTAAAAATAGTTTACCATTAATGACATATTACCTAAAATATTTTTTTGAAACTTTTAGCGTCCATTCAATCTGACGAGCCAGCTAGCCAGCAGAAGTGGCTAGTAAGTAATAAAATTAAGAACAATCTTAAATAAAATAATTTCCTTTCTTGCATAAATCATCTTTATTTTTAGTTTTCTTTAAGAAGAAAGGAAAAATCATGTTTTATTTTATATATAAATTTCATTTTTCTTTACTTATTTGGAATAAAACATTTTTAATGACATAATTTTTTATATATTTTTTTCTAAATAACATTTGTATTTTTTCAGAAGGCCCATCTTTAAGAAAATGTTCTTATAACGATTTTCCTTTCATTCTCGACTGAATTGTCTTTGCCATTGGGGCCAATGTGGTGGAATGAAGATCCTTATGATCCGTGCAGTGGAAGCAAGAGGACGTATGTTTTCGGGAACATTTCTTTAATGATCACATTTCCCACAAAACAAACACAAAATACAAAGACAAGACAAGACATTAACGCGCGTACACCTTAACAGAACAGCATCTCACCTCATTTTAATAACAATCGCAGTGCACTATGGGATGCACACCTAATCAGGCATCACCATTTATTATCCAAAAGAGAAGATGCAGTAATGCAACTGCTACAAATTTAAACAATTCTCATTTCTCATACTTTGCATAAAAATGCCAAAATATTCATTACAATACCGGCTGTTATTCAGTGCTAGCACATATGTCACAAAATGAATAGGGATGCTAATCTTATTTTACTTCATCTGAATAATATTCTCTAAAAAAATATGATCCTCCAGTTCCATTGAGAACACGCAAGTGGTTGCCACCGTCGAATCCTTCTTTGACTGTATCCAAATGATAGATGGTGAAATGATTTATCGTTTTGGTTTTAATTTCACTGGGCAATTTTATTGGAGCTCTTCTAAGCTCTATCCCAAATCAGCTGACAAGAGTTATTTATTAGCTGGCATAAGCCGAGTCAATCCACCGATTCGTGCCCGGCGGTCGCTTCCAAATTTAGTGTTCCGAATTCAGTAGATGCTATATTAATACATAGAAACGTCATAAAGGTATTTGAGTCTATTTCATTTATTTATAGGGTTTAAAAAAAAATAAAAAGAGCTATTATGAATATTTATATCTCTGTTATAAAATATGACGTAGAAAAATAGGTTTTCAAAATAGTATTCTAAATATTTTTACATGTTCAAGGACTTAACACATGGTTAATAATGAATACATATGCATTTAAGTATCCTGGAAATAGCTGATGCCAATATATTAGAATATTAACCACATTAATTTTAATTACGTTTTGTTATTTTTAATGAGAATTTAGGAGGTCCGAGTTTTAGAGCCCTATTATGTCAACAAAACATTTGAGAATATTCAGAAAAAAAAATATTCTTAAAATGTGTATATTCAAATAATGTGTAATATTCACAGAAAATTGCAAATAAAACAACTATTTTTCTGTATAAATTTGTGTCCTTTATTTATTTTTTTCTTCAGTGTTATGCAATTACAAACTCAATGGTAGAATTAAACAAAATTTGACACATATGTTCTCGCCTTCCCTTTTCTCTCCTTTAAAATGGAACAGCTTTGGAACATAAGATTATACAATTGCACAAAAATTATTTTTACATCTTGTAATTTAAAAAATTAGCATTTCAGGGAGGGAAATTTCATTTCGATTACCATTACTCTAATTAGAACCAGAACTCAAGTACAACTATTACTCTCATTTTAATCAGTTTTTTAAAATTAATTAAAAAAGAATTAATAAGTATAAATAAATTCATTATTATCCAAATTAAGGTGAAGGATTCTGAAGCACCTTAAGAGGCTGAATATAAGAGTTCAAAATGGAACGATGTAAAATAATATGTATTTTGTTTTCACACACATACACACACACATGCGTACACACGCGCGCAATAGAATCAGACTGCGAGACTAAGGACGAGGGTACAGATGGTAGTGAAAGCTATTACGTAAGCCACTTGTAGTTTAATTTATGGCAAATCTTCTATAATTGCTGACGAGGTTGAAATTCTTCTATATATATATATATATATATATATATATATATATATATATACACAATAATATACAATAAATACTTTGAATTTTAAATTTATACACAAGCAGCGCTGACAAAACTAACGTCCGTTCACCAGCAATGCAAGAGCGAAAAAAGAAAAAGCCGACAGAAATGTTTTTTCGATGATTACATACCATGACATTCTGATGGGGATTCCTTTAGACTTGTCGATTTAGGTAAAGGGAGAATTGATATCTTTTAAAAGAATTTGTTGAGACTACAAATTTATATCCCTTCACTCGGAGTGTGGGAATTGCCGATTGCAGCAGTTTTACAGAGCTCGTGTGAATTCATTAAATAAAAATTGGTGGAATTGGATCTGCAAATAAAAGAACATTTATAGAATGAAGATAAAAATTAGGAAATTAATTGGGATTTAATTTATATTTATAGTTATCACTACGCACACACACACACATATATATATATATATATAAATTAAGAGGTACAGACCTCGCAATCATATTAAAAAAAAAACAGCTGCTTTTTACACTTTGCTGATTTTTTTCAAATTTGGAACTAAATCTATTTACACAATGTTTATCTATCTGGTTTTCCGTATGCAAGTTAATAGAAATGCTACAAAACGGAAAGAGCTGGTGTAAAATTGGCAGATAATTTTAACATCTAAAGGGTACATTCATATCACAGTTTGAAACAAATAATTCGAGGGCTTGTTTATTTGCATGTATATAAACATGACAATCGCAAAACGTAATGCCTTAAATAATAATAATGAAGAAAAAAAAATTGGTATGTGATTTTGTTATTAAAAGTTTCCAGTTCTGTGTCCAGTTATGAATTGAAAAATCGAAAAAACTCTAAGAAGCTTATTCTGTTTTCTTCGCCCTGCTGCTAAGGCGCAAAAAAACTGAAAATATAAATCTGAGCCCTCTTGGTTTTTTTTACAGCCCTCCCCAAGATATGATTATATTTTCATACGGGAGTAGGGAAATAACATCTTCTGCAGGGAGTATATCTCAGGGAGATCGTTTCCAATGGTTTAGATAATTTTTAATGCATCATTAAATTCCTCATGAAAACTTTTTCACTATCTCATAATTGACCTGAACCCTGGAGTTACACTAAGGTATAACCGAGGAAATTAATTTTAGGACAAAATGAGTGGATTCTAATCTAGATCATTCTTACTCAACGCTCTGTAATATCTTGATCCAGACCAATCAAATAAGAGAATACCGTAACAAAACAATTCTTTTATTTACAGACTTTTATATGTACAGAAAAAAAACACTTGTTCTTATCTAGGTTAATATTATTTACAAAAATCAAATTACAGTTCAATTACGAAATAGTTCCTCGATCAAATAGAAGAATAAGTGACAAAAAAACAATAACACTTGGTAACATTCTTTGAGCTCTAAACGGCTACACCAGGCGCCGCTTCAGAAATCCACTTATCTTTATCGGGTGGATCCTTACATAGAAGCCCGAATCACACGGAGTTTCACCCAAAAGCAGGAACAACTTCTCCGGGCATCGTCGTCCCACCGAATTCTAATTCGAAACCTTTCACTGCTCTCCTTTCTGATTCAAAACAAACAAAAAATACCGCATTTCATTTCCGTCAGATATCCGCCTTCAATTTTTTCATTGTTCAACTTGAGTTCCTTATCCCCCAATAGCTGCTTAGTAATGCTTCCTCAATGGTCCCACTCGATTGTGGGAGTGTCTGTTAAGGATCCATCTTTGTAGCTGGCCCCACTCGAACACACGTTAATTATATTCAATTCACAGTTACCACAGGCCGAAGACCACCTGAGTTCGACACTTAATGACAACGGTTATTGTTGATTGATCATTTCTTGAAGATTTAAGGAGTCTCTTCATAAGGGAAAAAAGTTTAGCATCTTTATGTTTGACGTTCTTCTCCCTTGAAGGCATGATGGATCTATTTGAAACTGCGAGACACACATCTGTGTCCCCTCACCTAGACATAATAAATGGTCAGACACAATGACTCTACTAGTGAAAATGATCACATTTGGTGGTCCATATGTTCGAAAACGAGTTGACGTTACATCTGTCCGGAATGCCAATTACCATGTAAGGGAAACGGGGAAACGTTTCAGCTGGACTGGATATTGCATCACTCTATAGAATGTAACTTATCATAGTTGAATCATCTTGTTTATATAACTCTAAACTTTATTTCTTTCTATCAATGGGAATGAGAAGAAATAAAAGCAGGAGCTAGAATTCAAAGCATCATATCTAAAATTTTGAAACTGGTAATGCATCCCATAGATAATTCATAATCTGTCAAGTTGCTGGTCTTCCTCCAAGTTAAACACTAATGAGGCCAATTACTTCCGCCAAAGTCCCCAGTAATGCAATGCACCACCATACACTGAAGATAAATTTAAATTTCTGCCTAAGAGGATACCTAAATACTCCATTTGATTTGAACAGCAAAAGCTGCCATAATTTTATCTTCGTCATATCTAGCCGAGATAGAATGGGTTTGGTTAAATAATTCAGGCCAGGCAGAGCACAACAAGAAATAACTGCATAAAGCGGTTTGATTAATGCGCGGCGAACCACTGATCTCAGATGGAAGAGGGCGTTTGTTGGGTGGGAGAAAATTTTTAGGTAGATAGCGAATAGAGGATAAATAATACAGTTGCAATAAATACGATTGTAATAAGTTGGGTGAATTTTTTCCCTACTTCTCATTATTGATATATATTTAATTGTGTATTATGAAAACACACACACACACACACAGATCTGAAAACCTTGATTCTTGTCAATCTCCTAATTTATGCAAATAGAATAATTCATTGTCATGTAGTTCTAGTCCCCGGGGAGGGCACCTCGTAATGGAGGATGAGAAGCTTACGGCATGGTGGTTGGTTCTCGTCGCCCTTAATGATGACGGGACGTACTTCCTTAAGGAAGGGTTGTACCGTGGTCGATGACGGCAACTAGGACTCAACCACAGTTCCCACCAGTGTTACTGCCGCCTGCCCGATCATTCAAGTTTTTCCGTGTACTTTCGGGTCGGTCGGAGTAGTCAATCTATGATTACCATGTAATTCTTACGCACTGCCGACACATCTTAGAGAGAGAAAGAGAGAGGTCATGAACGAACTCTTTTTTTAATGAGGACATAAGTAAACCTCATTAAAAATAAGCAAAATGTTAGTTATTAGAAAAGCAACAACAACAATTATTTAAAGATTCTTGTAAATGAATGCAATTGAAATTTTAATAAAGAAACACACAATAGAAAAATAAATATCCCATAAAAATATTGCGTAAATATTTGCAGAAGACATTTATTTGAGTTTTCGAAAAAAATGAATTCACGATCTTTCTTTATTTTTACATTGAATATAGAATAAAATTATAATATAAAATATACAATGGATAGCCGAAACTAATAAAAGATTCCTTAAATTTTAAATAGATTCCATTAAGTTTGTAATATTATCTCTTTCATAAGCAGCTCGCTCTGAGCCATAAACGAACCCTTTTATGAGAACTTTCGGAAACCTGATTTTTGCTTCCGGCTTTCTATATAGATAGCTTTATTCTGATAAGAAAATACCAAATTTTTGCTTAAAAGCCTTTCTCTGACTTTTCAGATAAGCTTTTGAATTCCTTTTGAAGAGGTTATACCCAACTCTTATCACTCGCATTATTATGTTTTCTGCTTTCAGAAATAAACAATTTTTTTTATATGTTGCGTGTGCTTTTGTTCCACAGAGTAATTTTGCCTTCCTCGGATAAAGCAAAAAAAAAAAAAAAAAAAAAAAAAAAAAAAACAGAAAGAAAGTAAAAGGAATTAAACCCCAAAGAAAACTTTTTCTTCCATTGTAGGAAGTTTTTTTTCTGTCTTTTTTATGTCCCGAGGCTAATTTGTGAGGTTTATTTTTTCTGAGCACAATAAATCTTGATGTTTGTTTATTTTTATTTCTTACCGAATTCAGTGCGTCCGAAACATTTAGTGAAACCTGGGATTGGAGTACAAAACTCAGCTAAACAACCACCTGAATTGTAAGAGTGAAAAAAAAAAGAAACCACTTAACAAAAATAACGATTTTCTATACCAGAAAGAAAATGTGTGCTCGCATTTTGTTTATAGAAAGGGATAAAAGTTTCAACACATAAGTGATTTGTTTTTCATTTCAGCTTACTTTTACGTTTTTTTAAGACTGCATCGACAGGATTATTGCGAATGCAGATTATAAAAATAAAAACTTACTTTGCAAGCGAATCCATTCTAGGTTTTCTTATTATCGAAACACACTCGAATAAAATTGTCAGAAGATCTGGCACCTGGATGTGATCAGTTTTTTTTAGATATTTATTTCATGCATTTTTCGGAAGTATTTAATGCCTGACGATTTAAGATTCAGACCCCATATTAATGGAAAATGTTGATGGGGTGTGATGTCAAAGCACAAGAACAATCCAGAGCGAGCGTGGTAGAATATACTCTCAAGATAATGTAGAGGATGCAGAAATGAGAGGTTAATAAGGATGAAAATGCTTTATTTAGCTTAAGGCGCCCAAGTATAGTTTTACCACAGCCGGTCAGAACTCTCAGTTCACACACTTGCCGAATCCTTTCATAAATATTCAGCTTGTCCAATTCACTTCAACTGATAATCCAAACCCGTCTTTTAATTATTATTCAAAATGGCTACGAATCGAATCTAATCTAATCACCCTCCTGAAGGTAAGTCCAGCTTAATCTGACAATAATATCCTCTCCTGGAGTGGAAACCCTTTTAATTTCCCCACTTCATTCTTCATCTTAATAGAAAATCACAACACTCAGTATATTACAGATATCTGCTGCTGCAGAGTTTTCTATAATGAGGTCGGTCACAGCAGATAGACTCTAACATATTCTTCGCAGACTCCTGTGCCTCTGGTAATGACGGATATGCGGCTTGTTGAAAATCATATCCATCAAATCAAGAATATACGACATTCAGTATATTACAAATATTTGCAGCTGTAGATGTTTCTGCAATGAGGTGGGTAATAGCAGCATGGATAAATTCTAACATGCTCATCTCAAACTTTCTGTGCCTCTGGAAAGGACTGATGTGCGGCTCGTTGAAAAGCACATCGATCAAATCAAAAATAGGTACAAATCCAAGCTTTATTCTCTTCTCGGTTACAAATATAAACTCTCTACGGAATCTCTACAGCCATTTTTCGGTCTCTCGTCTCCTACGTGTCACCTACTGGCAGCAAAACCTATATCGCAGCACTCAAAAGGTTGCAAAATGTATCAGTTCTGTAAACTAGTAAAATGCCTCGATCTGTCAGAAATTCGCATCTGTTGATATTCGCAACGATCTTGGCCTGACTACATTAAAAGACTTACATAAAAAATTATCAGCAAGATTCCTTGATAAATGGGCGGCAATATCGCTACTAAAGGAATTGAATCATACGACCTGTGTACTTCTGAAAAATGTCCGGAGATTCCGTTACATTATTCATGCATAAAATCCATTTTCGGGTTTACCACACCAACATGACTGGACAGATTTGCTGAAAACAACTTATATAAATTGCTACATTGTTTTTATCTTTCTCGAAATGTAATTAATATTTATTTTATAGCTAAATGTAACTGGTCGTCACTTCATGATGCATTACAACTTGCTCAATGCTTTGTCTATACACATATTAGCTGTTATGTCTAGAAGTTAAGAGCTTCAGATCTATCCCTCAAACCAACGGCTCATTAATTTTCAACGAAAATTCAAAATGATTCTTAATGAATTGTACATAAAATCAAATCTTTTAAATTCTACTAATTGACAGAAATATGTCGAAACAAATTAATTTCCACTGCTAAAGATAAAGTAAAAGTCACAGAAACAGGAAATATACTATATGTCATAACTATTATCATTTGAATAAAGTACACCTAATAATTAGCCACAAAACATTTTGTGACAAATAAATTTTTTATAAAGTAGTTCTAAAATAAATACATATTTGTATTGTGATAGAGTTGATCACTGCTATATAATATTTATACAATATATTATCACCTAATCATTACCTAATTTAGATCTTTTTACAGTTTAGGGGCCGCAGTAATCTAGTGGTAAGGTTTCAGCCTCGGAACCAGAGGATTTCAGGTTCGTGACCCGATTCCACCGAAGAACCGTTGTGTAAGCGGGTCCGATGCGCGTTAAATCAGTCCGGGCCAAACGTCCTCACTCTGGTGGTGTGGAGAGGGAGGTGCCAGTTCAGGCGTCCTCCTTGTCATCTGACCGCCGCTCAAAGTAATGAGGTCCGTCTCAAAATAGCCCTAGTGTTGCCTTAAAACGGGAAGTTAATATCGATTTAATAGCTGTTGCTTTATTGTTTTAGTGTTATTTCATACAATTTAATTTGTATGAAATAACTCCTATCTTTAGTAAATACCTTTTAAATATTTATTATGATTCAATATAAGAAATTTACAGGTAATATTATTTCATTTCATATTGTTTCCTTTGCTTCAAACAACTAAATACTCTTACATTATATTTCATTTAACTATGCAAATATATAAATCAGCATCAAAAGAATGTCATAGATTTAAGTTTGTATTAATAACCATAAAGCATGATGTCGACAGTTACTTCTATCAATATATTGTATTTAAATTATTTTTTCAACAATTATTTAATATCAAATCATGTTTCTTTTTGGTGTGATATACAAAATATTAAACACATCAGTTAAACACGAAATACTCTCGATTTGTGATTCTCTCATCTAATTACTTTTCGAATGAGCTAAATTTTCCAATAAAATTAAAGTCACCGCCGAACTCAAATTAAATGAATTCTCTAAAATTAAATTCTGAAATCTAATCGTTTCTTTTTTCTAATTTAAGTTAAAAATAAATTGTGCATAATAAATTAGTATTGTATGGTTAAGGTGAAGAAGGCGCGAATGAGTACTGCAAAGGATTCAAACAGCCCTTTGGAAGCATTGTGCTGGTGATAACGTCTCGGTTTCGGAAATTTCAGGTTCGAAATCCGATTCCATTGAAGAAACGTCGTGTAAGCAGGTTAAATCCGTCGGGTCACACTTCCTTCTGCTGGTGTGGTGTGGAAATTTGGCGAGTTGTCAGCTCAGGTTTCATTCTCGTCATCTGACCGCGGTTCAAAATGACGAGGTCGGTCCCCAAATAGCTCTAGCGTTGCTTTAAAACGGGACGTTAATATAGCTAAACCAACCTATCACATGTTAAATTAGCACTCTTAATTCTTTCCTCATTTGCATTTCAGATGCCTCTCACTTGGAATGATTAAAAAAGTCTCCTATCAATCCAAATGTTCATTCTTAAGTTGATAAACAAATCCAGCACTCTCGAACATCAACAGGTTTTAATGGCTAATATGCAACTTTTAACTTACTACTAAATCTTTATAAGAATTTCTCATCACATGCCATACCTCAATAAGTACAAAATATGTAAAGAATTTAGGTGCAAGGTTTCAGAGTAATCAGAAGCTTAAATTTTTAAGAGATGGGTAGATTTTACAGATAACTGCAGGAGTTCTCACATTAAGAATGATTTAATTTCTGTGTCCATTTATGAATGTATTGCTTCTATAGGTCTGAAAACACTGCATTTCTAGATCTCTGGTGACAATTTATAAACATATCTCATTCAGAAACAATTTCTTTTTTTTTCTTCTTAACGAACTGGGTACAACGAGCTAGTTAGTTTAGTTAAGTTATATTAATGTCCCGTTTTAAAGCAGCACTAGGTTGTTTCGGGACGGACCTCGTCACTTTGAACCGCAGTCAAATGACGAGGACGACACCTGAGCTGGCACCCCCTCTCCAGGTTCTCCACCACACCAACGGGTAGGGGAGTGGCGTTTGGCTCCGAAGGATTTTAAATTCACCGAACCGGTTCACACGACGGTTTTTCTATGGAATCATGTCTAGAACCTGAAACCCTCCGGTTCCTCAAAGAGCAAGAAGACATTTACGATTTGTTTTGAAAAAGGCAGGATGTTATCTACAATTCTTCTGCCAAAAGAGGGTCTGTTTAAAATCATATAAATAAGATTAAAACTTACAAGGGGTCTATTTGCAATTATGTTGCTTGAGAAATTTTGTTTTTAAAATCTAAGAACCTAACGAAAATACATTCCGTTAAGATTTCAATTCGATTTCTAGGTGTACGATGAAGTTCTTATGGACAGAAATTAATTATTAAATGGGCAAGCAATTTCAAAAAAATAATATTTCAAAACTAGAAAATAATAGAAAATTATGATTTTTGGCAAATGAATAGATTCAAAAATTATGAAATAATAATTAGTAAACAACTAGGATTTATCACCTCAATTATTGTCATCGCCTCAATTGTATGATAGATTGTATTTTAGATTTTATTATTCCAGGGTTATCTCATTTGCAAAATTCTGTTTTTAACCTTTCAATTGAACCTGCCTGCATTTGTATTTAATATAACTGTTGTATATGTGTAAATAAAGCAAAACAACGAAAAATATTGTTGTAAAAAGATCTTTAAAATGTTTCTTAAAACAAATTTAGAGAAAAGAATTATGCAAAATAAAATTTGTATCCCCAAGACCCTGATTATTTTAACAGCATTGTAAAAAGAGTTTTTGTATGTTTATATGCTTCGAAGTTACTGAAGAAAAGCGACTTAGTTTATAATTAAAACTCTAATTGCATCTTGAAATAGCCTTTTCTTATTCAGTATCTCCAGCTCAGTAATTACTTGACAATTTTTGTTGACAAATTACTTTAATTACTTGATAAATTTTGTTGCGTTGGATGATTCAGACGAGTTTTTCCAGTAAAGCATTCCGAGCTATTTTTACTTCATTAATAGCTGAATGAAGCACTGCGTCATTTACAAACAGTCGCTAATCTATGATAACTATCATGTTAACACATTGCGTACGGATCAAAGCACTCCCAGGGCTCGCACATTTTTTGAACTCTTAGAAGCATGCTGGACAAGTAATAGGATGCATATATGCGCATTTTTGATTTGAATTTGGTATTATATTATATAAAGTATTCTAATATAATAAATACATATATATTTTATGCATGTATTTATTATATAAGATTTTCCACATTTTAACTATTATTTATTTCGCAGCTTTGAATAATGCTTTAGAGTGTGATATTTGGTAAAGCATATTCCCTTGTGCAATGGTGTTCGGCACGATCTGTAGTAGTACCTTGTTTTAAGACATTAAGGGCCACTCACGAATTTTTTCTTGTTTCACGTCCCGTCTGTTGCGAACCGCTCACGAGTTTTCTCGAGTTCCTTGTCTCGTCTGTTATTGCTTCATAAGCAGCAAAGTTATGATGATTTTAGAATGTGCAACTTTGCCACAAAACGTGCTGTCACAGGCGTTTGTCTTACAGATTTCTTTGTGATCCTTAATGTGTTAAATATTTGTTATGCACCTATTTAGCCGAAAAAACATAAAACAGGATATCTCGTGACCCAGCCACAACATCAGCCATCTAAAAACTAGAAATCTCGTGATCCGTACTCAGTGTGTTAAAATGAATTTGGAAATTGATCAATTAATCTAAATAAACCTTTTCTCTGTCATGCTTTATTCATTGGTGCGACCTCTTTTTACTTTGCTCTGTAAGTGAGTCCTCTATTACTAATGCTATGAATCGAATTCAGACTGTAGCCTCCAGTGGCAGTGCACTGAAGCATTAGAGGCACTTAAACAGAGCAGACACATCTAGGAAAAACAGCACTTATGGTGGAGTTAGATGTGATGAAGAAAGAAATTGTGATGCAAAAATATAACTGTGCAACTTATATTATGGAAATATACGACTGGTGAGCAATAAGTCTTTCTTTTTATCTGGGAACATCATTTGTCTAAAACAAACCGAACCTATGCATAATAAATGTACCTATGCAGAAATATTTTTATAATAGAATCCGATTTATCCTTTGTTATTATTATTATTAATTATCAAAAGAAATGCATGTAACCATTTGAATAAAGGAAGTGATTATTTGTAGATAGTGAATATACGGATTAAACGTTATTTACAGATTCTGTATTTATGCATAAAGCATTGGTTGCAGATATACTTTACCGATAAATTAAAATGTTATAAATGACGCCTGTCGTTTATTCTACATGAATTTTGAAATCCGATTTTTCTAATTTTATATACTTCATGGGATCATTAAAAGGAAGATCAACATTGTATTGCTAGAATTTTCAGTGTTTGGTTGAAAAATGTTACGCTTTAAGTTTCCATTAAACGCTGGTGTTAGTTTTATGTTAAAATAGCCGCCTTTGCTGACCAGCCAGTTTGCCAATTTTAATCATCGCTAAAATTTTCAATTAAATATGTTATATAACTTGTCTTTTAATAGCTTCTTTATCAAAATATTCTTAAGCTTCAAATTTTAACATAATTCACTCATATTCTTATAAAGGCTTTGATCTATAATATGCAATGTGTCTCTTTAATTTTCTATCAGCTCCTCCCGTAAAATTTCAACTTTAAATTAAAGTGGAAATGATTAAATTGCAATTAATATAAGATTTTTTTTTACTGAAACCAAGATTTTTTTAATTAGTACCAAAAACATAGTTGTTCAGCATTTAAGTCTTACGTGCACTACAGTATAATTTATGTAATATCTCAATTATTCAACAAAAATTCTCAGATTCATTATAAAATTCTGCTTTTAATTTTACTTCCAAAAGGATTTAAATGGCGTAAATTACAATATTTTATTTTGTTTTGTTTTGTTCCATAAACATACTTAAAATAATTATGAAGTCTAACTTTTATACCGTCCATCATATTCTGAGAAATATTCATGGAACTTCAACTTTTAAATAAATAAGTGAAGGATTCTTTCTTCTGCTATCAAATCTAATCCATTTATTAAATTTTAAATAGAATAGTTTAGAACAATCAACATTTTCATAATCTTAGTTCAGTAAGGCTTGAGAAACCTTGGACGCTGATTAGGGTAACATCTTTGACACGGAAGAAGTGGTTTAAAATCGCCCGTTGTTATAGCGATATTCAAATTTTCATAAAACAGTCAGTTATAATGGCCGGTTTAGTTGATTGGATAGTCAATTTTTTTGATTTTTAAATTTCGTAATGAACAAACAATTCAATTTTTGTTTAGGCATGGTAAAAATCTACGTCGATGGAAAATATATTTTTGGGAATTATTTTAAAATATCGTTTGTAAACAATTATTAAAATTACAGGATAATTCAAGACAATATAACTATTTATTGTAAACAAAAATATTTTTTTATTCGCGGCATTACATTGACTTTGACTAATTTTACTTTAATAAGAGTCACTAAACAAATTCAAAAGCCAAAGACTTAACTTAAAAAAAAAAAATAAAGACTCCAACGACGAATACACAGCTCACCCTCCCAAGTACTTAATAAGCGCTGTCGGTGCTATTTATTTGCGGTATCAAGCGAAGACCGGTTGTTGACATGCAACAGTTTTTGTAAATAATACTATCCTTAAATAAAATTTAAGAGAAATTTTATTAATTACATAACGCATTCCATTAACTACATTGTTAATAGTTTTTGTAATTGAGTATTAATAAAATAGCGAGAAATGAAAAAAATGTTAAATAAATAAATAAAATAATCCTTACAGTATCAAAAGATTAAATCCATCGAGCACTCTGTTTGAAATTCAAGACCTTTTTCAATATCATCGTGCCGTCGTGAATGCAACCGTTTTCTTTCACAATCAGCGCAAGCTGTTTCTTTATTAAAACGAGCAATGAATTGATATTCGATAAAAAGAGCCTCAAAGGAAAAATAAAATAACTTGAGATATGAGAGATTATCAATTAGAAGTTTATTGAAGTTTTAATGCATAAAATTGTGGATAAATGCTATGCAAATGAACATATGAAATATTAATTTTCTTCACCATTTGGGAATCATAAAATAATGCAAATCGACCCATATATTTTATATTAAATATTATTGTATTTGTGATTTCAGAGGTTAGATTCGTCAGAATTTGTTAGAATTGAACAATACAAATATCATTTTTGGTGAATTTATTGAATACTTACAAAATGTATTTGGTGGCTAATATATTTTATATATATCTGTCTGGGAATGATGAATAGTTTATAATTTCTAGTTACATTTTATTCTCTTATTTGAATAAAAATTTACGGATGCATAAATATTTAAAATAGAAAATTAAAAAACACTAAATATTTAATCCATAATAAAACCTTTCAAGTTCCCTTCTAAAAATTTAAAATATTTATACTTCAAATTGTTATGGATAAAGATCGTTAAATTAACGAAACTACGCCATATTTCTTTGATAAACTTTATTGAGATATTTGTTTCTTTTATGATGCTATCAAAAGCTAAAAAGTTAACTGAATTCAAATTTTTGGCTTGAAAATGATTAGATTTGATTTGTGAGGGTTTTTTGACGCAAGAGCCACATTTGGCTAAGCTTCGCCATTTTGGCTTGAGAAAGGAATGAGTAACTGACTTAATACAAATAAAAATAAAATATAAAATAGTAATAAAATAATAAAGATGATATGAGATTGTATTTCAGAGATGAAAAAATAATTTTGAAAATATTGTCAACTACAATTTCTTCAAACAAATGAATTATTGGTTTCATTGTTGCAAGAAAATAATCTGAAAACTATTGCGCTGTCTGGGAATTTGCAGTACTAGCAGAGTTGCGTTAATTCCTTGGCTTATCAAATGCAAAATAAAAAGAATGTGTAGATTTTGTAAGGCAAGTATTAGTTTGTTTATCCATACCAGGCAGGACATTTTCCTTGCTTTGAAGAAATGGAGCTTGGATAGTTAAATTACTGCAAATATTGTTGTTGCGCTTTAAGATGATTATAAACTTTGCTGCTTTAGTTAGATAATGGATATGTTTTGAAATGGCACTTCTTTTGGTTCAAAGATCCTGTTTCATTTCTTTCAGAAAAAAAAAGATTTCAGAGGCTATCTAATATGATATATTTTGAAATCTTTTATTTTAAATGTTGAATTATAAGATTATTGAATAGACCGTACTTTAAATGTCGAAATTGTTTTAGCTAAACAAAATTTAGATTTAATAAAAGTTATTGGAAAACTGTCAACATAAATTTTAGAACCAATTCGAGAGGAATAGTATTAGAATCTAATAGAGAACTTGTAGGTAAATCTATCGAAACAAGTTTATCAAATGAGAATTATCTCTTTTCAGTTGATAAATTGCTTTCCATAAGTGTTGTTGAATGATATTTTCTAACTAATTCATTTAGTACAGAATTGAGTGAAAAGATTAATCACAGAAGTTTCGATATTTCATGTCATTATAACTAGTAGAGAAACTAAATTATTATTAGATATAGGTTTCTGGATTATAACATCGTTTTTGTTTGATGGTCTAAAATATCTCATATAGGTTGAAGTAATACTTTTTTTAGTAATTATTTAATTTCAGCTCTCAATTAAATGTTCAAAAGTCCTTTCTTTTTTCTGAATTTATAGCTATTGGTAATCTGAAAGAAATTTTGTATTTGTTTCCAAGTTTTTACATGATGCTTGCGATTTATTAACCTGCTCGGTAGCATGTACGGTTAATTTAATTATATTAACGACAACTTTTTCCTTAAACCTTATTTCACCTAATCATATCAGCAGTGCCGTTTATCCCTTCAATTGCTGAGAACATTGTTTGTGAAATCTGCTTATTTTATTCAATTTTACCTGCACTTTCATTTTTGTCTGATATTTAGGAGTAATTCTGTTTATAGAAAACCTTGAAAAAATTGTAAGACATTTTTGTATTTTTTAATTGTTATTTGAAAGCTTTAAGCTATTTCTCTTGTTTGATACATTTGAATGGATTGATAATGTGCACATCTGACCTCGGAAAAATGATATGCATAATAGAAACATATATATATGAATTTTTCTGGTCAGTTTTGATTGCCTTTCAATAGTTGATTTTTTCCAGCATTTGAAAAATTACAGAGCAATGTCATTTGAAATTCTTTGTGAGTTCAAAAATGAGTCCTTTACAACTGTCGTTCATTCATTTTTTTAGTTCTGTTCATTTAAAATTGTATCAAGTTTCATGTAAAATTGTGTAATTGTGTAATCAAATTCATGTAAAATTGTGTAATTGTGTAATCAAATTCATGTAAAATTGTATCAAATAATGAGATCATTTCTTTTTTATAAATCATGTAAACAAAATGATAAAAATTTAAATCGATACGTTCATTATAATATTATTTTGAAGCTAAAGCGTTTATTTCTATAAAAATTAAAATCAAGCAAAATTTTTTAAGCTAAAGAATGACTTCTTTTAAATAAAAAAAATGATATAGATGTTAGAAACAAAAAATGACTGATGCGCTGGACATGTGTCAAGTATTACGTCATTTTACTGTTTTGGAAAAATATTTATTATTTCTAATTTGCATTCTGCAGTGAAAATGGTTAAACACCAGTTTTCGGGCTACAACAATGTACCTCGTCAAAGATCAAAACATATATTATATTTAATAGCCGTATAAAAGAGAGTAATATTTTTGTAAATAATTAATGAATCAGAACTCATTAAATAGAAAATAAATGGAAATCGAAAGCATTTGCTCTACAAAAATAACGCAGAATTAATTATTTCCTATTTATTCTTTTCCTTAGTTAGTCATAAAATATTCGCTTCGATGAGTCAAGTATTTGACTTTTTATCTCAGAATAATAGCTTACTTCGTGTTTCTTTTGCGTAGGCGAGTTTTGATTACAGACTCAATACATCAAAGCGATATTGACGTCATTCGGCAATAATGCTTATCATTGCTTGCAAAATCAATAGAAGACTTCATAAACATTTTCTAGAAGATAATGCAGAAATTTATGACGGTTGATTTACATTGACTTCTTTCACTATTTATCTATTATTTAAAAGAATATAAATATAAAAGTATTGCCTTATATTTATTAATAAACATTCTTTGATTAAAGATATTTCTTTTTCATTTTTTGCGTTTATTAAACTCATTTAAAGTACATTACGGAACATTTACATTGTTTCGAATCTTTGTTACATTAATGAATTTCCAGGAGAAGCATCATTAGACTGTTTATTATTTGAATAAAATTAGATTTGTGGTATATTTGGTCTTGATTCATTGCTGCATGAGTGTTTATATTAGTTATAATCTACTGAAATGATATTCATGTAGTTCAGACCATTTATTCATGAAAATACGTAGATGAATAAAATAGGATTAAAATGTATTTTTAAATTCCTTTGATTCTCTCTAACTAATCTAATAACTCATAATAACTAGTAACAAGTAATTTTTCTAACAACATTATTCATAATGTTGTTTACCTCAGCCACACTAATTTTAGACTGGTCATTTAATATTGCTGATACCCTGGCTATGCCAATTCACCATATTCAGAAATCAAGCTAGTTCATGTGGAATTTTTCAGAAGTGTCTTCAGAACATAATTTCTATTTAAGATAGGACCCTATTTATTGCGTTTCCTAGAAGTTTCATTTTTTTCGTTTAGGACCCTATTTATTGCGTTTCCTAGAAGTTTCATTTTTATCGTTTAAGTCGTCAAGTTTGCATATGGATTTCAAGATCAGATCCTTAACCAAACAGCCATCCAGCAACTATTAATAAAAGAGGCCGCGTTCTCTTTCTTACCATTAGACTAACAACGTAAGAAAACTGTATTAGAAATTCGTAACAGCATGTTTTTTGATTGACCTTTCTTCACTGAGGACAGAATTTTGTCTCGGCAGTTGTCATTCACATAAAAAGTGACGGGATTTCTATTCCTAATTTAAAATGTTCTCTAAAAACTGCCACTGACAGAGCACAACAAGCGCTGCGCTTGTTTTATTAAAAACAGCTCAATAATCATTTCGAATATTCCTAGATTTCTTTCATAGCGATGGAGTATTCGAGTGGAAGCTAGTTTCCATTACGATGCAATACTGCTTTGAAATTTGTTTTGAGAGAATCTGCGACTAAGTATTTCTAATATTTCATGTGCTAGATGTAATATGCATCGACACATTTATATTTATTCAATATATACATTATACTTATTAAACACATAAGAGATGCATTTTAATTGATTTTCTTATTTTGATTTCTTTTCAAGTACTGATATATCATTTCTAAGTTACTATGAATTTAAACATGCATTCTATTCATTTACATATTTTCATGCTTCTCATATGTTTCAAGGAAACTGAGAAGAGTCGATTGTCTCTGTATCTTCTTAACAAGAGCTAACTATTTAGAAGAACTTATGTTTTTACCATCATTCTTCGGTTCGACTAACAAAATGAACGAGAAATGATTTCTTATTCATGTTTAAGAGCATCTGTGTGCTGCTCAAATGGCTGGTTTACAATTTTCTGATATGAAAATTGTCCAATGGGCATATGATGCAAGAAACCTGACAAAGTCGTTGATGAATAACAACGTTTTATTCACGAGGAAATACATCGCACAGGCAATAAAAACACTGCTGGTTTGGAACTTTCTAAACAAGTTCAGCAAAATTTCATTAAAACTAATGGATGAATTTTTAAATGTTTCTTAAGCATATTTGTGATAATTTCTTATAATGAATTATCACAATATTCGTTCTTAGTGAAATAGTCGTCAGTATTTAATGCACATTGTACAGTTTCCAAGTATTAACTATTTTCCAAGTATTAACTATTTTCCAAATAATATAAACTATTGTAATTGTTCAATATTAATACCAAACGTGAATATAAGTGTCTCCTGCCTATCTATCTCTTGGTGAATGACAGGTTTCAGAACCGTTTGACTTAAAATAACCAAATGGGGCACGCATATATTTTGTAGGATGGTTACATCAATCTCGAATTGATTTTTCGAAAATTTTAATTAGAAATAATTAAAAATATAATTAAATAGTAAACTAGAAATATTGTTAATTATAATAATTAAAAAGTAAATAATATTTCGGGTTTTTTCGGGATAACTTCTGAAAATAATATTTGAAAAAAATTATTTTTATACCATCATAAAATTCTAAAAAATTTTGTTTAAAAGATATGGATTTAATTGTTTTGCAATTTTTTTGTAATTTCAACAAATAAAAAAAATTTATTTAAATGTTTGAATGGAAACACTATTTTTTTTTTATATATAAACGTAATTTTTCTGTTTAAAAAGATAATTTTAGCATTGAACAGTCTGGTTTTACGCTTTACAAATATTAAGCATTTATTGCTAATATTATTTATTTTTAATAAATGCAGTTGTTTTAGTAACCATTTGATTTATGAATGGCTTTAATGGCTTATATATATATATATATATATATATATATATATATATATATACTAGCTGACCCAGCAAACGTTGTTCTGCCGTATGAATTATTTCTAGTGAATGTTTTGGTTGTTAATTAAAAAATAGCGAATGCATTGTAAATGTATGGGGATGGGATCTGTGACAGAAAGAGGAATGGGGCGCTGTAGACGATGATCACCGATAAAAACAGAAAAATCATCAACCATTCATTTTCTCAATACAATGTATTTCATTAACGTAACGAACATATACATTGTTTGATCTCTTAAAAGTTAAACGTGAAGTGAAAAAAGTAATATATTTTTTATCCTAAAGTATAAAAATGAAGTAAAGAAAATCAATATTCATTTCGAAGAGCAATTGAGTGTCCGATATTTTTTGTCAGTCCGTCTTTAGCCAACACAAATAAGCTCGATGGTTTACCCACTCGGGAATATGTCACGTATAATTGTCCGTGTGAAAAACATGGTGTGCCCAAATCTAAGCCGCAAACAGACATCGTTTGACCTTGCGACTTATTTATTGTCATTACGAATGCCAATCTAATAGGAAATTGAACACGTTTGAATTCAGTTGGCTGTGAGAATCATTGGAATTCGTGGCAGCACAACATTTTCGGCTCGGAATTTACCATTCAAAATGTTGGCTTCGATAATGTTTTTCATCAATTTTTTAATGACCATTCACGTGCCATTGCACAACTGTGGTGGGTTCAAATTCCGAAGTAAAATAATCGGAGATCCAACTTTCAGTCGAAGAAGGTGTGGTGACATGCCTGGCAAATCCAGTGAGTTCAAAAACTCTGTTGGATCATTTACAGCTTCGTTAGCATCGCAAACTGTATCGATCGATTTGTATGATACCAAGTCGCCTGGCAACGACGAATGTATCTTGAAGGTTAAATCATCGACGTCCACATTTTTTGCTGCCAAAATGGCTCTTTCTGCCAGCCACGCATGATTTATGTATTGTGTGATTTGCGAATCAACGATAGTGCAGAAACTAGTGGGAAATTTTATGCATCCAGTATTTTCATAGACAGCAACTTTTCCATTGCCGATATCAAACAATTGGTCCGAGAATGTGCCAGCAGATGGATCTTGTAGCATTTGAACCTGCATGTTTATTTTTAGCTGGACTATTTCAACAAACATTACGCTACAGTTCGATGATTTCAAGCAAGCCTTAATCTCATCAGCGTACGTTGAACGTGGAATGACGGGAAGTGTTTGTCTGAAATCACCTGAAGGCAGTAACAGAGTGCCACCGAGTAGGGTTTTTTTTTTTTTTTTTTTTTTTTTTTTTTTGTGTGTGTGTGTGTGTGTGTGTATCTTTGAGTTTTCTGTTCAACACCTCAAGAGAATGTTTGTGTGCCATTGTGCATTCATCCCAACTGATAATTTTGCATTTTTTTCACTATTGTGGCCCATAAGCGATTTTTTTTTGTATTACACACTGCGTCTGAGTTATTTTGAATATTCAGTGGCAGCTTAAGTTCTGAATGAGCTTTTCTGCCTCCATCCAATAAAGTTGCTGCAATTCCAGATGATGCAACGGCCAATGCGATGCCAGTATTAGATCATATTTCGGCGAGAATTAGCGAAATAATAAATGTTTTGCCAGTTCCACCTGGTGCATCCGATTAAAAAATGGGAGGTTGGGGGTAGGAGGGAGAAAATTTGGGGTTATAGGTATTTTTTGATGCTAAATAAAAAAAATACAAACAAAAATTCCAAAAAAAAATTGTCAAAAAAATAAAAATAAAATCTGTATAGGGACACCCTAATTACCCTGCGTTATAAAATATACTATACGACCTATTCCCATACCTACCAAATACACATAAAAAATTTCATAAAAATCGGTCGAACCATTTCGGAGGAGTAAGAACACAAACACCGTGACACGATATATATATATATATATATATATCGTGTATATATATATATATATCGTGTATATATATATATATATATATATATATATATATATCGTGTATATATATATATATATCGTGTATATATATATATATATATATATATATATATCGTGTATATATATATATATATCGTGTATATATATATATATATATATATATATATATATATATATATATATATATATATATATATATATATATATATATATATATATATATATTGTCCATTTTAATATGAATATAGAATAATATATGTATCAGCATTATACAGAACAGAACGCCGTCTCATACCCCCGTATCCGTGACCATTCTGGTCACTGAACGGTTTGGTAGGCATGTTACGGGAATTTTATTTAATTAACAAAATATTTACAATAGGAAAACGAAACAAAAATAACTATTTACAAAATTTACAATTATATAAGAAATTATATTATGATGAGACCGTTTACATAATTTTTTCCAACTTAGAAATATAATGCAGATTGAGAGATAAAATTTGTAAAAATATACATATAATCTGTGTTCACATTTTTTATGTTATAGTAGATCAGGATGCAGTTAAAAAAAAATCAGATGGAAAATGATTTGAGAAATGGAAATGAAGACAATCTCTGTTTGATTGAAATGTGTGACAGGAGACTGCAGTGCTTGTTTTTTCCCTTAGTCTTTTTTGGTATGAGACTTGATGTTGAGTGCTATGGAGGCGAGAATAGGTCTCTATTTCCACTTATAAATTTAATTATACTGTGGATTTTTTGCCTGGAAAGGAAGTTGCCGGCGACTCTTTTCAGCCATTCCTGTTCATGGCTTGGTGATGGTTTTTTCATATGCCAGGAGATTGTAAGGATGCATTCCGTAGCATAATGAAGTGCGGTGCCTATCCCACCACAACTGCACTGGTCACTCTCAGACAGGTTGAACCTTTTGAGGTAGGCAGGAAAAGGGCCGTGTTCTGAGAAGAAAATAATTTCCTCTCTGTTCCAGTTAGTGGGATTAAGGTTGACTGAAGGTAAGATATTAAAAATTTTTCTGCCTGTGTCACCATTGCTCCAATATCCTTGCCATTCCTCAAGCATGTTTTTCCGGAGGAGGGCTTTTATATGTGGTTTTGGTATCTTTGTTTGCATGTAGAATTGCCCATTTTGCGTTGCGTCCTTTGCCAGTTGATCTGCTTTTTCGTTGCCTATATTGCCCGCGTGTGCTTTAACCCATGAAATTTTTATTGTTGGTTTTGAAAGCAAGACACCAAAAATGTCTCTTGCTTTTTGGTTTGTGCTCTTTGGATTTGAAGATGCCATGATACTAGCTCTATTGTCAACATGTATTTTAAAAGTATTGTTGTTAGAAAACTGAGATGTATAATTTACTGCTTCATGAAGTGCAGTGAGTTCAGCTTGGAAAACGGTATTATTGTCATTCAATTTGGCAGACCAGTGGTAGGACCAGAAATCATTAAACAGAACACAAAACGCAGCTCCAACTCCATGTTCTGTTTTTGAGCCATCTGTGAAGATATTGATATTATTTATTTGAGATAAATTTATTCCTTCATCTTCCAATGAAATTTGGTTGGGATTGAGATGCTGTGAAGGGTGAGTAGACCAACCAGTTGCTTTCTTCTCTAGATCTTCTGGTTGTATCTCTGTTATATTATGAGGAAGAGGGATTCTTAGGCGATATATTGTCGTTAGTCTGGCTTCAAACTGTAATTGCAGGTGCAGGGGTGGAATGCCGAGAATGGTTTGTAGCGCTGCTGTTGGAGTTGTGCGGTAAGCACCTGAAATGTAGAGAAGAAATGGTCTCTGAATGGTGGAGAGCTTCCTCTTCATTCTATATGTTGGGTTTAGACACCACGCTGATGAACCATGGGCGAGCATTCTCTCAACTACTGTCTTGTAAAGAACTCTTTTGTGTTTCTGAGAGATTCCCCATGTGCTTCCAGCGATTCTTTTGAGGTTTTGGTGCATTTTAATGGCCTTTTCTCCTTGTTTTTCTATGTGTTCTAGCCAGTTTAATTGGTCATCAATGTGGACTCCTAGATATTTAATAGATTTATTTCTCTTAATGATGTCTCCATTCCACATGATTCTGGGACCTCTCGCCATTTTGCTGAATAAAATATGGGTTGTTTTTTCCGTGGAGATGGAAAGTTTATTATTTGAGCACCAGGAATTAAATTTGGCTATTGCAAGTTCAGTTTCTCTTTCCAGGCTATTTTTTGTGTCCGCTTCGATAACCAGTACAAAATCATCTGCAAAGGCTTGGATGTGTACATTTTCTGGCCAGACCTGCTTGAGAATTTCGTTGGCTACGAGATTCCAGAGAGCGGGACCACTGCATGATCCTTGAGGGCAGCCTTGCTTCTGATCTTTCATGGCCCTACCTTCTGGAGTCATTAGGGTCACTTTCCTGTTTTGGAGAAGACTGTAAAAGAGGCGATTGATGTTTAAAGGACAGGGACTTTCATCCAGACTTTTTATCAGCATTATACAAGGTGACCATAAAATACTTCGTCGATAAATGTATATTTAAAGGCCTATCCACTCAACCAATCGAAAGAAAATTTCAGAGATAATTTTAAGATACTTTCCCTAGGTTGTGATGATTTAGATGAATAGAGCCCTCACGGTTATAGATACAGTGAAAAAATTTCGAAATTTTCGAATGATACCCCCCTCCCCATTTCCTCCCCTTTTATATGTAAATTGTTCAAAGCATTGGGTAAAATACAAATAGGGTTGGGCCGATGCACGTCTGATGGTGTAAATCATCTGCAGAGAAGAGCATTGTAACATAAACAATGGCAACACAAAAGAGTGCAGAGGTAAAATCTTTCATTAGAAGTACAAGTTTCTGATGTTCTGACTTTCGGAGACGTTAATTCATTGCATGTGGGCGATCGCTAATCACAGTAACGAATGTAACATCGTAAGAGAAATTTGTATAACTTTATTATATAAGAAAGTTTTCAACTCTTATAGATAGATCTCGCATATTTGATAAGTAAGCTTAGATTTTAGATAATCCCAGAACCAGAAATCCATTGGAATAAGGTCGGGGGATTGTGATGACCAGGAAATTTGAAATTTACGTAGATGACTCTATCCCCAAAGCGCTGTTGCTACACTTGTCGAATATATGGGGTAATGCGTGGAGGAGCAGCACCCTGCATTTGTACAATGGCATTAATGACATTTCACAGATAAAATTCTGAAATTATGTAATCAAGCAATTTTGTTGTATACTGAGTATTTGTGATACAGCCTGTTTTCTTACCGGTGCAAGTTACCTCTTTAAAGATTATCAAACCGAGAAAGAATTTGTCTTACCAGTCACATTAGATTGGCCAAAAAATGTCGGTTTCATGCCGTGAAGATTTTGATTAGCTCATTGAGCCCCGTTCTTGTTCCAGTCATATCTAATGAGGGAAAAAGAAATTCTCAAAGTTGACATGTTGCTGCTCGTCTTCAGACTGCAGCAACTGGATGCTAAATATCCACAGAATGAAGGATGAAGGAATATCCACAGAATAAAGCGCAAAAGCTTCATAATTGTGATCCTCCAAATTACGAGCAATTCATTTTGCAGTAATTGTATTATGCAATTCCGCAGCAAATGGTCGTCCGGATCGTGGTCTATTACATGTTCATTCAGCTTCTTCAAATATGTTTACCATATAACGTACAGTTTTTACGAAACATTAACCTCGTCTTCACTTTTGATTTCGCTTATAAAGTCCAACTGCTTTGGCAGCCTTTTTCGTATTCATATAAAGAAGATTTATCTATTTATCTCGATGGTTCCCAGTAATTGTAATCTTATTAGCATTTTCGAAAGCCTAATTGAAAAAACAATATTCCCGCACTGCTTATTAAAGATTTTTCAAAAGCTATGTTTTGAATATACAGTGTTTTTTGAATGGTGCTTCTGCTGTCCCTCCTCCTGAATTATGTAAACTGCGTGAATGCACCTCCTTTCTATGTTGCCATTGGTCTTTTACAATAATATTCTCTGAAAATATTTTCCCATGCTTTCATCGTATATGTATTGTTCAAATGTTATTTATACTTTTTCATAACTTTCATTGCACAAATGAAAAATAGGTGTTGCCATTCGAAAATTTCGAAACGTTTTTGCACAACATTCTAACCTCTGTGATTGTAACTATCCGTAATTATCCGTGATATCTCTATTGTTTTATATCATCCTAATCTCGTGCACATGGTTTCAAATTACAGTATCTGAAATTTCTTTCAAAGATAGATTTTTAAATGATGTCTTTGATGACTTTGATATTTAAATGCACATTTCATTAGATGATAATTATGCTTATTTCATAGCAAAAGGTCATCTGGTCCAACAATTATTTTGTTATTTCATTATTTGTTTTAATTTATTTAAATCTGTACTTTAAAATTAACTAAGTAATGGACAATTAGTGCATTGAAATTAAATTCTTGCCTCTCAAAAAGATTAAAGGACCTTTGTTAAATATCATTGGATACACGATGTTTATTTTTAGCTGCTTAGAACATGCAGTGAATTTTATGAATTTTTTGCTTAGAACATGCAGTAAAATTTTATGAAAGAGTAAGAAATGTTTGTGTGAATTGTTTTTTCCGTTTCTCCATTTTATTTCGTCGTTGCTGGTAGCTAACGCATATTAGACCAAAAAGCAAATATATTCAATGATCCATTTAACGTTGACTGAAATTATGAAATATTGCGTTTAATTTGGTAGATGAAAAAGCAAAATTGTCGGATGCGTCAATTAATAGATTTTTAGTGTGAACTGCTTTTTTTTTCTTTCTTTTTCGCTTTCCCCAGTTTATTTCGTGATTCTTGGTAGCTAATGCGTTTTGGACCAAAAAGCAAATATGTTCAGTGATTAATTTAGGACTGATTGAAATTACTAAATAGTGTGATTAATTTGATAGATGAAAAAGCGGTAGCTGAAGGTGGCTGGTTGGGGCATTTAAAACAATTATATAAAAATATTTTACATATTATTTTTAAGTTTCAATGCAATTTTCTTCTTAATATTTCCTGGACCAAACTTTTAACAAAAAGGAGAAGCAGTTATATGGATTGTAGTTACGAAAAGGAAGAGAAGCAATGCTTTGGTATTTACCTTTGACCCAATTTATGTAAGTAAACCTCTGGATGATGGAAACGACTACGACTTCTGACATAAAACATATAAAGAAGATTTAGATTGAAATAATTTCTTTCTACTTTTTTCAAAATATTCTAGATAAGCATTTTCTTTATATAATGATTAATCAGAATTATAATTTTTTATGATTATAGAAAGGGTATTTATCATCCAATGTCATAACTGCGAGTATTTCTGCAATACATTTAAAAATATGTGCTTTGCTCTATAAATCTCTATAAAATGTAGAAGAAAGTCAATGAGTTATTTTGATGATACTGGATTATTTATTAATTTATTTTCCAGAAAAAAATTTAAAGGAAATATTCAATTTTATTAAGAGATAAAAGATAACTGGCTTTCAATTTTCAACATAAGTCTTTCAGTTTAAAATGCATTTAAGAAAGAAGCCTGTAGAATTGTAAGCTAAATGAATCGTATGATTATAAAATTATAAAAATGTTACAAATATGATAACTACATAAAAAAAAGTAATGAGAAAAAAAAGGATGGAAATTCTTACCTATTGAGAATAATGGGCTTTTATTTGGTTGGTGCTGAATTTTACAGTTTTAAAAAGTTTTGAGATGTGTCTTCTCACCAAAGTTTTGAAATTGAGATGATGTTTTCGTCCCTTAAAGGAATAGTCAACTTGTTTTATTCAGATTCAACACAAAGCACTATAGTGTCATTTGTGATAAGATTTCTGCATAGATACGTCTTCTTGAGAAACCAGTTTCTGATAACTTTTCCCACTATCAGAATATTGCTAACAAGAGCTTTAAATCATCCTATCATTCGGCATCTTTTAATAAATGTTTAAGCATGTTATTTAAATCTGAAATTGCAAACTTTCTTTGATATAATTTTCGTAATTAATTGCCAAAAAGTCAATCTAATGTCAGTCTTCTTCAAGCATTCATTTCTGCATATCTCGTTGCTTGCTTTCTTGTTTTAAAAATAAGCCAAAATATGCTATTCGGCATTTTACAAGGGATGTGAATAATTCTTTAATTGATTTCTATTTTTTGATCATGTAAAAAACAATAAACTTTTAAATTTGATGAATTCAATTTCATAAAAAAAATTGAGAAATTATTCAAAGGATAATCATATTTTTGGAATTAAAAATTTAGTTTTTAATGCAATAGCGAAATGAAGCAAATATTAATTGAAATCAAAATTCCTTATTTTTGAGAGATTTATATGCTCACAAGTTTGGTCTCTGAGTGCCATGCATCGGGCACAAGAGTTTCTTGAATGCACTTCGAAAGTCTGGACTAAATATCGTGTAGATTATTGGATTGAGCGTAGAGTTTGCGTATCCAAGCCATAGGAAGATACTAAATATAGGGAAATCTGGCTCGCATTCGTTACAAAGAGGTAGCAGCAAAGCCATTATGAAGAAAGGCAGCCAACACACCACAAACACGCCAGTTATAATAGCTAAAGTTTTAGCTGCCTTCTTTTCACGTTTGGCTAGGTTGTTTTCTGGCTTTTTCTCTCGTTTGCCAATGTGCAATAATCTTCCCATTGCTCCCGTACCTGAAGAAGACGTTTGAGCATTCAAGGGTTGTTTTACAGGCTGGACGCCGTTGACAGTTTGTGCTGTCGCCATGCTGTTGTCTTGCACATTGCATGAGAGTGTTGTGTCTACGACCGAAGAAGGAGGGTCGAAGCTCGATCCACCACTTGGTGAACTGCTACTGCGCTTGGAATCTGTGAACACGGGAGGCGGTCTTTGCACGAGCAGCATCGCTTGGCTAGCTGCACCCGGTCTCCGACGAATCCGTTTGCGAGCTTCTTGGAAGATCCTCGAATAGAGAATAAGTATCATAACTAACGGAACGTAGAAGCTGGAACAAGTGGCAAATATTTGGTAGCCTAAATCTTGACTGACTAGGCATCTTTTTTCAACTTCTATTCTCGTATTGAAGTCGGGATCTTTCCATCCAAATATTGGTGCAATAGATACAGTGAATGAGATTGTCCACACTAAGAAAATCGCCAAGTATATTCGTTTTTTACAGCGGTTCCTAGCATAATCTACGTTGGTGACGGCCCAATAACGGTCTACGGCTATAGCCAGAAGATGTAATATTGATGCAGTGCAGCAGAGAACATCACAAGAAGTCCATAGATCGCAAAGAGCTGCTCCCATGGTCCATTGCTGCTTCACTTCATAAACAGCACCAATTGGCATAACGAGTAATGCCACCAACAAATCTGCAAGAGCTAAAGAAAACACCAAGTAATTGCTGAGATTATTGAGATTACGATCTTTGACAATCGCAACCATCACAAATACATTGCCGATGACAGTCGCGCTAATCAAAATACCCAAAGCTAGACACATAGCAGCAAACCAAAACAATTCGGTTGGGCCAGTGATTTCGGCTTCCTCTACGGTGAAGTTAGCATGAAATCCACCTGAATTCAACAGCAATTCTGCAGTTGTATTTCGCATCATTTCGTTTTATTTTGCGATATTCCAGTGCATAAAATTTATTTTGAAACTTCCTTATGACATATTTGGTCAATAATATTATTTATATTTCTGTGAAGATGAACCCATTCTTCATCTTTCATTGGATTATTGGAACATTAATTATTTTCGTCAGATAAGAATAATCATTTGAAGCTTTTCACTTTTTTGTTAGTAAGTCAGAAATGTTATACATGTATACTTGTATAGTTATACATGTAATGAAGTGATGCGGAAAAATTCTAAATAAGCTTTGGCATTAAACTCTGAAATTGAAGCAACGTTGTATTTTAATTGTTTCACGATAAGAACAATCATTTTTTCATCTTGAGTGACAATTTAAGCATTTAATTTCAGAAATCATTCCTAACCTAATTTTATTGTATGGTTAATACAATTTTGCGAAAATTAAGTACAGTTAGGGAGCTTATTTCACATTTTCATTAAGTCTGCATTTTCCATCGGAGCACACATTTTATAAACCAGCTTCTAGTCATTTTATTTTGAAGAAATCCTGGTGATTATTTTATCAAATGAGCGCTCCTTGGCAACATTTATCTGTAAAAAACAGAAAAATTGGAATTTAAAGGTGAAAATACGAATAACAGATTTACAAAATAGTTTTCATTCATTCCTTTAAAATATATGAAATGACATATATAAAGTAAAAATAGCACTGAATGTATTGCATTATAAATAAGTTAATAGATGTTAAAAAAAGAAAAATCTAAAAACAAACAAAACTCTAATGAGCCGTAATTGAATTCCTTCTGAATATTCATGGTGCTTTTAAAAGGAAATAAATTTCGAGCTAACAATGCATTTTTTTCTGTAAACCTCAGCTTGCTTATTTGACAACAACTAGATACTCCAACATAAAGAGAATGTGTGTCATATGGTGTTGAAAAATGACAGCTTTTTTAAAACCCATTTATGATAGACAGTGACACTTTTTTTTTCTGTTCTTTTAACAGATGGTGAAAGTACACGTTAATGCATGCTTGAGAAGTTTTCAATTAAGTACGTTTTTGTACGAAGCTAAAATAACACGTTTTTCTTTTCCACTCGGCTAAACGCTTATGTGAGCTGAAGTGAAACTAGCCCGCTTGTATTATGAAGAAAAAAAACCATATAAAATAAAAGAAACCTCAGAAAAAAATTTGGCGTTGAACTTGTTGCAGATAGTTCGGATGTAACTTGAAAAGGCTTTTATTTCGGAAAAAAGAAGAAGAAACAAAAACCTCAGGGCGTAAAAGTTTGAAAGTATGCCTGCGCATGAGTGGATTCATATTGCTGGGAAAAAATAATTTCAATTTTTGACTAAAAGTAACTATTCATTTTTCCTAATTTAGTTTGCGATTTTTCCTCTTTCTGTAGCAGTCGAAATGCAAAGGGGGAAATATTGACTACTTCATATAAAAAGTATATTTCCAAAATTAGATTTTGAAAGCTGATGGGGGAAAAAAATAAGCATTTGAATAATAATAAAATTTGAAAATAAGCAAGAATTTCCAAATTCTTGCTTTCTTCCACAAAAACATGTCAAAACATGTATTTATTTGCCCCCATGTGTTTTGCCGCCAAACGTATCCATTGCCATCCATAAAAGTCCGGTAAAAATATTTACGACGTTCTTTTGCAAATAGAGACTTAACCTTACTTTTTTTATCTTCGTAAATGTTGATGTTTTTCAGAAATAAGTTCTCTCATTATTATTCGAAGAATGCTGTTTAAATTATTCAAAACTATTGGCCTCCGAGATATTATAAGTTAACTGGCTAGATTAGAATTTCATTTTTAATCTAAATGACGTAAGTTTAAAAAATATTTAAAAATTTCGTAAAGTTATCAGATAATGAGGACACGGGATTCTTTGACATCCTTGGAAATTTTTTTGGACATCCTTGGAAAACATAAATAACCAGGATAAAGTACAGAATGAAAGAAACTCATACAAAAGACGTACGAGCAAATAAATGACATTGAGACCAAAACAATAATAAAAAGAGAAGAAAATTAAAAATATCTCAATAATCTAATATATAAAAATGAACTTTTGATCTTTCGTATCTTATACGCTGCTAAGCCATTCATCCGATTATTATAAAAATTTGACAACTTATTACTTGCACCTGTGCGATGGTTATAGACCTAGTACAATTATTATATCTAATATATAAAAGTGAATTTTTGCTTGTTCGTATTTCCTGGCTGTTCATTCGTGCCGTATATCCAATGATGTTAAAACTTTGACGACTTATTGCTTTGAAACTGGAAAATCCATGTTTTTCATATGACCATTTGGATGTTGGATGCTCACGAGTCAGATAGCCAAGAAAGTTAATTGTTTTTGCTGAAGATGGAAAAAAAAAAAAAAAAAAAAAAATTGTCTACCCTAAAGTATACTTTAATAGTAAAGTAAAATAAATAGAATAAATATTATTTATACTTCTACTTTATGTATTCTTCAATTTCAATGAATGTATTCATTGCCGATAAGAAAATAAATGTCATTATTTTTATCATTTCTAATTAAACAAGGCAGCTATTTTAAATGTAAAACGATATTTCCAAAATTATTTCTTTTGCTACAGCAACGCACCGATTACTAGTTATAAATTAATAAAATGGAAGAGTTTCGGTGTGTTGGATTTAAAAGACAATTCAAAAAGATTCATATTCATTAACATTTCACTACAGGAAGATTTCTGTTATCCCATGAAGCATTTTGGAAGTCGAAATCTGTTTTTGATGAATTATTTGTGCGAATGTCTTTTAACCATTGAGGTTTATTTTCTGCTGTAGGAGTTTTCTTACCGGACATTTCGCTGTGTAGTGCATTCGATTCCTTCTTTTTTTGCTCCACAGGAGCAAACGAAACGATGGGATCCTATGCCAGTTCTGAAATGAACATATTCTCTTCTTAGTGTAGTGCCAATTTTCGATTTATCGAAAAATCGATTTTTCGCTGCCAGTTTTCAAAAAATATGCCAATTCTCGAGAAGTATCGAAAAATATGGCAGTTTTAGATAAATATCGAAAAATATACCAATTTTCGAGAAGTATAAAAAAATATGCCAGTTTTCGAGAAATATCGAAAAATATACCAGTTTTTGATAAATATCGAAAAATATGCCAGTTTTCGAAAAATAATGATCATTTATAAATATTCATGATAAATAGCGATACAAGTAATATATACTCAGAATTAATTTGCGTTTTCGATTTCTTTTTGGTTATCGATTTGTGTTTATTTTTGGAGCTCTTCTCTAATTCTTTTTCACTTTCATACATAATTTTTGTTACTATAAATACTGTCATGTTCTAACATATACAAATACTTGTTTTTAGCATGTCCTTTTGGAATAAACCGTTTTCTGTTCCCTCATTGAATGATACCATTATGGAAAAATAATGGTGGTTTATCAGAAGGTTGTAGGCTGTTTAAACACTTATTCAGTTTCAGAAATAAAAGAAAAGAGGATTCATTCAGATGAAATCCACAATTTTATTCGCAGCTCCCACTTTTACACTCAAGCGTATTTGAATTTAAAAAAATGCCGTTATACCTCCACTTTCGCCTGGCAGCTTAATTGCTTACTGAACTCCTTGCAAAACTAGTTTGAGTGCTGGATCGGTCTAGATAGAACTGCCGATACATATATCGAATGACCGATATGTGTTGGACGATACATCGCGATGATGAAGTTCCATTATCGTCTAATCCTATCTCTTCTCCACTCCATTCTGTATCATTGTTTTGAGATTCTGGGTGCTTCTGCCTATTTCTATGTTATTCTACTTCAATTGCCAGATGTTTACAACAAGCGTCTTGATTTTAGATTTCAAAGAAGGCAGTGATTTAGGAAAATAATATGGATTGCTGGTCATTATGGTTAGGTGTTCAGAGTATTCGTTCCCCAAGTGATCGATATGGAACTTTGAGCTATCCCAATATATATGCTTATAGGAAATGAACGAAAGTTGAATCTCTATTGAGATCATCATAAATGCCCCTCTAATACCGAAAGACAGTTTTGTTATAGAGATAGAGATTGAGAACGGACACTGCAGGATATAAAAATAATGTTATTAAAAAGCGGGCGAAATATCACTGCTTGATGAATCAACATATCGCAAGTTTCGATAAAACATTAGGGGAAAACATTAAATTATTGAAATGACGAGAGAAAAGAAGTAATGCGCTACGTCTTACTTTGAATTTTTAGTTTTCTTAAATGTGTCTTAACACATTTGTAAAAATGCTGAAAGCTTATTCATTTTTCATTACCCATCTGCATCATTATAAAAAAAGAGAAACTAGTTGGTTATGAAGTAGCCTATGTAATCAATACTAAATGATTACCAAGAAATAACATGTTTTCCTATTATTTGTAAAATATGAATATAATAAATATGCTGTTGAAGTTTTAAAAAAGATGCTTTTATAACTTCAATAATATATTATTGGATATGGATTTTATAATATTTGGTTTATTGTAAAACATTTCTCTAAGAATAAAACCAACTAATGTTATGTTATGTAAACTTTAATGTTTTATTCTAGTCTGATTACAAAACGGAAAAGTAAAACTATGTAATAAATAGTTAGTTCATTGGGAAAGAATTATCTAAACTTATTCAAACAAAACTGAACCATTCATGAAAAAGTTCTCGGTTTGTTAAAAGAATTAAACTGTTTTAAGTATCAAAGAAAAAAATGATAATTAATAAGCAGCGCATTTAATCAGAGCCAAAAAAGTTTTTTTAATACAAAAATTGTAAGTAAAAACTGATATTTTTCAAGCAAACTGTATTCATGAAGGATTTGAAATAATTAATAACATTAAGAGATGAAACTTGATGATGAAGAAGAAGATGAGAGAAGTTCTATAGAATAAATGGAGTCCAATGGATTACTGTGAATGCTTTTTCATATTTACTGTTCAATAAAAAAATATTTATCTAATTCTTAAATTTTAAAAGAATCGTAAGATTTATTTAAAAAAAAATAAAAATCGCCCATGTCGTATCTCAAGTAGAATAGTTTTTATTGATCTATTTTACTTGAAGCTAAGGTAAAATCAACATACATTTTTTTAATAACGTCGATATTTCACTTTCTTCTCTTTGGCTAATATTTTAAAATCACCCCCCCCTCTTTTTACTTAAAGCATAGCTGTGTGTATAGTTCCCATTTTATCTTTGAATCATTAAATATTTACCTTCACAAAGAGAAAAAAACCGCTTATTTTAAAAGGTAAACAAGATTAATTCACTTTGAGAGTAATTAGAGTTGTATTTCTGCTCTCTTGAGCGAGCCGCACTTCCAGTGCTGGCTTCATTTCTTTTATTCCCATTCATTCTTGGCAAATGATTTTCAGACAAACACAACCATAAAGAGTAAAATAAAAGGAATATTAAATTAAAATCCACCTGATTTTCAGAATGGATTTTCTTTTCTTTTATGGCATAGAATACAATATCGAAGAATGAGAGTCTAGAATTTTAAAAATCTTTTCTATTAAGTCTATTGACTATCATTAGAAATAAACTACATTTTACTCAAGCATCGTCATTTCTTTATGAATAGGAAAGTTATCCGTTTAATAATAAATGAATATTTTTTGCTGGATTGATGAGTACGTGGAAAATTTAAAGAATAATATTACTTGCTATGAAGGCAGTGATTTCTCTAGGATAAACGAGAAAAATAACGATTGCATTTTAATCATTCGTGAAGATGATATCCTGCTTAAGGAAATTTTCTTCCTTATGATACTTAGAATAAAAAGCTATATCTTAAAGATGTTGCAGGGTTTGCGATGGTCTGTTATTAAGGTTTCAGAAACGGACAGTTTCAGGTTTGAGATCCGATTCAACTAAAGAACCGTCGTGTAAGCGGGTCTGGTGCACGTGAAGTCAGGGCCAACGTCTTCCCGCTTGTGTGGTGTGGAAGTTTGGAGAGGAGGTGTGCCAGCTCAGGTGCCACCCTCTTCATCTGACTACGGTTCAAAAGGACGACGTCTGTCTCCAAATAGCCCTAGTGTTGGTCTACGTTAAAGTAACTAAACTTAAAGGTATTGTATAAATAGGGTTGTTTCATTGTTTTAGAGATAATGAAACAAAAATAAATCTACTCTTTTATTAAAATCCTTCGCTATAGCTCAAAATTTAACTGAGTTTTTATATTTATCAATGCACATATGAATTTTCATAATAATTTAAAAGTTAAAGACAACGATTTGGTTTTTTGGCTGTTAATAGCTGAAAAATTTGAAATTTAATAAAGTTGACAAATTGCACGTTTGAATATGTGATATAGGAAAAGAGGTCTTTTATTTATCTTACTAAGGGCTGAAATAACTATAAACATTTTCACAAACGAGTTTTAAAAATATCATTATGTCATAAACATCTTTAAATAAAATAATGGAAGAAGTTCTCCTTTATAATTTTTCATGATGCAGTTCAACCACATGTTTTTATTCCCATCAGTATTTTCGATATTTCCAATAAAAAATTTCAGATATCTAAATCATTTATTAGAATTAAACATCATTATTTTTGTGCTTACTTGCAATTGTTTTACAGGCATGGAAGGCTTTAAATAATTCATTAGAATTGGAGTAACATTACAAGCAGTTCTTTTTCAATCCAATTCAGCTCCTTGATTCAGCTTATAAACATTTGCTGTCCGCAATCGCAGCAGCAGTTAACACTAATGAGGTCGACTCATAGGATGCTCGCTGTTGACATGTCTATTAAGAAATATTAATGAGTGAAGTAATTGCATTGCGGACATTCTGTCACCGCTGCAAATGGAACACTTTTAGTTGTTAGCTATTTTAAAT
The DNA here is from genome assembly GCF_947563725.1 of Argiope bruennichi. NCBI lineage: Eukaryota > Metazoa > Arthropoda > Arachnida > Araneae > Araneidae > Argiope > Argiope bruennichi. Next base: position 3,223,476 of record NC_079154.1, read on the forward strand.
AATTTCCTGACATTCCAGTTCCCGAAGAGGTGAAGGAAAGTAATACAGTTACAGACTGTGCGACATCTTTGAGAAATTTTCTTTCAATCCGCAGATTTTATTATTAGTAATTTTTTAAGATTCTAAGAAATGAGTAAAATATAAATTATAAAGACTTCACTTTAACTTCCGAATTGCGCAAGCTCTCATTTTCCAATGATGACTACAATAAGTGTCTAACACAGAACGTTCTAAAATTTTAAGAGTACATGTTCTCTTTCCCCTGCTGTCTGTTGGGACGTGGTAGTCTAATGGCAAAGTCTCTTCATAAAAGAAGGGTTTCAAGTGCGAGACCCGATTCCAGCAAAGAACCGCCGTGTAAGCGGGTCTGGTGCACATTAAATCAGTCGGGACCAAACTTCCTCCCGTTGTTGTGGCGTGGAAGTTTGGAGAGGGGGTGCCAAATCAGGTATCGTACTCGTCTTCTGACAGCGGTTCAAAATGACGAGGCCTGTTTATAAATAGCCCTAGTGTTGCTTTAAAACGTGATGTTAATATAACTAAATTAAACCCTACTTTATGTTACCATATTCTGTCTACTTCTATGTTTGATGATAGTTCTAACGAAGGACTTTTGAAAAGCAACTTTAAAATGGATGTTTTGTTTTAATCATTGATGTGACTTACAATAAACCACACGTCTGCTATCTTTTACTAGGAAAACTATCTCAGAAATATTATTAAACAGCCTTTCACTCTCCATTTTACAACAGTGGACGATCGAATTTGCTTACTGAATCTAGTTAAGCAAATGAATTTGGTAAATCTCGGTCAAAAGTTTCATTTAATATTTCACAGAGATGCATTTGCGGTTGTCCCAAAAGTAGTTCGTTTTAAAACATTCGAATGTTGTTCATGAAAATGACAGTATATGAGAAATTCCTGGATGTTTCCGTAGTGGAGAAGCTTGTTTCTTTATTTGCCCCTGGTGCCGGGGGGGGGGGTTCTTGTACTCTTGGTTGCTAGTATAATAACTCAGCAGCAAGGGAAAGATATAAGCTATCTTAATTAGCAAAGTAGCTCACATTCAATCAGTTTCTTTCACATGCCTAATTAAAATGCATGTGCGTTTTTGCGAAGCATTTTAATTGGATAGAGACGCAGAAACCTGATACGCAGAATTTTGTGAAAACCTTTAAAAATTACTTAGGGAAAATGTTTTGAATAGAAGGAAAAGTAGCATTTTATCAAGCTTTTTACCAAATAACTTCCAATGAGTAACAGGTTTTCGTAAAACAATGACAGGATGCAGAAAATTTGAGAGATGTTATTAGCTACATGTAACTCTTTTATTGTACTTTTAAACGAATTAAAATGAATTTTTGCTTGGATAATATTTTAAAGAATATACACTCATTTAGTGTACACATGAAAATGTTTTTCTTTGCTTATGTAGTTTGATTTTGTAGAATTAGATGATTTTGGAATCTAGTTTTGATATCTATATGTTTATCTATTTCACTGAATACTGTATCGAAAAATGCGCTCAAATCTTTTATAATTTCATTGATAATAAAATATAATCCATTTTAATGTAAATTGCACAGTATAAGAATATTTTTATCATACTCATATTGTTTTGAATTCAATTTTAATTCAGAATGCCTTTGGCACAAACCAGAAACAAAAAACATTACATGCGAATGAAATCATGAAAATTTAAATATTTACTTCAGTTCTCTTCATGATCTGAAATATCAATCTCTCAAATTTCCCATGTGACAAAAATTTCTGCCTTGTAGCAACAATAGTACGAATTGGAGTGATGCAAATAAAGTGGTCATAAAAAGTGCACGAAGCGGTATTTAACATAAAAAAGTATTTCTATAACAGGTGAGTTTCATTTTCGGACTTTCTTGGAGAATTCAATTCCAGAAATGCTTTTTCTAAAGAAATAAACAAAATTTTTTCCATCTTGAAAATACAAAAGGAATTAGACTTCAATATGTTTGCAAATTAAGAATTCGTTTTATATTTTAATAAAATTACGTTCAATGTAAAGTCCTAAACGAATTTTATATTTTATTAATAACGGAGTCGATACTGATCATTGATTTGAAATTCATGGATGGTATCATGACTGTAATGAAAGACATTATTTAATAAATTCTTCTCAATATGAACGAGTGATGATTATTAATCCTCCGCCCTTTTCAAGTTTAAAGGGAGATTTTGTTTGTTGTGCAAAATCATTTGCTAACAGTTCTTCTTTTAAAGATGGTGCTACAGAATCCATTACAAAATACTCATCGATGTCAAAGCGTAGATTTGATTTTAGAATCTGTAAAATATATTTCATTTTATACTTGCATTATCAGGCCATAGTGCATCGTAAAAGAATGAGCATTTCGAAGGTGGAAGTAAATGGATTAAAATGGCATTTGTCGTATGAATGGAGGTAGTCTGTGTGATGTCATAAAAGGAACTGCGCAAATCACTTAATACCTAATGTACATTTTCAGTTTCTCCTGTACGAAGAATGTAGGTAGAAATGATTGTAATCCTCAAAAATACAAATTCGAAATTTTGGATAATCTGCTAAAATTTATATATTTAGGCATTGCGTCTGTGAGCGCCAGATGGAGTGAATCGGGTCTCTCCATCCAATGGCAGATTTCTTTCAAATTTTGAACAAATCCACACAGAGGAAGGTTATATGTTTGGTATCCACTGAACAAAGCGTAATATAATTGAAGTGTGAGCTTATTAATACTGAATTTTGAGTAAGTACAAGACGCAAAGATCTAGAAGATCCAATTCCGTTTCAGCATTGGAAGTAGAGATCCATGTGTCAGATTTTGAACCAAATCTAAAAAAGGTTGTCAGTCGAAAGTCTTACATTCGCATGCCTGTAGACGTGACAAATGACAGTAGACATAAAGTTTGATTGATTCAATTGGGTGGATCACTTAGTTACCAAGATGACAATTCAGTGTCGGATTTAGTTTCAGTTGTTCCAAAAAAGGTTTTTTCTCTAATATATACATCTATTCTAACATACACTTTTTTATATACAAATTTCTATAAAATGAAATTTTAAAAAAGTATATTTTATAAATAATTTTTAAAACTTTTTTTTATTAAAGCGAACATTACAACTGAACATTAAAATGAAACCCTCATTCTCCATAGTTCAATTATTTCCGCGGACATATTCCCTAGTTAAAAGGAAAATCCCCCAGGTTCGTAGGGATTGCATATAAAATAGGATGCAACAAGTGCGTAGTCAAATTAAAATGGGAAGGCATTTTGGGTAACGATTTTTTAAAACCATTTCCGATACCTACTATTTTGCGTGTAGTGAAAGTATGCTATTATGAAATATTCCTAGTCTAAAACCAATTCGAAACTTTTTTTTGTAGGCAACACAACTTCTTTATTTGAGTTAAATTTACATTTTTTAAGATTGCAGTAGTCATATTAATATATGTATCATAAATGTTTATAGCATATGAGTTAATTATTCAAGGTACTTAATTTTTTTTTTATTGATTTCTGGTCTCCCATCAAACGTTTCCAAGAAGCGATGTCGTACCATCTTTTTACTTTCTCGTATCCGAAGTGTAGAAAAAAGGTTGAAACCGTCAAAAATATTCGAAGTCGGGATTATGACGAATTTCCACGTTCCAGGTTTCTCTGAGCACGGAAAATACTTTTTTTTTGTATTATATTTCTGTGTTTGTTTGTCTGTCCGATTGTCTGTGCCAAAGATAATTTAAAACCCCAGTGGCTATAGGTGGATTAAATGTGACTTATAATCTTTAAATTTCTATCAAATTTCTAGAAGTTCTATTCTATTCCTAGAAATTTTTAGATTTCTATCAAACAAAATTTATTCAGAGGTAGTTTGAGTATCCGATTGTTAGAATATAACACGGCCATTGCAAAACGAAGAGAGCTGGACAAATAAAATTTGAACTTTGGAGGTGGAAAAACACCTGCGAAACACAAATTCTCCTTTATTTGAGAGTGTGCGAGAAAATTTTGAAGAGACCCTCCTCGCTGGTTATTGCAATATAATTTGTAATTTCAGGAGCATCTCGCTCAAGCCGAATTCGGTGAGCCAACATTCCAATGCAGTGTACTCTACACATTTTATTTACAAAAAAACTTAACAGTAATTGCTTTTCTTCGATAAGTGGAAATTCTGCTCTTTAAAAATCTTCAAAAGGAGCCTCCTAAAATGTTTTTATAATGCAAAGCTTATAATAGCAAAAAGTGCATCATTTTTTTTTTCACACAGTGAAAAACTGTGTTGAAGAATATGAAGCAAAACTTTTTCCTTCAAAGAAAATGCATTATATATCTATTAGACATGGAAATTATTTTACCCTGTTATTTTTGGAAAGAAAATATCCGTGACTGGAAGCTTGGCGTTATTTTGGTTGCGTGGCAACGGAAGGAACGGCATATAATTGATATGGGACCTTAGGGAAAACAGGAGGTCTTTATTTCAACCTGATAGGCGTGACTTAGTATTATGACAGATTTTCCCTAAGCAAGATTCTTGCAGCCCCACCACACCTTCTGCAAACTCTTCATTTAGCGTTTCATTGACCAATGTGGGAAAAAAGGATCATTTGGAGTTCATTACTTCAATCATGTTTTGAACCACTGCCCTACTAAATAGTGTTTTCCACATTAGTTCAAAAATATGAAAGGAAATTGAAAAGCAGAAGTCATGTATCACTGATTGAATGGATCTTGAGTTTGAAGGACAGAGAAAGAAACCCATCGCATAAAGCATCAGTCTAATAGTCCAAGCGATTATGATGATTAGTGGATTATTATTTATCATTTTTTGCTTCTTAATGGTACAGTTATCATCTTATCGAGTTTGCAAACAAGAGAGTTTTTTTTTTCTTCATTCACTACATTACAATGACGCGGTGAAACCCTTAATCATTATCATACCACTTTGAAATCATCAGCGTATCGACGCCTTGCCGATCAATATGATAATGATTCCAAACGCATTTACGTGAATGACGAATTTCATGAACACGCACTCAATTATAACAATCCGATTTTAAAATATGCGAAATCTGTAGGAAATTTGTAGCGATTCTTTTCTTTTGAAAAAAAAATCTTAAGTAATTTAGTATACACATGAATAACTAGTGTTGCAAAATTTCTGAATTATTTATCAATGATAATTACAGTTACTAATTCTATATTTTCTTCTATAGAATATAGTGGTTATTTGATATAAGAAGTCATTAAATAGGGTATTAACTGCGTAAAGAAAGTTTAATAAAACCTGTAAAGAAAATGTGGTTTTGAAATTGAGGAAGCGATTTATTAAATGGGCTTAGTCAATAAAATCAATGACAACTTGTAAATAAATGGATTTGTAGTAGATGGGGAGATGATATAAAAAAATAAGAGCAATAATAGCTTTTAAAAGCAACAGAATTGTTTCTGCTGTTGAGAAGAAATGCTTTAATAGTGTAAAATAGGTATAATAATAGATTGCAAAGGCAGAAACGATTCTGCCGTTAGAAGAAAGATGCGTTGAATAGGATGAGAAAAATAAATGGGACAAAATGCATGTAAATGGTCAATGTTTCGTCCTCCTTTCAAGGGCTCAGTTAATAGATAACGAACTACATTTTTCACTGGAATAAACACTATTTTGGAAGACATCAAATAATCAGCAATCAGAAAAGCTTAGTTGAATTTCTTAGTATTTATTAATTGCACACTGAACATTTATAAATGGTTATTCCAATCAATATCATCTTCTGTAAAGTGTATCACTTCAGCAGATATAGAATAAAAAAAATTCCATTGACATCCGTTTTGGAGAAAAAAGAATTTTTTAAATTTCTTTTCATTAAAAAAGTTATTGATTCCCGAATTTTGAATCGCATTATATATTAAGAATTCTAAGATTCGAAAGGAATAAACTTAGAATTATTTCTTATAGATAAACTTAACATTATTTTGCATGGAAAAAATTCAGAATCATGCTTTTTAATCAATACAGTGCCTTTTCTCTCCTTGGATTTTTTTTCTTTCACCCCTCGTTTGATTTTCTTCCTTTTTTATTTTTTCCCCCGTTACCGAAGCAACACTGTGGCTGCTACTTTAGATTCATTTGGCAAAGGAACAATTTATTGCTTAGCAACTGCACAAATTAAATGCATTTATTCATCTTGCATTGCCAACACTTCTTTTATTCCCTTCACGGGGACTAATGGAGAACTCGAGTGAAAAATTTTATTTGGAAAGAAATTCATAAAAAGAAACGGGGATTCGCTCGAATACTTATCGAACATTCTCATTTAAGATTAAAATCAATATAACAAATTCCATAAAAAATTGAAATGTATTTTTGTAGTTTTCACTTTAAAAAAGTTTTAAAACTATATTTTGGTTTACATTCGATTTCAGTGACAAGCAATAGATATTAGACTGTCTTTTTACAGCCACTTGGAATACTTCTTACACATATTTTAATTTTGTAAGATTGAATATCATATGTATATCTTTCATATTTTTTTTAAATTAAATTTTGTGAACCATTTCCGCTAGAGTTATGAAATTTGTTATTTTACCTGTTTTCAAACAAATATTTTAAAAATATTTTCAGACCTTAACTGTAAGTAAATTGATTAATTTTATTACATTTTAATTCCATGTACGTCATACCATAGGGTCGTGCGTTTGACAAAAAGAGATTTCTGATTTCATGAATTTTAGAACAGTAAATTTCAAATTAAAAACTAAAGAACAAAAAAAAATCCTTAAAATAAATAAAAAAGTAAAATTTTAATAAAAAGTATCATTTTTTAAAAATATTTGTTGCATAATAAATTTTATTTGATTAGGAATCTTAAGGAGCTGAATTTAAGATATTCCAGTTTAGAAATCATCTAAAGTTTGATTTCGAAAATGCGAAAGAGAGTACAGTTCAAACTATATTTAGACGAGAGGTCATGGACATCCCAATTAAAAATAAAACTGCTCAAAGTTTTAATACTGCTTCCTATAACAAAAGAGACCCGCAAAGATTCTTTATTTAAATTTATTAAACATTTTTGTTAAAAAATATTAATATTGAGATTAAATTATTTATCACCCTTTATTTTAATTAAATTATATACAGAAAAAAAAACGTTTTAAATAAATACAAAACATAAATTAAATCAACTTGTCTTAAAATAAAAATAGAATTTTAGAAAAAATTCTCAATTTTAGTGTTATGAGAAAAAAAATGCCTGTTTTGTTATAGAACCGTAAAACGAAAAATACCAATAAAAGTCTGGTTTTAATTAAATTTTGGACCTTGCATTATTGTGAAACGCCTCTAATACAGTGGAGTGAATAAACTTCTTCAATATGGATTCAATATCTTCCTCTATTTTATATTTAAAACAATCTATTCTTTAACTAAAAGTAATCTTTTTTGCCTTAATTAAACATTACAGATGGTCATGTTTCATTCCATTGAGCATTATAACATTTTTAATTCAATTTTTTAAACCTCATATGTAAATATTTTTCATTCTCTTGCAAGGTAAGCTCTGGTTATTTTTTTTTCCAAAGAAAACAGACAAACGGATTACAACAATTAATTAAAATTAATTGTGTAGGAACAAAATGAACATTTTTAAAAAGCATAGTTGGAGATAATTATATTATTTCAATATCTGTGCTTGGGGAGCGACTGAAATTATTGGGCAACATCAGCCTTCATTCCTGAAGAATAAAACATAATTGTAATTAATTTCTAAAAAAAATTAGCTTCCATAGTTCAGCCTATAGGATTCGTTTTTCAATTAGAGAAATAATCCTTTGATATCAATGTTTCGTCATACAATCTATAGGTAATCTTAGTAAATAGAGGAGTGGTTTTGTTTAGTTATATTAAAGTCCCATTTTTAAAGTAGTTGGCTATTTTGGGACGGACCTTATAAATATGAACTGCGTTCGGAAGACAAGGACGACACCTAAGTTGACCCTCCTCTCCAAACTTCCACACCACAATAGTGGGAGGGCGTTTGACCCCGACAGATTTACGTGCACAAGACCCGCTTACACGACGGTTTTTCGGTAGAATCAGGCCTCGAACTTGAAACTCTTCTGTTCCAAAGACGAGACCGTACTAACAGGTTACAGTGACTCACGGTAATTTGAGGAAATAAAAAAAAAATCTGGCTATTATTTAAAATATTTGTATGTAAAGCAAACTTTTTTCTTTTTATTAAATGGGAAAATATACGATGAAATACACGCACGGCAGTATATTTTTCAGTTGACGACCGGGAAAGATTTGGAAAATATGCTATAAAAACTGAGAACTTAAGTGACTTTTCAATTTTTTTTTAATTTCTCGTATACGAATTGTACCAAGAAAATATATCGTTATCATCAAAATACACTTATGTCCATAAATTAAGGATAATTCATAGTTCCGAGGTAATAGAACTCTAAAATACATATATCACTCGTAAAATACCTACAAACATCTTCAAAAATCATATGCAAGTTGAAGGAAGCCACCAGATGACACCGATAGTACGTCACAATGACGAGAGTGTAAGAGAGTGATGTATAAGGAATACAGGCAAAGAAGTAAAATTTTCGCAAGCGCTTTATAAGCCTTTCAGTGAAATGACCGCATAGTTATGACACAAGGGCGCATTTGGATGATTTTTTTACGTGGTAGTATTATCGGCCGTCTGGAATGTGGGCGTACCCAGCTGGAAGTATCCAAGGAACTTGGAATCGCCCAGAGTGTCATCTCCAGGCTTTGGCAACGATTCCAAGATGATGGCAATGTGAGTAGATGTTACAACACATATCTACCCCGAGTTATAACGCCGAATGAGGACAGGTATGTGGCAGTTACTGCCAAAAGAAACAAACGGAGCACAGCATCAGACCTGTTTCGTCAGCTCTCTTCAAACATTGTTACAACAGTTTCAAGGCAGACCATGTACAGACGCTGAGGGCAGATTGGTCTATATGCTCGTAGGCCTGTCAGAATGTGTTCCACTTATTGTAACTCACTGTCACCCGAGGCTAGCCTGGAGTAGAGAGCATGCATTGTGGACACCGCAACAGTGGGCTTGTGTGATGTTTCCCAAAGCCCATGTGCCCAGACATTTCATGTCTACGATTTCTTCGAGTCACGAAAAGCAATTTTCTAATTATGTTTTACTGCGAGAATGCACGGAGACTACGGAAAATAATATCCTTGAGTAGAAAAATTCAATATTTCAAAATTTAAAAGCAAAGTGCAAATCTTTGGAAATTAGGAAAATATATCAACAAGAAATTTTTCAATGTTTCCGTTTTTATGTTTGTGAACAATGTATCTAAAATACCACGAGCCAGGTGCAAAAAGGCCGGAATATATTTTAGATATCTGGAATACGTAACATCCAGTGCCAGAATTAGAGACTACACCGAAATTTGATCTGAATCGTTAAGTAAAGCCTTTCGGCCTTTTTATTCGAAATTCACTTCTTGATTTTTAAAATCGGGAAAGATCTCTGTTCATTTTTGCTTATTTGTTAGTTTGTTAGTGGTTTGATGGCGCTAAATTAGCTATACTGCACAAAGCAAATGGTAAAATCAGAGCAAATTATAAAACACAATTGAATTTAAAAGCGATGATATCAATCTTAAACTGTATAAAATATAAAACAGCAAAAGAAAAAAAAAGTGTAATTTTGTAAGATGTTAACATATGAAAATGAAAACCTGACGCACAAAATGTGAGAAAATGAAACAGTGTCAAACACAACAAAAGGTTAAAAGTTTAAATGCATGTGAAAAAACGAATGGCTTTTAAAAAGTTAAAGAACGGGTAATGGTAGAGAATCTGAAATACTTATTTAACTTTATATACTATACAACAAAGCTTGACATATAGCACACCAAATGCGGAAAATAAAATGATAGAATACATCTGTTTCTTATTTAAAACAAGCGGATCTTTCTATCTGTTCTTTTCAAGTTATCTGTATATGGGGTAGCCTATAAAAAGAAATACGATCTTCACATTAAAACATAGCTATACAATAGTGTAAAGAGAGTAAATATGTGGACAGGATCTTTAGAAAATTCCATATTAAACTTTTCAAACGTAGTGATCCTTCACTGCTTTCACATTAGAGTCACTTCGCCATCATTTTATACCAATCATACGTAAAAGAATTCTACATGCATGAGTAATAGGTAGAAATAATCTGATATTATTCAGAACATTCGATATTTGTAAATGAATGAAAAAATCAGTCTCCTGGAAAGTTACTTGAATCATTTGAAATGTTTGCAAAAACACATCTATTAGTCTCGCAAAGTCTTATTCTGGAAATAGAAAAAGGATCAAATGATTGATTATATTCTAAATACATGAGTTAACTGAAACTTCCAACTATTACAATTGTCTATCCTAAACATGTCTGGTTAAAATTACCTCGATTTTTAAAGACAACCGAAGGTAATAAATAGGATAATTCACTGAGCCATGCTGTTGCCAATCGGTTAGATGATACATGGAGTTTCATAATTTCTTCAAGGATTTAAAAAAATCAAAGTTAAAAAGTTATTATGTGTATGATGAAGAATTCCATGTTATCACACAAAAAATTTCTCAAGCTTCAATTTTAGGTCTTTACTAGATGATGAATCAAAGGCGTAGAAACGCAGCATCTGTATAATTTTTTGTATTTAGAAGTAATTCCTCATAGCAATTTGAAATTTTGTATTTCTTTACTAAGAAAAGTTCTTGATAACTGAAAAGTTTGTATGTAGCTTCAAGGGTCAGTGATTGCGGGCGAATGTTACATATTTTATCATTTTTTTAAAAATTAAATTAATGACGTGATTTAGAAAATTAGCCAGTGATTTATATGAGTGCATAATCATGTTCTGGAGGGCTGCAATGACTTTTTTTCATTCATTAATTTACTATTCTCAAATACAATGGCTTTCACATTTATTCCGATATGTTTAACCTCAGAAACTATAGGGTAATTCTACTTTTATATTGTGCGCTTCAACTTCTAATCATAATAAGGTGCTGTTTCAATGAAAATATATTTGAAGTGATAAAAATCTACTTACTATTGCTCCAGAATATATTTTACCATATTCGACTGTTTTCGTTTTACCTATTCAACTGTTTTACAATAATATATATATATATATATATATATATATATATTCCATTTTATCGAATATCGTATATGAACTATCATAAATATTTAATAGTTTTCAATTCTACCCCCATTTGGGAAATGAATCTTCATAAAATGCAATGAGACATGGAAAATTCACTCATTTTCATGAGACGTGAGAAAGAAATATCTACCACATAGAACTAAGATAGTCTAAGATATAGACATATAACCAGACAACTAAAGAAGTAAGAACTAGTAATTCTATTGAGCAGTAGAAAGCAGAGCTTCCATGGAAGTAGAATGTTTAATATGCTATTCAATACGTTGGCTGCAGTGACCTGGTGGTAAGATGTCGGCCTGGGAACCGGAGGATTTCGGGTTTGAAACCCGATTCTACCATAGATCCGTCGTGTAAGCGGGTCTGGTGCAAGTTCAATTCATGCCAGCTCAGGTGTCATCGTTACAGGACGTTAATATAACGAATCTGAACCTATTAAACATGTTTTTTTCTTTTATGCTTCATAAATAAAATCTAATTCAGTGCTAGGGTTTTTATTTTACTCTCGGAAATAGCAAACAACGACCATTAATCACGAAATTAAATTTTGATACAGTCCTGTAAATGCTATTCAATTCTGTTACGTTCATACGGCCACCTTCTTTTCCATCACTCTCGAAATAATATGAATTCCTTCTGCTACTTTCAACATAATTAATAAAAATATAACAGACAAAATGATCCCAGATTACTTTTTCTATTTCCACAACTTTCATTTCTTACTGAAAAGATTTAAAAAGGGTCCTTAGACTTCTCCTTCAGTAGCAGACCCTTTCCCCCTTTATTGTTTTCTTCTAAATTTAAACTCAAAAGCATCAAATCGTTATTAATAACCAATTTTCATATGTGAAAAAGTAATACATAATTCTATCATATGACAAATTCTTTAAAAATGCTAGATCTTAATTTTGCATAAAATAATGATTATTGACAGTATGGGGCTCTAACACGTTCCTAAATTTAATATAATTTCCTATCAAATAATAAATTTTTCCAGTTGCATTATAAATGTATTTTTTATTACATTAATATCTATCCTTAATTACCCCAGGATGAAAATTATCGTTATAAATACTATCCTGATTCTCAGGAAAATGTCCAAAAATAAAAATTCAATCTTATTCTTAGCCGATACAGCCTACAAATTCAAGAAATAAATTACTTAACAGCTTATTTTGTGAAGAACCGATGTAGGGAATGAATAATAATACTTAGAAAAGTTTTAATTCCGCATTTTTTAATATAGCTGCAAATAAAAAAAATACAAATGCTAGAAAGTAACAATTAAATAAAACAGGAAATGTTGTTCGTCTTCTTTTAGAGTGTCTTAGAGCAGGCACATATCCCCGGCTCACTAAGGCTTCATCAGTGTCATCATTCTCAATTATTTCACTTTTCTTACTCTATATAGATTTATATAGATTTTTATACAATAATAATTACCCATCCTTACCCTATATAGACTTGAAACATTGATTATATTTTATTCGTAAAAACATTCAGGAGTGAATTGTGAAACACAATGTACAAGTCTTTTCGAAGATGAAGATTGTTAATGCGATAAATTATCGGTCTCGATCAGTTTTCCTTTATTTGAAATCGCATTCTTGCTGCTACAGTTTTATAAATTTTTTTACTATCACTACAGAGAATTCTGGGAAACTCTGCTATAAATCTAATTAAATTTCGAATTTTCGATTCAAGGACAGAGTAACTTTCTTTATCTTTCAATTAACTTCGCCTAAATCTAAAGTAGTTTAATTTACTGTTTATAACAAAAAAAGTTCTTAGGAATTTCATACTTTTGCAACTTCTAAGAATTTCCTATTGAAATTTTTTATCATTTTTACGACACATCATTTGATTAAATTTGTGGAATCCAGTAAAAAAAAATTATCTCTAGTAATGACTCGTTTTATGTTTTAGAGCATTGCAATTCCCAAATTCGGAGTTCATCTATAAGACATAAAGAAAAATATCTTTCCAGCTTTTTTTTGTATCATTTTCCTTTTATAATTTGAAAGTTCTCGTTTATATAGTTTGGTTTAGTTATATTAACATCCCGTTTTAAAGCAACAATAGGGTTATTTTGGGACGGACATCGTAAGTTTGAAACACGGTCAGATAACGAGGGTGGCATCTGAACTGGCACCCCCTTCTCCAAGCTTCCACCAACCAGCGGGAGGGCATTTGCCCCTGATGGATTTAGCATACATCAGACCCACTTACACAACGGTTCGTCGGTTGGAATCAGGTTTCGAATCTAAAATCCTCCGGCTCCGCAGCCGAGACCTTATCACCAGGCCACCGCGGCTCCTTTTATAATTTGTTTATGTAATAATCCGTTTATGTAATTGTAATGAAATAGTATTTTTGAAAAGATACCCACAAATAAAATTTCGGAGCTTAGACTTCATGTTTGCTACTAAAAATAATGATATTATATGAATGAAATAAATCCTAAGATGGAGTGCACATATGCATATTACAAAAAAAAAAAAAAAAAAAAAAAATGAATGAAAAGTTAAAACAGAAAATAAAATTTATTTTCCAAATCATACTCTCATTCATAAGACATAAGAATCACAATTCCTTTTAAATACATATTGATTAAACTCCCTATTTAAAAATTTTCAGAAAATAGAAGCAAAGACATCGATCGCTTCCAAATAATAATTTCAAAATTATTTAATTATTTTATTAATGGGGGCATTTTATGTTTTTCATTTGAATGCATTCATTTTAAAAAAGGTCAAAGAAAAATTTTCAAAAGTAGTTAAAAATAATTATGTAATAATGATAAAGCAATCTGCCAATAGCAATTTAGAAAACGCTTATGGTAAATGCTAATTAGGAACTCCAAAAACTGTTAGGAACTGTTCAACTCCAAAATTGTTTTAAGCGGTGATAATTAGCAGGCCTTTTCGTTTTAAATATTACTTACCTATTTCATAGTAGTGGAACAATGAGTGAGGCTGGAATATTTTCTAGAAAGAATATTTTTTTTTCTTCGCTCAAACAAAGAGAGTTTCATTAACTTATCATCCACTCGAATGGAATCGACTGGAAAGTGGAAGAAGCCTTAATGCTTCCCGAAGGCCACTCACTGAAATCGCATTCAAATTTTCACACTAATCGAACTTTAATTGGCCAGATGTTTAGCGGGATGCGATTCTCTCTTTCCCAACGTTTCTGATAATTGACTCTTAGTGGAATCGAATGGAGCCTCTAAATCATCCTTTATGATATCAACTCGAATGGAAGTGAATCACCATTAAACAGGTCCGGGAGATTCTTTTGTGAGATATATGTATTTCCAGCAGTGAGTGACTCTCCTCATCATTTCACTTAACTTCATAAGAGAGATAACGAGCTCTTTTTAAAAGATACTTACGTCGCAGTTAGAAATATGGATTACATTCAATAATACTTTTTATTCAACTTGGTTTTTTTCCTTCATTGTAAAGGTGAGATTTTGCAATCGTACATCTCCTCCATTCTAATATGCTAGAAGATTGACTTTTGTTCATACTTGGGTTTTTGCCATCGCATTCTTTAATTGAAATATTCTGAATTTTTAGATTTCAGAAAATAACAAAATGAGGCACCATCGCATTCTTTAGAATGTAATACTGAAGTATTCTTTATTATTAGTTTTCAAAAAATAAAGAAAATGGATGCAATATTGATGTTAAGAAATAAGCAAAAAAAAAAAAAGAGAGAGAGAGAGAGAGAATAATATATAAAAGATGACTATGAGCCACGCAATTAAAGTAATTTATATAGAGTGTCTGAATATAATGCTCAAAATGTAGAGTGTTTTTCTTTATTATTATCTGCCTTTAAATGAAGAAAACGGCCATTTGATGATTAGAATGATTTAGCTTAGGAATGCACCTAAGTGTTCATCAGGATTCCGTATTAATAAAGGATGTAGATATAAAAGAAGTTTTGAATCATTTTTATTATAAAGTTGTTATGAGAGACAATTAAATAAGAAAATATTTAAAAAAAACTTTTGAAATGAATATTTTTTCCATATTTCATTTAAAATAAGTTCATACGTGATTTCAGTCTAGATGACATGATTTATATATAAATAGTCATATTAATATACAGCCATACAAGAACTATTTTTCATTTATTATATCTTTATTTTTCAAACTACTAAATTTGTTATTCAATTTTATAAACTTTCTATATTAATTCATTCTATTTTCAACTTGAATGGATTTCTTTTAAAAATTTGTTTCGTTCAGAATTTGAATTTTTCAATTACTATCAAATTTATTTTTGAAATTTCTAGTTACTTCGAAATGAAATATTTACCGAAATGAATCTCCTTTGTATACTTTAATGAAATAAGTTACTTTTATCTTTAGACTTCTAAAATTTCTTAGTAACTAATATGAATGAGCAGTTTTTAATTTATATTTTACTTTTATTTCTAACCAGCAACTGTAATCTAAAAACATGCAATTCATTTACGAAAAAACTGTAAGGTATTCTACTCGTAAATCGAGCATAAACAAGGGTTCTTAACATAATTGATTTCTCAAAAAAAAAAAAAAAAGTGTTTTCGTAGAGATTTTTAATGCAAAGTCTAATGAATATATTTACATAAGAAAGATATCATCTTATCAGTTGCTCCTTAAAAGATTATTTTTAGAAAATATTGACCTGCACGAAAGGCATTGCTTTTTCTTGAGCTTGAGCATTTTTATGCAATACAAAAGACCGGATCAATATTTTAATGAACTTTAATTTTCTTCTAAAAAATGAGTAGCTACTATATGCCGCAGAAATTTTTTTCCAAATTCTAAAATTTATTTCCATATTCATAAAATCTAAAAACAAGATTTTTTTAAATGCTTCCATTTACAAATATATTAAAAAGACATGCGATGCTAACACTTATTTTTTTATTAAAATTTGTAATGTATGTGCCCGATTCAGCAAATGAAGATGACATTATTGTTTATGATTTTATTGATTATTTCGCATGTTTTAAAAATAATCCACTGTAAGCTTGTGGTAAAGTGGACGCAACGAAGCCTTCGGGAATCTTCAGTTATTCTTTAGATTTCGTGTTTACAGATAGAAACTAATTCTCAACATTCTTCCAATTCTGTAAAAGATAAAATCAGATCCAATTGTTTGCACAACAACTATTCAGAATGCCATCATTCATTTTCATTAAATGGAATATTAAATTTTTGACAATGATTTCTGAAGTGCTTTGGTACTCATTTACTAACTCTTCATTCTTTTTTATTTTTTATTTTGCTGAAAATATAATTCCTATCTCACCAAATATTTATTTTAGGGATCATTCTTTATTGTTTGAGTTCAGTCTGTCTGCACACAAAAAGTCCTGATATGCATCAGTATAAGGAATCGCAGGTTGTTTCACAAAGGCGATCCCATTATTTTCAAACCAGTTGCACGTGTTTCAACCGAAAACAGGCGAAAGTGAGAGAGACGATCTGAAGTCTCTGGATGACCTCAAGCAGGAATAAAAGTGACCTTTGTGAATAAACAAAAGTTTATTCACAAAGGTAAGTTTTTCAGTTCAGGCTCAGTTTTTTTGCTGAAATTTTTACTTATGGAATAATAAGATTATGAAGGCTTATATGTTTGATATAAAACCATTGCAAGATGAATAAAAAAAACGTGTCTTGACACACTCACCTTTTTTCCCTTCGCTAGAAATATGCAGTTAATCATTTTCAAAATTAATCATTCTTTTTTCAGTAATTATTTAGCCAATTGATTTATGAATGATCTTCATCTTTTCAGGCGTCAGTTTTTTTTCTTTTCTTTTATGAGTTCCTTTAATATCAATATCATTTTATGTTGTGTCTAAAATGAAGTAATGAGAAGTATCATACTGTAGTTTAGCTGCTTAAATAAGTTACAAAATAATTTTATCTAAACTCTATTTAACATGCTATATTGATTCAAATTGCTAAATGCATCAGAATATTGGAGATTTGAATGACGTTTAGTAGTGGAAGAACATAATGAGAAAAAGGCAACTATTAAAGGATCTAACTTGTGTAACAAAGGGCAGGCAATGGTACATACTCATAATATTCATTGGATTGAAATAATTACAAATGCGCGATGTATATGCAGAGAATACATTTCAATGTTTCGTTTATTTACAAAATAATTAACGATGTCGATGCAATTTCCTATAATTACTTACCAGCGTCCTATAATACCTAAGTAATAATTACGATTAAAACGTTTCTAAGAATTATCAGTAATTATCTAAACATTACACCATATACACGACAGAAAACCTTTTTCTAAAATGATTTGTAGCTAATAGAATCGAATTAGCTATAAACGAGAATAGTGGATGCAATTATTTTCGTAATAAAATAATAATCAAATAAATATACAATTACAATAAACTTACAAAAGCCCATTCTATATTTTGTCGTTCATTTCAGTTGGATATTTATCACCATCTGTCCCTGAAGAGCTTCTGAGATATCTTTGGAACTCCTTTCCCAAGTAACACAATGCTGCAGATGTTCTACGTGAGAGGTGTTTTCAAAATAATTGTTCCTGAAGATCTTTAGGAAGTGCGTACCATTAGAGATCAGCGTCGACAATTAGGCTGAAAGTAAATTCAATTCTCCAATTCTCCCCGGCATCTTCTGAATAATCATAAATGGTTTTAAGAGGCATTCTAATACTAATTACCAAGACATCTGAATTTCTATTGAAAACGGCGCGGGGAAGAGCGATGATCTTCGAGGAGTTATTACAGGTGAATGGAAGGGAAGATAACGATTCCTCTAAAGCCCAATTCCGCCTCCTAATCCGACCTATTTGCAAAATGAGTGGGCATCGGGGGAGCCATAGGATGAGTTGCCCATAAGCCCGCTTCTTAGTTCCTAAATTGCGACAGCAAAGTGTTTTAATTCTTTATAGGAAATAAATCTTCTGGGCAGTTATAATTTTTTGGTATTCACTAGGTATTACATACATCAGATTCACGGCTCTTTTTAATATTAGATTATAAATGTTCAAAGTTCGGTGACTAAAGTTTGAACTTTTATCATATAATTGATTAGATCATTATTGTAAAAATTGCATTAAATATCGGAATTATTCTAAGGTAAGTTTTTTCAAGGAAAAATCATAAAATAGAAAGCATTAGAGGGATAATTTAAAGATATTAGATAAAAATATAGAATGAAGTATGATTTCAGTTTCATCGTTGAATAGCAGAATAATGAAGCATTTAAATGCTATTATATAACATTATTTTATTATTCGACATTTTTCTTTCTTATTTGGAGTGCTTGAATACTCTAACATAACGAATATAAATTATTTTTTTAAATAAAAAATTTAAAATAAAGAAAATAATACCAGCTTTCATTGAAGAATGAACGCTTGTTAATTAGTTTTAAAAGTTTATGTAATGCCGTTTCTTGTGGGTAATTAATAACTTGTGGTTGCAATAATATGTTGCGATTGATAAAGGCATTTAAAAAAAAATCTAACCCAATGAATGCAGTAAAGTAAGAAATTCGCTGCTGACATTTTATTGGAATTAGATTGTTAACGCCAACTAAAGAAAAAGTGCGGTTTTGAGAGATAATTATGACTAATGAGTCGATCATTCATTTCGGCGGTTTAAATACTTAAAGTGTCGAACAGACAAGTATTTCACGAATTGAACAGTTTTTCTTGAACAGTTGAAGCAGTTATTCTTTATTGTCCTTTAAAAGATAGGAGGAAGTATTTCTGATTTATAAGCTGTGAAGATATAACCGGAGACCAGCTATAGATGTTGCAATATTTTTAAAACCTATTTCTTTTTTTTTATCTCTACGGGCGATAAAAGTGAATGTGTGTTAAGATGTGGCTGTTGGTGATCTACTGGACAGACTACTTGTTCTGAAGCTATCGAATTGACATACTTTTATTTTGGAAGATGGAAATGTACACCTAGAAGTGATTGTTTTAAAATTTCAATTAATAAAAAATTAAGCGAAACAACAATCAACATTTATTAATCATTTCTGGAAATATCACCATACAAAACAATTTTTGCAATAAATTAAAATTCAGAAAATTTCTTTTTAAAAAGTGAAATTAAATTGTTAATTAAAAAAATTAGCAATTTATTAAATAAATTTATATATAATATTGCAAGAATTTATTTTATTGTTACAATGAAATTTAAATTATGTGCCTTGTTTTTGCAAATGTGTAATAAAGTTTTATTTTTTTGTTGAAAACTAAGAAATGGAGAATGGAAATTTCTTTTCATGTTCTTTAGCGATGTGGTATATGTAATGAAATTTATTTTGTTGTATTTTATCTCTTCGTGGGATCGAAAAATATTCTTCGAGATGTTAATTACTATATATTGTACCATATCTAAATGTTTATATCAACTATTCTTTACTACTTTTTAAACAAATCTTCAAACTTGGTACAAAACTACAGGAAGAGCTAGTACATTCAAACTTAAATACAAATACATGTACCATTTTAAGGGTGCATTCTACGGTACATTTTGTAAAAGGAGAAAAAATAACCTGTTAATTGCGGATTTTATTTTTTATAGCTCTTCAAGTCCCCATTTTTAAATTCAAGTGATGGCGCATATACACGTCGAACGCAATACAAATGATTGCATAGTGAATTTTGCAAAAACTCTTAATAAAGTAAATAAGATTTTATTTTTATTCGATAAAAAAAATTACCTACAGATCACGCCAAATTGATTCGGACGTGTATACACATCAAACGAACTTAACTAGTTAAAGCCTTGCGTAGGACTATATGATGTTAGAGAAGAGGAAGTCACAGACAGTAATTCATGTAATCGTGATTTGATATAATTTGACTTCATTAGAATGGTTTATGAAAACAATAAATTTAAGAAGTGTAAAGCCAGGAAAATAATAAGGTTGAAATGTCTAAATAAATTTGAAATTCGAATCTCTTCGTTGTATGTAAACACGAATGCCCTTTTATGTATAAAAGATTTCTGTTAAATTAAATACAATCCATATTATAGATGAACTAGCTGGTCAACAGAGGCGACTCGTTTGAAAATATATATTCTAAAAATAATTATATAATAATTTGCAGAAAATTGTAAATTCTTGTTAAAGTCTCGATCTTTAAATGATTTGAATTGTTTCTTTCTTGAATAGTTTTTGGAAAACCGATAAATTCTTTCTTTAAAGTTCAGGTGATCAAGTTGGTGCAGCATAACATTACAAGTAACGATCTTTTAATATAAGTTCCTTGTTTTTACTTGGATTTTCAAGTGTCAGCGTAATATTGCAATTGATTGAAAATCGATGGTAATTCTAAATTTGTTTTCAAAATTAAAAGGGTAAGATTAGATGTAAGTGGAGTATCTGCAAAGTAAAGACCCATTTTAATCCTTAAATCTTCATTTGGCTTAGTTTGAAAACTAAGCCGTATTAATTTAATTTATATTAATAATGCATTTAAACATATAAGGAATTATTCATCAATAACATTTGAAATTTAAAATGTTGCATCGTAGTTTTTCGTAAGATAATTCTGACTCATTTAGTCGAAATTACAATTCATGAGAATAAAGATAAAAAAAAAAGAAAGCTTAGAATTACTCTCGGAATACGCATCAGATAGTGCACAGCTTCATAACCAAAGTTTGGGTTCATTTAAAATCATATTTATTAATCGTTTTACTTTACTTATTATTATATTCATACAAATGCCTTGTAAATCAAAATGGTAGGCTTAGATATTTGTTTATTTCTCTTCATAGAATGCTATTCAGAATTTATGGTCATAAATAAATGGGTCATAATCATATATATATTTTGTCAAGCATTTGATATTTACTTTTTGCTCTACCAACAACGGCAATCTTCACGAATAAAATCATTAGAAAATAATTACAATGCTTTTTCCGCAAAAACGATAATCATAAATATTTTTAGTTGATAGTTGATAAAGAATTCTTAATGATCGAATAAGCATAACCGCTAGCATCGCACTATGTGGTTCAGAGCAATAGAAACAGAGATCAAGTACCTTTTGCTCTGACAGAGCTGATAGTATTTTTTGATACAGAATCATTAAATAAAACATAGAATAACCTATTTTTTACAAAAAAAAAAAAAATTGATCTGACATTTATATAAAGTAAAAAAGAAAAAGAACATGGCCAAAGTATTTAGATATTCCAATGATAAATACATTTAAATGGTAATAATTTTTTTTAAAAATACATAATCAGCCCAAACTATAAAGTAAATATATATTTTGAGCAATAGACATAGATTAAATAACGATTTTATCAAAATAGCTAATTTATTGTTTCGAAATCGATTTTGTCCATTTAACTGATATTAGGATTTAATAAAGCTGAATGTGAAGTACATGAATGAATGAAATACGAAGATAATAAAATGTACTGCATGATTAAAATGTAACATTTCAATTGGAGTTGTTTAGTAATAAAATCTTTTGATTTTTTTTTGTTATATTATAATCTTTTTGTATTGAAGTTATATTATAATTGCTTAAATTCTGCATAAAATTTATATTTACTATTGAAAAGGGATAAAATAATGTAATAATAATATAATAAAATAATAACAGTATTTCAGTTATATTAAATTTTTAGGAAGAAAACATTTTAACGGAAATCGACTTTGTGTTATTTTGACACAACTGAAAAAGAAAAACTGAGAGTAAGCATATCATTGGTCCCTATTGGAGTTCATCACATCGTCTGCTTCCACGTTTTTATTTTAAAAGCAAGAAGCAAGAAAGCGGAAAAAAATTGGCAAGACCGTAACAAATCATAAGAATACTTTTAGAGAGGGAATATTTCTAAAATCTCTGTGACAGTGTGGGTTTTCTTTGTCTTATAAGAGGGCTTACTATCTATTCTCCTCTCCAACCTAACGTTGGAAAGCGTATTTTTTTCCAGTTGAAAAATAGATTTTGTAGCCATCTATACCAGGCCTCGACGTGATGTGGAGCATAGATGGAGCATTTTTATTGTATTAATGTCCCAAAGACGCCCAGTGTGCAGAATTTTTACGAAGGGGGTAGGAATACACTTCGATTTAACCTGAGTTCGTGGTATAGTGGTACGTGATTGAATAAATATTGCAAATGCAAAGAATTGACGTTTTTTTTTTTTTTTTTTTTTTTTTTTACCGAAACATTCCATCACATTTGCTTAGAGCAGCAGTTCCGTTTGCAGTTTTTCGTGAATTGAAATTGGTATCAAAGCAATTTGTTTTATAAAAGAAGAGGTGCAGCATATGTTTATGTGTCAAATTAACAATCTTCAGTTTGAAAAACCAAGTCATACTTTTTTCCCACATGCTTATTTTGGAATTCGCTGCTTCTTTCTTCTTTGAAGCATGAATAGTTTCAATGGATGCTTTTAAATTTAAGTAATTTTACAGGAAAAATTTATATACTTTTTTTTAATTACTCATTATGAAATTTAATAAAAATTAAAATATTTTTTTCACTTTTTGTATATGAAGTGTACAAATAGAAATTACTGCAATCGTCAAAAATTAGCTTTTGACGATTTTTCCACGATTCAGATCTGAATCCAAAAAATGTTCCACACTTTTTGGATTACGACCTTCGGATATAATTCGAAAAGTATGTTTGAAAATCGTCGAAAAATGTGTGTGAAAAAAAATTAAACGGTGTAAATTTTAAAAAAAGTTCAAATAAAAAGTTCAGTTTTAGTAAGTTATTAATTTAATTCTCGAAATAAATGATTGCATGATTTAATTTCCAAACTACATTTCGAATTCTAATGTTCAATTTTTTATTTATTGTTCGTCAAAATTTCATGTGGCCCCAGGGGTGTTTTCGACTTCTTGATCCTTAAATACTTTAATAATATTAGGAACTGGAAGCAAGAAAATGATTCAATGTTTCAGGAAATCCTCTGAAGATGAAATAAAATTGAGCACAAATCAAGTGATACACGTTTCATTTTCCATAAAATTTGTCCTTTCACAGAGATTTTTAGCCTAGGATATATGCTTTAACTGCATTTTCAACGGAATACGAAGAGAGATTGAACTTGATTTGTCTAAACTGGTTTGACCTCGTAATCATCACACATAAAGTAGTTTCACATTAGACAAAAACTGTTGGAAGAAGTGTTCAATTGTGCGAATTGCATGGATCTCAAGTGTTTTTTTTTAAAAAAAGGACGTCACTCAATGGAAGGAAGTAGAATTGTTACTTTAAGTCAGTATTCCTCAATACCTGTGAGAGATATTGCTGTTGTAATTCGATTCTGAAAATCCAATGTTCCCAGGATTATTATTCAGCAAAGCAAGTTTGGAACACTTTCTCCAAAACTGAAGAGTAAATGTGAACGCTAACATAAGGTAATTTCAGGCAAACAAAATTCTCGTATGAAACTGCAAAATGCATTCTTGCAAGACAATGTTTTATACTGTGAATATTCTAGAAAGAATAAATATAGTACTTGTGACAAAAACAAAGCCAAAATGTATACAAAAAGCAGCACTTGCAGGTATTAACAACATAAGCAGGTACTAAGTCGTTAAATAAAAACAATGGTAAACTTCTTCACAAAATGGCTGGAGAGCATTCTCGACGATCAGCATTCTAAAAAGAGAATTGCTTCTCTTTTGGCAACTTTAATTTTTGTCTGTAGCCAGGGTATGACATGTGATATCCCATAGAGCACCCCATAAAAAACTCGAGATCTTCTTTTAGAAAACAAATAAGGTCATATTTCTTATATTTCCCAGAACTTTTATAGAAAAATCTTTTGCCAAATCTCCAATCCTGTAGTCATGGATATGAAATCCATTTAAATATCTCTTTCTTACGCTAATACTATGTAAAAAAAAGGCATTACATATTTGAAAACTAACATACGTTTGCAACTGAATTGTGACTAATTTTGCTATAATTATGATAAGTATCTGAAATACAAAATCACACGCTTTTATACAATTAAGCAACGCTTATATCAATAGCGGCTTGTGTAAAGGTCATTGCGCGGAATTGCAAGAACCAATTTTAGGATACCAGGAAAGTCTTGGAGATATTTCAAATTTTGTAAAAAAGTAATTTGTAACAGTGCCACGCTTTTTTAAAATGGACTTTTTAAAATTGTTTTACTACGTTATTATTCGATAACTCACCAGATATGGTTTGATGCAAATTTTGTATTTTATAACTTGATAATGCCTGTGCTAAAAGTCTTTTAATGCCAGCGTCCTGGCCTAAGGGTAGCACGTTTTGGACGTACTCTGGGCGTCCCGGATTCGAGTTCTGGTTCAGGCATGGTTGTTCATCTTGTGTGCTGCCTGTGAAGTATATGAATGAGCCCCCACCCCCCTTGTAAAAAGGGTTTGTGCGAGCGAGTGTGTGAATGATATCTCCATGAGTTAGAACTCAGACTTCTGCCCTCTGATGGTCAGGAGTCTTTATTCTCAGGAGCTACTGCAACTCTCTCTCCGTGGCAACACGGATACGACATCATCATCATAAATCTTTTAATGGTATAGAAATGAGAAAAACATTTTACTAGATTTATATACATTTCCCAAATTTCTCTCACGTCAAGAAATAAAATATATCAAATTCAAATTCAAAAAAAAATCAAATTTTCTTTCAGACATAAATAATAATAAAAAAAAAATATTGATGAACAGGGATTTTGAAATTTTCATCCTCTTTATGAATATTCACAACTTTAAGATATATTAATTAACATTTATTTATCTTACAAAATAGCTGAAAAGGAAATTTACAAAAATTAAGAAAAATAATATAAATAAAAGACCAGAGACTATTTAAAGAAAGCAGATTCTTTATTTATAGTTTTCACTGGAAGAAATAAACATTTTTTTTTTATCGGCACTGGAATTTCAATCAGCAAACATGAAATTCTTTTATAGTTGAAAAGAAATCTGAATACAGATCACATTTTAATGATTTATTTTTTTATTTGAAGATGCAACTTTTTCTGATAGGTACTCAGATAAAAAAAAACAATTCATCATTATTCTTCGAAAATATATGCTAATAGAAGAAGAACGCTACTGAAAATGACAATTAAATTAAGCAAATTTTATGGCTGGACTTCTTTTGGAGAATTAATTTTCGTGGTTCTTAATCAAAAATCAAAAAGAGAGAAAGAGCGCTTTGGAAACAGTTTTTTTTAAAAAAATGTATAAAGAATCGTTATGTCAAAATATATTAAAAAGTGGACTCTTGCACTCTTTCTTTTTAATTCTATTACTATCTGCAGAGTTAAAAATTTGTAAAGTTTCTTTTGATGTTTTTTCAGAAGAGTTTTTCATTAAACTGATAGCAAGTAGTTTGCTCCTGCTTCTGCTTGAAAGAGATTTCATCTAGATCAAAGTTTCTTTCGACAGAAAAATTTAGAATTCAAATATGGATATCTTCTAACTTTTTTTTGTATTATTTTATTTTATCTTTCTCTAAAATTCAGGCATTTTTAGCATTATTTAAATGTTGCATGAATTTATTTGAATATTGTTAGATTTATTTATTTTGTCAAATGGAAATTAATCTTGTCTTGAAAAATACAGAAGCTTGTTGCTTTTCTTATTTTTGAATTTCATTTAAATATTTGAATTTGTAAGTAAGAACTAATTTTTAAGAGTCTTATTAATCAGAATATTTCGTAAAAAGCGAGGAAATTTAATATGCGTTAGAGAGCCAAAATCTTGAGCTAATAAATGAATAAGTGAGAAGTGTTAGGGTCAGTTGAAGATATAAAAAACGGAAAATACATGTTATGAGTTTAAGAAATTTCCGGGAAGTTAACTCATGTTCATGCGGTATCAAATAAATCAGGCTTATTTAATTGAATAAACCTGATGAACCTTAATGGAATCTGGTAGGGAAAAGGGGGCATTAAGTCATAGCTGAGTATAAGACAGTATTCAGTAAAATGTCAAACACCATGATTCATCTATTGTTCTCGTCACCCATTTCGGTGCAAAAATGATGTGGGATCAGCTACCATTTACCGATGACGGAAGGTACTTCCTACGAGAGGGATTGTACCATGATCGTGGTCTATAGGAATCCTACCTATTCTGTTGCGGTGTTCCGATCATTGAACATTCCCATGTACCTTCAAGGGGATCGGAATAGCTGTTTATGCTTATGGTTATTATATTTATTGTTCGATTTATTATTTTTTCTTATTAATGAAATATTATTCAAATTTAGATGATAGGTTTTACTCTAAATATTTAAGCTCACCTGCTAATTGCTGACTAAAACGCATAAATGGAAACTGATAATATTGGCTGAAATAATACTAAACTTAAAATTTCTTTAATATATATGGAAGAGAATTACGAAATAAATACTGAATAAATTTAAAATGGTTTATACTTATTAAATTGCAAATAGTTTTTCATCATTTTAATGAAAATTTAATATTTCATTTAGAAAAAAAAAATATATTTTCTAATTGATAATTACAAATCATTTTTAAAAAAAACGGGAAAAATATTTTATTTTATGATTCCGAAATGCATTGAAATACAATTTATCCCTACTTAAATTTTGATTTAGTCAATGCGTGATTAAATAAAATACCATGTCCTATAGTTTAAAAAAGTAATTGATGTATCACTATGATTCATTAAAGATATTTACATTATGTAATATATTACTTATATTTGCTATTTAAAACATGCAGATTTCTATTCTGTTACAAATTCAATTAATCTTAATCTGATATTAATATTCTTTTCTTTCCAAATAAGAATTTGAAATTATACAATTTTTTTAAAGGAAAATAACGAACTCATTGCCAAATAAGGAATATAAATAAACGCATCTAATTTGAGTAGTATGTAAGGAAATCTATATATTATTGTTTCAAAATTCTATGCGTTAACCGTTTTTATTTTCAAGCATAAATTCTTGAATTCCATTGTGAAAAAGAGAAACAATAGTCAGTGCTATTATGAAAAATATTTTCAGAATTTGAAACTTTGATATGTACCTCTTTTTTGTTTTTCAGAAAAGAAATGGCTTATCATTTACTAAGATATTTACATTTTTTAAAGAAAACGAACTATAAAATCACGTTATCAACTTTTAAGATCTTTTCGTTTGCAAAAAGGCATGACTCATCATCATACAAATCAGTTCAATAGAGCTACTTATTTCGTGTTTAAGGTTGACTTATTCATTGCTTAATGTTGACTTTTGTTTTCTGGAATCACTCAACGTAATTTTAAATTTCACACTTATCTTGAAAAAAATTCTATTCAATGAGCGGCGCTTTTGAAAATCTGTGTACATTCCAATACTTGACAGATTTTGCTTGAAATTACTAATATAGGATCAGGTTTTGCTAAATCATTCTTCCGATCTCTTAATTATTATTATTAAATTTCATTCTTGATTTTGGGAATAATTTTCATTTTAAATTGCACAACTTCGTGTGCCCTCAAACAGTTCCACAATGCTTAATTAATAGATCTCAGCTAAAAAGTTAAAAAAAAAATCTTAAAAATCTGTGTTTGTTGATGTTCTGAGATGAATCTGAATTAAAAAAGAAATCTTGGAACAAAATTTGAAAGCAAGTACATGATATGCCAAAGTTAATACATTATGTACAACTGAATTTTAATCTTGCTCATAATATTTATTTTCTAATAATTTCTGCAAAATACGCATCTCCCCATTTTTTTGAAAAAATATTGTTTTGCTAATTTGTAAACAAATATAAACGTGCTTTGAAAATATTTCTCATTTTATTACTTTTTATTATCGAATTTCTAATTCATTAATGTAAGTATTACGTAATTTTACTATAAATCTTGTTTCACTTTCTCATCAACTAGCGACACGCATGTAAAATAAAAAATAACTAATATTTATCGATTATCCGACAGCTGAGTTATTGAGTTATAATATTAAATATATCAAACTTTAGAATTCTGATACATGAAAAAGTGAGTAAGAAATGAATTACGAAATTTCATCAAATTAAATCTAGATTGTCAGATCAAATAAAAACATATAAATATCTAAGCCTCTTCATTTAAAAAAATGATGATATTAATTCTAATATACTTTCAAAATTAGTTTAAAATTACAATATATGAATGATTTTAACAGTGAAGTGTAAATTCAATTGTGTAAAAGAAATGAAACACTTGAGAAGAAGGAAAAAATTTTTAATAGACCACCTCAGATGATATGTCCCTATCATTAACTCTGACTGAAATGTAATTTTTTAAAATTATTTTTTATCAATTAAATTTTCATACTTTAATAAAAAGCGAGTAAGCAAAAATTTCCATGCACTGTTCTATCATTATATGTCTATTATATTTTATTATTCTAATATTAATACATAAATATATTTATTTTACTGTTATAATTTATAAATTATAAATATAAGAAAGCCTGATAAAATTTGAAAGCTCCTGATAGATCTAGTAAAAACTCAAAAATGTATGTGATAAATAACCGAATTAAAAATATAATTTTTTATTAACAAGGCAATCAAAATATCTTTAAATTATTAATATTATTATATGTAATTATTTTTTTAATTCCATATCTTATTTTTGAATAAAACATTTTAATTTCTTGTATAGTTTTCTAGACAATAAAAAAATTAAAGAAAAAGGTTAAAAATTGCAATTTTATAATTGGGGATATTTTGAGTAATTTCAAATGAAAAATAAAATTGGGTCTTAGAATATTTATTAATTATTATTAATAAAACTCAAATTTCTTTCTGTTAGAAGAAAATAACTGTTTTTATTAATGAAGAGATTAACTGAAATTATATACAAACGACGAACGATTTTCACCGAGTTTTTGCGTTGCAAGGTGAGGAGTATTAGGAAAAAATAATTAAAAAGCATTACAGACAAAGATTGGGAAAAATTTCTATGGACAGGATTTTGAAATTATCATTTTGTCGATTATCTCTCTTTCTAATAAAATGATACAGAAAAAACATATATGAAATTATTAAAAGCACATATAATTAATTTAGAAAAATTTGAAAATCAATCAGCGCCTTCTAGTGTTTGTTATAATGCCAATATGTTTGCACGAACCTTTTACAGTTTTGAAGAAGTAACCAAAACACCTGAAGACTATGAATCACCATGATAACTGAATTATGAATCTGAATGTATTTCTGAAGTAAGAGATTTTAAATTTTAACAGCTTTATCCGAGAGAAATCTTTCATTTTGGGATTTGACTAGATCTTTATATACCATCTATGGCAGCAGCTCGCCCATGGAAATGTGATTAAGCACATTCTTTTGACATTGAACCTTTTCAATGTTGAATTCCTGTTTCAAATTATATTTAATATAATTTTAAAGAAAAATTTCTTTACCATATTTCTTAAACTTAACAAAAGAGTTATAGTAATCTCATATCATAACTTAGCCTCATATTAAGCAAAGATTGTTTTTGAATCTTACTTACATTCCCTTTAGTTTAGTTTAGTTGCATTAACGTCCCGTTTTAGAGAAACAGTAGGGCTATTTTAAGACCGACCTCGTAATTTTCAACAGCAATCAGATGGCGAGGAGGACACCTGAGCTGACGCCTCCTCTCTTGCCTTCCACACCAGTGGGAGAACGTTTGGCCCCGATGAATTTAACACGTACAAAGCGCACTTATATGATGGTTTTTCGGTGGAATAGGGTCTCGAACCTGAAGCCCTCCGGTGCCAAAGCCGAGAATTTGCCTCAAGGCCATCGGGGCCCCCTTACGTTTCGAATCCATCTCTTAGGTAAATATGTAAAGTACAAAATAAATATGATTTAAAACGAAGCATATAGAACCGATCTGTTTTCGAAGTTTAAAATTGGGCGTGAGCTTGAAATTCGTACTTACGTAATCATTATTCCTAAATGATCACGGTTTCATTCATAATTAGTATCTTTTTATTTAGTCTAAAAATTATCTCATCTTAATTTGAAGTCTTTGCTTTTTTTTGTAATAATTTTAAAATAGAAATTTATTCCAAAACCAAATTTTTGAATGGCCACAAAAATTCGGTTACAGAACATTATACTGTCATAACAAATAGCTTTGATATATCGTTTGATAAAAAAATTGGTTTGTATTTTAATTTCTGGATGTAAAGCTAGTTAAATTAGGAATGTTGAAATATATATCAAGCTTCTTTCGCTTTTTTGGCAGAAATATGTCATTTTACATGTTGTTTTGATAAATAAATAAGTTTATTTTCCAACATATTACATTTTTTCATCCATGCGCGTTTCCCTCTACGATTATCAATTTCATATTATTTCTTCATATTATAATATATCCATGATTTATTTACATCACTTTAATGACATTTCGACAAAAATCATATTTGGCATCCTGCACAATCTCCTGTCAGTTTCCAAAGCAGCCAAGCAACGACGAACCTTACCATCCAAGCTAACATAATGGTGTCATTTCAATTCAAAATGTGATGCCATTAGGTAAACAAGCGAGCAATCCTAAAGCCATAATGACGAACCCAATTGCTCCTCAAAACGGTGGACAAGTACTCCAGGTCTTGAAATTCTTCGCTGCAATTAATGTCAATGGGGGAATATAAAAATGACGCTTCAAATCGTGACGTCACAATTAACGAGAAACGAATGCCACCCCGAGAAGGGAAAAACGAGACCATTAAGAGTTTTGACACGAGAGATGGCAACGGAAACCAATAAGGCACGCAGCCAGAACACAGCAAGCGAGTTATATCTCTTAGCAAACGACAGTTTCCTGCGGGGTTAGTTCGGCGCAGAACGAGTCTAATTTTACTGCTTGTTCAGTCCTCGACGGGGAGTCAGTTGTTCGAAGGTTGAAAAGTTACAGATGGTTGCGATGTTCTGTGCAGCAATTAGTAAGAGATATTATTCTCCATGAAATTATTATATTACGCAATAAAGGGAATAGATGGTGAGATAGCTAGATTAAAAACATTTCGAATTAATTAACCTACCTGAATGTGTTAAGTTATTAAGAAAAGTTTTAAAGCATTTTGGAATAGTTTTAGAACAATTTTTTAATTTAACTATCCTATGGCGTAGAATAATTTTAACTTAAGCGATTTTCTTTTTAGCTGTAT
Organism: Argiope bruennichi; assembly: GCF_947563725.1. Lineage (NCBI taxonomy): Eukaryota > Metazoa > Arthropoda > Arachnida > Araneae > Araneidae > Argiope > Argiope bruennichi. Next base: position 3,254,877 of record NC_079154.1, read on the forward strand.
AAAGAAATGTTGAGTTGGAATATTTTGAATTCATCTTCTGTGTGTGAATTTTAAGATAATTTCTATTTAAATACATGTTTCAAAGATTTATACCGACTAAAGATTAAGTTAAATCAGGGCATCAAACTATTGTTTTTTAATTCGCTACTCCTTCTGAGATATATAAAAAACTGTCATGTATTCATTTTCTTTGGAATTATTTTGCTAAGACTCTTTAGAATTGTAAACAAAATAATAAAATGAAGCATTCATTAATGATAACTAAAAGGAAATCCAGGTTTTCAATTATAATATTTTACTAAATTGTAATGAAAAACTTTATTCTATCGTTATTATGTCCGTGCTTCTCTGCACGACATTCTTTGTTTACAATTGACCACAGTGGCAAGATCTCGGCTTCGGAATCGGCGAGTCTCAGGGGCGAGATCAGATTCCATTCCACCGAAGAACCACCGTGTCAGCGAGTCTGGTGCACACTAAATCCCTTGGGGTCAAACATCCTTCCGCTGTTGTGGTGTGGTATTTTGGAGAGGGGCGGGCCAGCTGAGATGTCATCTGAGTGGGGCTTAAAATTACGATGTTCGTTTCGAAATAGCTCTAGTGTTGCTTTTAAAAAATGGGACATTAACTGAACTAAAACTAAGCTTTGCTTACAAATAATGAAGACCTAGAAAGAAAATGTTTAAAAGAATTTTTTTTTCAATGTAATTCAGCCTGAAGAACACCGTTTAAAAAGCCGTCATACTGATAACAAAGCTCTGTAGATAAAAAATCAGGAAATATTTTTAAGAAAGTAAAACTTGCTGAAAATAAGCATACTCTTTTAAATATTTATAAAAATCATTAAAAAAATGGAATTAGTTCACGATTACGATAATACAAATCAATAAAGTGTCGATTATGCAGTGCGCTATGCTGCAATCTGTTGCGGTATTTTTGCACCCTGAAAATTTTCGAAACTTGTGCGTCGATCACAATGAGCAGTTTATGTTTACTGCGTTGAATTTTATGAAACGAACTATTAAAAGGAAAAATGATTGTAAAAGATCCAGTTTTGCAAAACTTGATGGCACAAGCAGTCCTTGAAGCCATCGCAAGAAAAATATCTCGCTCAATCTTACTAAAGTCTCGTCAATTGCGTCACAACATTGGTTCTCACGAGGATTCTCCTTGTTCACACAATAAAGGACGTTTTGTAATTTTTGACTGCACTGCAGTTTAAACACTGGAATAATTTCTTGTTGAAAAAAGCTGAAATGTAAACATTGTTTAACGATGAGAATGAAAAGAAAAAGTATGTGCTTAACCACTCCAACTGCTTATCCCGCGGATTGGCAATCAGTCCATTTTCTATTGCATCCCGCGTTTTTCGCAATTTAGAGTGTTTATTTATACGATTACAGATTTTTATTATATCATATTATTAACTTGTAATATATAGCATCAGTTCATTTTGTTTGAAAAATATTTAAACTTATTTGCAAACAACGCACCTAAATAGTGATTTTTAAAAATTGCGAGAGTTAAGTTTGTAACTAAGGGCATAGTAAAAAAAAATTAGGGCAGATTCGAACCTTTAATATAAAACGTCGCATTATGATAATGTTGCAGGTTTGTTTCCATTCATTGTTGTATTATATGTATAACAATTTTTACATCTTTATATTTTTACATTTTTTTTAAGTTCCGTCCCTCATTCGGCGTTGTATCTCGGGGGCGACCTGTGCTGTAACGTCTACTCACATTACCATCATCTTGGAATTGTTGCCAAAGCCTGGAGATGGCACTCTAGGCGATTCCAAGTTCCTCAAATACTTCCAGCTGGGTTCGCCCACATTCCAGACGGCCGATAATTCTACCACGTAAAAAATCATCTATGCGTCCTTTGGGTCACAACTATGCTGTTATTGCACTGAAAGACTTATAAAGCGCTTTCGAACAATTTTACTTCGTTGCATGTATTTCTTATACACCAATCTCTTAGACTCTCGTCATTGTGACGTATTATTAGTGTCTTCTGATGGTTTCCTGCAATTTGCATATGATTTTTGAAGATGTGTGTAGTCATTTTATGGGTGATATATGTATTTTAGAGTTCGATTTCCGCGTGACTCTGAATTATCCTTAATTTATGGACATGAGTGTAAAACTATATTTCGCGCAATAATTTGCTCCCTCATTATTGAGAAATGAGTATTTGAATTGATATTTAATTGCAATTTAAATCCTACTTAAACTTTGAAGAAAACAACCCTTTATTAATAAGCATTTATTTTTCAAGATATAAATTATGCGATACATTCTATTCGATTCGGTAGAACGTCTTGAACAATTCTTGCAATATGATTGTTTAATGCCTGGATTTACAAATAGTATTTAACCATTTAACTGTGTTATTTTCTTTACTATCTAATAGATGACACTTTCTATTTTGGGAATATTTTCTTATTTTGATTCAAATGGAAATCCATTGAATACTTGACTTATCTATGTATTCGAAATAATTTTAATATTGAATTATAATCGTTACGAATTGTTTATTTTTTGTTTACAGGTATCAAAATTCGATAAATCGATGCACGTAGGGCACACGGGCAAAACAACTGAGCGGTTTACCTATAAACATTATCACGCTAAAAATATTAAAGTTCTTAAAAGGGAAAAAAAAAAAACTAAATTTAAATCCGCTAAGAATTAAGTTTTAATCCGTTGTTTCGTTTTATTTATTCATTTTAGTTTGCTTCTTTCTTAGTTTTTGTTTCAAATTTCTCAGTTTCTGCTTATAGGAATAAAATTTAAATAAAAATTTTTTACATGCTTCACTTTAGATAAAGAAGTATTAATCAGGAAGTTCAGAGTTTTCAGCAACACATTATACACAATTTTTTTTTTACAAAGCAACTCATTGTACATTAAGTATTTAAGCCTCGACATTTGTTGTTTGAAATTTCTTAATAGTTTCAATACAAAACTATATTAAAAACAGAATATTACCTTTAGAAATCTTTGACTTTGGTTGTTATTTGTCTAAGCTGGGTCATTCGAATTAAGGAGTCATTTGAATTATAGAGCGTCTGGATAATAATTTGTAAGTTTTTTCTCCTATTGTGTCAAATGTTTTCTTTATTCAAGTCAATGAAGTGATTAAACAGTATAAATGATTCTATTATTTATTCCAAATAATAGAAGATTCGACTGCAGCTTTCAAAATATATCTAATTGATGCTTGAAGTTAAATATCATGCAGCAGTGGTCACTGTAATGCTTGAAATTAAACCCTGGAATAAGGAAAGAAAACTAGTTCGAAGACTCATTTTCACATCAGAAAAAAAAAAAAAACTTTTGAATTTTAGAATTTATGATTAAATCTTTTGCTTTCTATTGTGAGTATATTCTAGAAATACAAAGAAAAGTAGAAAATTTTCATTTCGTATTTTCATAAAAGTCATATTGTGACTATGAGTTTACGAATTAGAATTCGATGAATGTAATGATGACTGTTTCATTTACATCGAAACGGTAAAAACCATTCTTAAATGAAGGCAAAATATCAGAATAAAATTAAATATGGAAACCAATAAAATTTCATGCATGTTCTTGGGGAATTTTATGATTGTATTTATAATTTCATTTAATTGTTTGTGAATACTGATTTTTCTTTGAAGGAAAAAATATCAATGTTTATTTTAAGCGATTTTCTTTTCTAATTTAATTACTTTCAGATGATCGTTAAGTTTGGCAGAAAAATATCAGGGATAATGTCTTTATATATGCTTGAAAATATCCGTATTCTTGGTTCTTCACACAAAAATCATGGCGCAAGTTTTATTTATAGCCTACCTTTTGTTTTTTGAAAAATAATACTGACACAAAGTAGTTTGAATAAAAAGGTGATTCTGGTTTATTCATAATTAATTGTTCTATCATTTTGTGCTCTTTAAATGGGTGGAGATATTTTCCATTGAAAATCTATCATTATGCCATTCCATTTCACTTCTGTTACTTTGCTATTTTATTGAGAAGGCTGTGAAACTCCCCTTTCTGCGCTCCATATTTTTACTGATTTCATGAATATACAACAGTTATACCAATGACAAATTTTACACAAAAGAATGCCCTGATTATTTTCATTTTTATCATTCTACGTCATTTTACCAACAATACAAGCATTTCTACCCATCGATACTGCTTCGTCCAGTGGTGGCTGTACAGAAGTAGAAAAAGTTCACATACTATGAGAGTTAAGCAGATTGTATAAGAACTCTTACCACGAATCCCAAATACCGATTCTCTGCAACTTAAGTCTCGATGCGAGGAAGAGATTGATTGATGTTGAACAAACGCCAAGTCAGTATGTTATGCTTGTGTTTAGTATGGGGCAATGTAATGGACAATGAACTGTGAACTGTGCTGTGCATGTGAATATGTTCTAAAACTGTGTTCATCGTAATGAATGTTATTTTAAAATATTCTTTTTTTCTACCATAATACAACTATATCGCTCTATCGTTTACTCAAGTTTTCAGCGTTGGTAAGAAAGTTTTCTAGCTTATTTTCTCGTCCAGCTTCTATACTGTACCTACCTAAAACAAAAGTGGATGCCCCAGCTCCAAGAGCTCGTCTCTGCTCCACAACACTAATCTCTATTTATTTTTAATTTGGTTATTTATTTAATTTAATTTGGCAATATATTGTTTGGCAAAAAATGAATATCACCATCATCATCTTTCTAATCACTCTTATTTGCAGAAAAATCAAAGGTGATTGGCGCATTTGCAAAAATACGGGGGGCATTCGTATCTGAAACCAGAGAGTAGATAAATAGAATAATATTTTGATAACAGAAACACAATTATTTTTAAACGTTTTCATGCCGAATCGTATTCAGTATTACTCTTCAAATTATAACTGAGCGTAGTGCATATTCCCTCAAACTTTAAACATAGCACTAGAAGTGGAGGAATGAAGAGTGATGCAATTATAAAAAGGAAAACAGCAAGAAAGTTGCAATTTAAGCAGAAACTATTGGTTCGAAAGTGATGAACTTTCGTAGAAAGACAAAATAATAATAATGATAATTATTAAAATATAAATGTCTAAATTCTGATAAAGTAAAAATAATAAGATATTCACATTTAAATTTTTGTAATCGTGGGGTATATAGCTCTTATTATTATGTATTTTAATACAATTCAAATGCATTGAAAATGTCATGCATTTTCTTTTTTGGCATTTGAAATCTCAGTACAAAGAATATTCCGACTTCCTATGAATAAAATATTCTTTTATTAACGCATTCTCGATTTGATTTCAAAAACGTTCTTATTGGAATGCAAAGGCCATTAACAGTCAAAAGAGCTTTCCACTATTCCGAGAATGGTTTTAATGTTATGCTATTTCTCTAATGAGTAGTGAATTGACAAATATCCCTAATGAATTATTCGTTTTCAAAGTTAAGAAGATTAGAAAAGCCTGGAAATTTCAAAGTCCTTATTTGTATTTGCTAAGAAAATCGCACTAGAATATTTATGTGCAAAACTCAGATTCGCAATGAGCGGTAATGAGTTGTTAAAATTAAAAATAAAATGAAGATTTGATGGAAATTTTTTATTTATTAACGATTTTAGTTTTATAATAAAAAAGAAGAAAATACAATGTAAACATGGTTTTTCTATCATAATTCCTCCTCTTTTTCGTATGTGGGTTTTCTGTAATCTAGTTTTGTTTATTGCAATTAAAAATAAAACAAAAAAAAATTAAATCTCAATTTGTGATGTTGGTTTATGGGAATCATATCGTTTATGATAGTTTAATTTTTGTCAATTGGCTGGGACATCATAGGAAATATGAGTTTAGATGTTACTTTTACAGCGTTATAGATATTTAAATTAATCATGACGTCATGGTGAATGACTCCATTCCTCACGAATTTTATTAATGTGCCAATTCTAGGAATAAATATGATGCTGTTTGACAGACAGAAGAAATGAAAGGCATATTTGTGAACATTAAAAAAAGCGATACGAAATTATAAAATAGCAAAATAACTCGAAACTCTTAAATAAGAAACAAAAATGAATAAGCTTAACAAAAAGGAAAAATAGCAGAATTCTCTAAGCTGATATCATTTAGAGATTAATAATTTGAGATTAAAGAAAATGATAATAAAAGCGATAAACAGGCTCAAAAATTTTAATGTGAAAACTAGCCGTCTTTGGCGCCCAGCTATTTCGTTAAATTTTCAATTCAATATTTTGTGTAACTTGTTTTCTTAATAGATCCTTCAGCAAAATATTTTAAAGCCATATATTTTGATAGTCATTTGACTCATATTATTACAGAATTTTGCGCTGTTCTGTTCAGTAAAGATTGAATCTCTCTAATTTTTAGTCAACTCATGTAAAATATGAACTTTAAACTGATGCGGAAATGACTGAGCTTCAGTTAAAAACCATCATTTTTTAATGAAAGAAAGCATGTTTTTTAAAATAAATCTGAATACAGAAAAAAGAACCGTTAAGCTTTAAAATCTCCTATGTACTACAAAATATTTTTTTTATAATTTATGCAATACCTCAAAGAATTATTTAATTAAATTCACTTTCAGTTTCTTCCGTCATAAAACTCAGGTTTTACCTTTACTTCCAAAAAAATTAAATGATATTAATATTTTATTTTGTCCTGTTCTATAAATATACTTCAAAAATTTATGAAATCTAAATTTTATACAGACATTTGGTCCTAAGAAAGCCTATTCAGTGAAATATTCTGACCCTCCAACTTTTAAATTAAAAAAAAAAAGACTCTTTAATCTTCCGTGAGCAAATCTTTTCTATCTTTTTTTACCAAAAACTGAGTATGCATTTTGTACGTTTTTATGGCAAACATTTGGACCAAAATTAGACACATACCTAAAATCTGACAACAAAACTAAGTTCCAAATTCTATTCATATAGATGGTTATGCTGTTGAGTTATGACATTTAGATAGACGGAAAGGTCGGAATAACAAATAGTAGTCCTTTCAATTTGTTTAGTCCAAGATTTAAGAAAAATAAACGATTTTATCGATAAATCTGTATATCAAACTTCATCCATAAAACTTATTGTGTATTCCAGTTTCCATGCTACACACATTTCACGGACAGATAGACTTCTCCTTTTTGAATCGGTCCAATCTTTAAAAGACATTTATAAATCTTATGATAAGATTTCAAGCCAAATTTCATCGTTCTAGTTCAAAACATTTTTGTGTTATCGTCTTCAAAACAGACAGAAAAGTTTACAAAGAAACGTTTTTTTTCCAATTCTGACAGATCTGAAAGGTGGGAGTTTTCAAAATGTGATTTTTGTCAGATAATGGTTAATTTCTTTGTATATCTCTTACTTGAAAAATACAAATGTGTAAAAAGGCAAATAAATGTGATTCAATTCTATTGAATACAGAGCAAAAATTTTCTCAAAATACTACTATCCTTCAACAAATCAATTCTCAGAGATGTTCACATTACAATTTCCGCTTGCCATTTTAAATCGAAAAACGATTTTCTTTTTCCCACTTACATAGTTTGCCACTTTTACTCTTCCATTGTTCATGCATTTACTCGAAAATCCAATCTGAAAGTTACCAAATAATTTTAAGAGAAGAATAAAAGGTATTTTTTATCTTTTTATTCCACATTCTTGTTTTAACTGAATATTTCATTTCTTTCCAACTAAAAACAAAAACTACGCCTACAGGTTGGCTGCTTAGACTGCAGTTGAAGAGTATCACGTTCCATCCAAATCCAAGAAATGATTTCTTTTCAACCCAGTGCAGAGAGGATTAGTTGATAAAAAAAGGATATTCTTAAGCTTGTTAGGTAAAGAAGATATCGCAGTTCTTGTGAAGGTCAAGTGTGATTGCAAAGCCCATTGCTCTCCTTGAGAAAACCGATCGCGCCTGTTGGGCTGCTATTTATTTCCTACATTAGGAGATGGATTTCTTTGATTATACGCAACATAATTCTAGGATTTAGTCATATTCATTAGTAAATACTTTGAAAATAGTACACTTAAGATAAGGGACTACATTCTGGATGATTTTAAAAAAATGCTATAAACTTCTTATGTTTTTGAATTTTTACATAAAATTGATTTAAACAACACATATAATGCAAAAATATATCAACTGTTAGACAAAACTGCTCAGAGAATGGACAAGATATGTAGTTTTATTGGCTAGGAGAAGGTATTTAAGAAAAAACACCCTTTGAGTTTGGCAGTTTATCTAATGGTTTGTACCAAATTTTAAAGATAAAAACTATATTACCTAGTTTTTGGTCTAAGAAATAAGTCTATTTCTATCCTTTTTTTCCTATATTGGATCTCAACAGACAACAGTATAAAATTTTTTATTTATTTTTTAGAAAACGAAGCTTTGAATCTTCTGAAATGCACGAATAATTTATTCTTTATTTCCTAAACTGCAGAATTTGTTGAGAAATTATATCAAAACAGCAAAAAATATGCATATGATTTAAATTTATGAGGGTTTTTTTTTCTAGAAGATTTTACCAAAATTTAGAAATCGACAAAGTAGCAAATGAACTTATAAAACAGCATTAATACATAACTTAACGCAATTATAAATATAATTTTATGAAGTACCAACATTGATACGGTCTTATGAAAAAATAAAGAAATAAAGAATATAGAATGCAAAATATTGGCTAATTTGGATAAAAATCGTACCTAAGAGACATTTCGCTGTAATCACTTACTTTAAAGCAAAGATTTATGGATATCGAAATATACTTTTTAAAGGTAGAACATGATATAATACAATCAGTAATGAAGTACGAAAATTCAAAATTTTATAAGATGTTTCCGAACATTGTGCCAATGATGAAAAAAATTATAATTTTTTTCTCCCAATATAAAAATGAATGTAATGATGCAATATTTATTTGAACCCTCAAATACTGTAAGCAAAACTTTACCGCCATTTTAAATGTCACTTTCTCATAAAGAATAATTTTTAACCTAGATTTTTAGTTAATGCTTTGGATAAATCAAAATTTTATTGTGAATCTCTATGAGGCCAGTGAAATGAGCCAAGTTCCACCTAACTATCATTAAACTTGAATAACCAATAATTTACAAAAATGTTCGGTTCATAAAGTTGAAGACTATAATCTTGGTCCTAAAAAGTACAAAACGTCAATGTAACACGAAAAAGCTGAAAAATAGCTAATACTTCCTTAGATAATTATGTCACGTCGCGTCCAAAGCTTAAGCGCTCTTTCGAACTAATTCTAGTTGATCTGGCAGAATTTCAAGAAAAGTTTTCTCTTTTTTCTTACTGGCTTATTTTCTTTTATTGGTATTGCACAATCAATCGAGAATCTATTTCGTGAAGTTGTAGTTGGTGCTATAGAGCAAAGGCAGTGAGCTAAAGTTCAAGTTTAGACACTTCGTTTCCAACTTTCTTCCTTTCTTTACAATAACAAATAATAAAAGAATAATAAGTAAAATAAATATAAAAAAGCGACATGCCTTTTCATAAAGAAAGCAAAAAGATCTATAATAAATACATTTTTTATAAACTGTTATGTAATACTTTCAGGTATTTTATTTGTCTAAGAAGTTTAATATTTTCTTCTTTAAGTTCATACCTTTATTCTTTAAGATGAGGTATTAAATTTAATCATTTTGTCTTCGTTTCCTTTCTTGCATCACAATGCTATCTGGAGACGAAGAAAACAGTATTTAATTAAAAAAATTTTAAAGTCTTATTACTTTCATTTTATTTATACACTTTTAAATTGATTTAATAACATATCTATGATTAGGTCTCTCAACTTGTACTGTAGAAGAATTAATGCATTGAAGGAATTTTTTCCTTTTAGTAGCTGCTTTTACAGTTTCCTTATCATAATCAGAATTTGAAAAGAAATTTGAGGTCTTCCTAATTTAAAAAAAAGATATTTTTGATGCATCGTCGAATTTTTTTTAAATAAAATTCTGTTGAGAGTTTTTACTTATTATATTTGAAGTAGTTATAAAACACTCTGATTGTTTGAACTGGTTTGTAAGTGCCAAAGAACATCTAAACATTATAAAAAGATACCTGAAATGAAGCATTTAACTGCAATTTTTGGTAGAAAATTTAAACATTGGCAGTCTATTCGCAAACAGACTTTAGGAAATTAATACAGGAACGTCCCATTCTCATTTAAATTAAATTCGCATTATTTTATGAATTTTAAAGGAAGGAAGATTTTATGGAAGGCAAATCAATTCCGTGACATGAATTCATGACTTTCTTCTGTTTTAATCACATAGCAAGGCTGAAGATAATGTTTTACATTTTTACATGATAGCTTATGTCACGATAATTTTCCCAAAAGTAATATAGATTAACTGAATTGCTAAGATATCAATCGATTATTGATATCGATTTATGTGAATGTCATTTATGATTATGTCATTTGCGCTTGGGTTGGAATATAACTGATACTTTCCCCATTATTCTGAATCAATTAAAATTTTTCATTGGTGCTGATTATCTAGCGATTCATTTTTTTTAAATTTTCGCAACAACTAACGAGAATTTTTATTTATAAAATTCTATACAGAGCTCAACAAAATTACAAAATTGCATTATATATTATGCATAAAGAATTTCTTGGAAGTGTATCAGATCTTTTATAGCATGTTTTCTTCAATTGACTCTTTTGATCAGTGGTCACCATTGATTATATGCAAGCTTTATCATAAACAATTCTTAAATCCATGTACTTATACAATGATTCTAACCATCAAAGTGGCGAAAAATAAATCATTGTTGATAAATCTTGTTCCAATAAAGGGGATAATCAGAGGGATGCGACATAAATTCTTATCGAGAATTACAAATTCTACTAATCCCCTTCATCATTTTGGTTCCCACTCTGAGAATAGAAATTTAATGCCATTGTATTGTTTGCCATTGTATATCTCCTGGTGTAGAGTGGACTGACAAACCAGTATTTTCGGCGAATCAATGGCAATATAAGGAGAGGAAGAGCATGAAAATGCCTTTCATCAAGTGATCTCCTAAATAACTTCCTTACTATATACAGAGGTGGCAGCTTCATTTCCAATAAAAACTTCTTTGTTGAAATTTTACAATATTGTATGAAATTTGAAAATTCTTGTGAACTGCAATTACCCGGATTTCTAAAATTTCCAATTTGTATTTCCCGAGAAAATGGAAGCATAATGCCTCGATGCTAGAGACTCTAGAAAAAGAAAAGAAAAGAAAAACCTCAACTAGAAATCAAGAATAGGTTGCTCTGTACAATTTATAAAATCGAACTCGGGTTCGAAAACAAATGTTTCGTTCAAAATGGGAGGAACAGGCTCTTTCAACAACAACCTTTTAGGACCCTTCCATCAAAAGTGCTGATTTAGCAGAGTGTTTGGCGAAATTTTCTTGGAAACACAACCAGCAGGATTCGATGTTCCTGCAATATGATTCCAATGGGTTTGTGGAGCTAAAGACCTGATTTTAATCACTTTGTTTAATATAAAATAATTACATTTTTCGATGGCGAATATATCCAACTCAATACAATTTGAGAATCTGGCTATAAGAAAATTCCATTGATTTGCGTGGGCAAAGATTTCAGAATTTGTTTCAAACATGCCAGTAATGCACAGCACATTCCGTTCTAAAAAGAGTAACATGCTCTATTGGATTAATTGCGTAGTTTCGCCTCAACAATAACTATCTGAACTACTTTAGCATCTTCTTTGTTCTTAGAATAATTCTAAGGTATAATACTGCTGAATAAGCTTCACTTGATTCATTTTAATATACGTATATGCATTTCAATCCGAGTCCCCATATGAGACTTTAGGAAACGATGAACTTAGTCAATTGAAGTTTAGTTTGTGAAAAGAACTTGTTGCATCTTCTTAAAATAGAAATTCAATGGGCCATCCAAAGAAACATTATCTTCCATGAACTTTGGAGCATGATCTCTTATCGAATAATACAAGAGGACAGAATTCCCAATGGACCGAAAACTCTTGCAATGGCTGGCAATAGTTCCAGTGCAGTGGTTAGCGACTTAAAGGCAGAAATATTAACTTTTAACCTATCTCTTGAAGGATTCCAGAATAATCCAAGCAGTTTCATATACTTTTGTTCCGATTCTAGACATTTCAATTCACTGGGAAGATCCGAGATAAACACTACGATCATTGAACGCTCATTTTCTTATCTTGAATTCGCCCATTTCCGTTACTTGATCGAAGTTTCTAACTAATGTCTAGCTTTTGGCACCAAATACTCTCAAAAGCAAATCATCGATGTAGAAATTCTCACTCTAATAACCTCTGCAATATTTGGAAATGACTTTTCATAGTCCTGGGTTAATTGATGCAAAATCTTAAGCAGGGCCTGACATCTGGGGGAGGGGTGAGGAGGATGCAATGCACCGGCCCCACGATTGAGGAGAACCCTACATGATCAAGAACTAAAATAATGTTCTGAACGGTAAAAGCGGGATGAAAAGAAGAGAGGAAGAAATTGAACTGGAATAATCGATGAGTTTGTAAATATACGAATTTTACAAATATATTACAGTTTAGTGCAAATGTGCAATATATGGACATACATTACAGTCATTTACCTCGCGTATTAGATTAAATTGCATATATTAACTTGAGAATTCATACTATAAAATGTTTAACTTTGTTAGATCTGATCATGTTCATGCCACGGAAATATCCCCTAGGTGTCAAGACTTTAGAATAATTGCTGTAAACCTTCATGCAATTTATGTTCCTTGTTTATGACATTCTTTTAATTTATTAATTTGTAACATCGCTTCCAGCAGTATATATTGTAATTTTATTTTGATATTTCAATGTTTATATTGTTTATTTTCTGCATCTACAAAAAGGATGAGAAATTCTACAAAAGTGTTTAAACATTACTCTTAAATCAGTGTGCGACACTCGTTGGTAAGAAAAAATATATACGGTTAGGTAGCGTATACTCAGTTTAAACAAATTAGTTACCTTAGAAGAATTTATTAATGCAAATAATAGCAGCATCTGAAGCTTGGATTCAATTGGATCCATTGAATTCAATACAAGAAATGACATTTTATGTTTAACAGTTTAGCACACAATATTGTCCGAAATGTACACTATCGATAAACTATTTCAAGTGCAAACAATTGTTCTTGACTGGGGTTTTAATTCGGTCAGTAAAATTAAAACTGAAATCCAAAATGTAAGAACAAAATTTAACTCATTTTTAGACGAAGCAAACTCGATAGCATGTAATTTTAATCTGTCAGAACATTTTCCTGAAAAACGAATTCGAAAAAAATAGAAAAATTATATTTCATAACAGTAGAAGATGAAATTATTGCAAACCCGGTTGAGGAATTTAGATGTTATTCTTTAACTCTGTAACCGATACTGTTATTCTACAGATAGAAGATAGATTTAAAAGTATTTGAAATTAATCACTTGTATAAAAACTTTAGAAAAACATGAATTCGCAAAATATACTAAAAACATTGTAACATTTATAATAATGATGGGGATGAAAATCTAATCCAAATAATTGTTTTGCGATGGGATTTGATTTTGAATAAAAGGAATGTAAATAACGCTGAACACATATTGCAATAGATATTAATTAATAATTGCAAATGTATTAACTGTATTAAAACTTTTTCTAATATTACTATAATAAATGCTGAGCAAAAAATGAGCCTTTCAGCAAATTAAAATTAATAAAGAATTGTCTTCGATCAAGCATATGGGCATAACGCTTAAATGCGCTCGCTATTATAAGCATCGAAAATGAAATTGCAAAAAATTGTGATTTTCCTAAAGCAATTAATAGCGAAAGCAAACCCACGCATTAAATAAACATGCAATAATAATATTTGTTCATTTTTTTTTTACTTTGCAAAAAATTTAGGGCCCCAAATGGCTTTTTGCATCCTGGCTCCTTCATAGAGAAGGCCGGCTCTGGTCCTAAGCCAGGAAAAGTGCCTTATATCTCCGTTAGTAAAGGATACCTTTTAACCGATTCTGTGGAACCAAAAGATTCTCTGATAATCTACTTTCTATTCATAAGAATTACACGGTATATTTAGGTTTGGAGTTAGATTTATTAAATTAAACCGAATTTTCGAATTCAATTTAATCAAATGTGTTCAGCTTGGGTCCCTTATCCAAATAATTATTTAAAGAAATACCTTCATTATCTATCACGGGACTATCGCAGGTTTGCTGTCTTACTTCCGAATTCTGCGATGTGGTAAGTAATAGCTGTGATAATTCAAGAGTTCCTCATCTGGGACTAGCTCCATATGAATTTGCCTTGAATAATCTCACATAAGTTTCGAATACTGCTTCTGTAATATATGATCCCGATCAAATTTACTTTCCAAGTGATAAAAGCAATTTAAATTTTTGAATTTCTGTATTATCCAATTCAGGATGACTCTTAAAAAGAAGAGTTGCTATGTATCTTTTCGTATCTATTTAAGTATCCATCTTTGTATATATGTCTTCACTGATGGGCAGTGGCGCCTCATCACTAGTAACCGACTCGAGTTTTCAAAACCCTTTTAAATTGAATTCAACATGACAGTGATAGGTAATTGACTCTTGGACTCGAGAATTAGAACCCGCATAGATCCTGACTGACAGAATCCATCCAAGTTTAGTATTCATCGCACTCTGAACTCCCTCTCTATCCTTAATAGACCGAGCAATTGTCAGATCTGCACCGATCAAAACCTTGACTAAGCCAGAGACAGAAAACCCAAGAATCTGCAAATCTTAAAGCCTCTAAATGAGACCAGGCTTCAAGTTTCATTTTAAAATGTAGCAGGTTTAAAGCTATTCGAGAGACGACAAAAGTACTAGCTCTAAGGATTACCAAATCTTTAACATTGCGAATATTCTAATTTAATCTCTTAAAAAGAAATCTCAGCAACCAGATTGTTGATACCTGAATATTTGCTCTCTCTTTCAAACTCAGTTCATTCCAGCAAGACTCTTTTATCAAGAATCTCTCATTGTCATTATCTAGCATTACCCTGCAGGCTATCAAATCTCCAAAATCCGTCTCGGCGTTTATCAATACCGTAAACATCCACAACTTCACATTTGTTTCATTAATAAAAATAAAAAAAAAACATTTGGGCATAAAAATAACCTTGCATCGTTTGATATAAACTTCAAAATAGAACTCTGTTTTTTGACTTCTATCATCCGCTTCCATATGCTCAGCTGTGTGTTCTTGGGGTAAAGAGTCTCTTTTCAGAAGCAGCCTCGTTTTTCGATTTCCTTTTCCTCTCGTGATAAATAGAACTATAAATCTAATAAATTCCTAATAAATTTTACAACGTTCTGGAAATAAACATTTAGCAATGAATGAATTTGGTTCTTAAACATTTAATAGAATGTCGTTTCCTTCTTACCGGATTACGTCGCTGTTCCAGAGGCAAATTCTAAATCTTATAACACTGATGCAATAAATGATTATCTTCACATTGAACTTCACGAAAAGTCAACCAAAATCTAAAATCGAAATCAAAAGTTGGCAAATCCAATCATGGCAATTTCAAGTTACCTAATCCAGAAATCAAAGACCAGGAAGAAACTTCAATCTTCATCGATTATCGAATTTCTTGTGTCTTCGCAGTTAGGCGATTATTGCTAGCTAATGTGTCAATTGTAATATTCTTTGTCCCTATAATGTAATGAAAGAAATTTTCCGAATCATCACAACGTTGCAGATAAAAATCGAGCAATTCAAATGTTAAATAATATTAGTTTATTTTCTTATCACTTCCCATAACTGCAGACCATCAAGGTTGTCAACACCTTGTTCATTATAACACTGACTTTCAACAAAATACAAGCTTAATATTTGCAGCTATAACCATTTTCACAGTTAACCGCAGCAAGACGATTACGGCTTTGATATACCAAAATTTACGGTTTTATTTAATGAAGTTCAAAAGAGTGAATAATAGGAAATAATCGTTTTTTTAAAAAAACAATGAATAAAAAAAAACATAGTTAAAAGGAAAAACAACAAAAAAACAACAAAAAAAACAAAGACACACATAAAAAAAATAAACAGTTATAGTTATAGCTACAGCTATTCATGGTGCCATCTCTCTGTAAAATTCCAACAGATATTTATGGATAGAATAGCATTATTAAGAAAGGAATCTCTAGTCAAATAATTTTTGAAGCAATTTGATACTACCAGTCGGCACTGGCAACAATTTATAATATATTAGATTCATAGCATAGCAACAATAATAGGAAATTGCTTACTGTCAACAATTTGTAATTTAAATTCCTAGTATTTTTTATTTTAAGCATCAGGTCATTATCATGGCTCAATGATATTCCGGTCTTTTTGCTACTTGTATTTGCTCCATCTTCATAAAATACAATTTCCCATTCTTATCTCAGCATAGGCAATTTGCAGTTCCTCTACCGGAATTTTAGCAACTCTTAAATATGAATTTAATTTTTTTCTACTAATTCTTCAAGAATTCTTTTCTAATTCTTCAAGAATTGAACTAGAGGAATGTTGTTTCTGTCTTTCCCGTATTTAGGAAAGCACCCAATTTTTTCTAGAATGCCTGGTCAAATTAGATTACTAGATCAACTTTTCATGAATTAAAATTTTCTTTTTTACTATTTAAATTAATTTTTAAAAATTACTATACATTTTTTAGACAATATGCACAAAATCTGTCTGCTAAGAAATATATAAGAGCGTCAATGACATGCATAAATATAAGCGCTTATTTCATTTTCTTTGGCTTTAGCATCAAGCTTGATAATAAATATTTGTTCTTTTTATTTTTTATTTAAATTCTTTATTAATAAAACTGATTATTTAAGTGACAATATCATCTGAAATTATTTTAAAGAATTATTTGAATTCAGTTGAGTTGGTTTAAATATGCATTAAATAAATATATTTAATTCTACAGTTCTTTTCTTTTGCAAAAGCAGACTGTGAATTTCTTATTATTTATTTTTAAATGCCATGCAAAAATTATGTAAAGTCTTAATTTATGATTTCAAACGTAGAATAAATTATTCTTTATGTACTTATTGAATTTTTAAGGCGTCGTCCATGAAAGAAATCAGCTACTTAAAGCCGCTATTTTCCTTCTTTTCTCATCCTAATGACTAATCGAATATTATAAACAAAGCCTGAACTTCCATTAAATATGCATGACTCTGATGACTCTTTTAGCCACAAATGACCCATAAACTTCAAAGGCTAGCAAATTAACTCTTGTTAACTTGAATAAATCAAGCAAAGTATATGAATTTTTTTTTTCAAAAGGCAACTCTTCCTGCTATTATTTGGAATAATTCATTCGTATTGTGACTCCCTTTTCACCCTTGTTAATGAAATGAAAGTAATGTGCTTTATTTCGTTCTGCTTCTGACGCTAATGCTTTACTGGCAATGAGTGATTTAATTTGATTTCGACCAAAAATTATTTCATTTGCAGAATGATTTGATAAATTTATTTCAGTGCGATATATTGAAAATGTATGACTTCTTCTTTCCATGAGAAAAAAAAATTTCATGCAAATCTAATAACTTGATACAGATGGCTTTATTTATTCTAAAAATAACAGTTGATTTTTTATGTCTTAATACTGTTATTATAAATTCAGAAATCAAACTTGATAAATATATTATGTTGCAATTTATTTATTGATGATGTTCAAGTGTTCATTAATGGCAATGTTTTCATTCTTTTGTTCATTGCTCTGCCTTATTTGTCATGATGGTGATTATATTTTTGAAGTTTTTTTATATAATATAAAAATAAATATATTCTGATGTAATTATTTATTTTTTTACGATTTCTTAAATTTAACACAGACTATATTTTGATTTCAGTTACATCATTTTAAATTTATTTGTGTGGTCAGGTAAATCATCTGACGCAAACTATATCCTTTAATGAATGATTCTGTGGGGTGTTTAAAACATGTCAGGAAATGTTTCTTTTTATAAAATTACTCTCACTAAGACCTTTCTAAGATAGGGAATGAATTTGAAGGTACGTATGTGCGTTGCATTAAGGCTACTTAGGAAGTGACTACTCGAATTTGAATCTTTGTGAAATGAAAGGACGATATAAGGCTCCAATATTATATGTCATACCACAGAAAAAATATATAAAGCATCTAAAAACTAAATTTTTAAAGCAAATCGTACTTGTATGAATTTAATTTCTAATATATATATATATATATATATATATATATATATATATATATATATATATATATATATATTAGAATCATGAATTGTTTAACTTTTATTCATTATTTTTTAGAAAAGAAGAATAAGATTTTGAATAGTGTTTGAAAAGTTTATGGTATTAAGGAATGGATTGAGGATTTAAAAATCAAACAAACTATGATAGATAAAGTTACATAGATTGTTATTTTAACTTGAAATTATGGTGAGTTAAAAAATCCTTACTGTGCCTATTTGTGTAAGTAATAAATGGAACAAAGAGGTGACATCCCGGTTTCATAATTTAAGTTCAATGCAAAACTGATTAGAATCATAAGATATTGATTCCATAAGATTGTACTCCAAAAAAAAATAATGCATGAATAGCTATATCAGACAGAAACGTAAGAGTGATCATTGATGTGGGGATTTAGTACATTGAAACTAGTGCATTAAAAACCGGAGAGAATTTGTAAGTGTCCTAATCGCTTGAGGCTATATTTTCTGTGAAATCTATTTTAGGAAAGAAGGTGTAAGGGCTCATTAGTCTCTCCAGGAATTAATTGGCCGTGAAATAATTCAAAAATCTCACAATTGCATATATTCACCCGAAATTCCATCCATTCAAGAAGTTTAATTATATTCATGCCTTCTTTTAAAACTGTTCAGTTTCCGGACAAATCTCGGAATTTTGAATCTTGAGCAGATGACACCTAAGCTGGTACCACCACTCTCTAAGATTCTGCATTACACCAACGGGTGAGCATACTGTCTTGACACGTTTAACACGCATCATCCGATTCCACTTTGTTAGGATCGGGATTTGAACCTGGTATCCTATGGCCCCAAAGTTAAAACAAACCATTACGCTACTGCGGTTCTGATTGTTTCACAAAAGAATATATAAGCATTTGAAAAGTATTATGGATGGGTTAATCTAAAACCTCTAACACCAGTGATGTCAAAAATGGATTACATTATTAGACATGAATATATAACCATTCCATTAGCAATCATGTAAATCGACGACGCCAGTGTCAATCGAACTACACTACTATTACGGGATGAGTACATTTCTTGGACATTCTGGTATAATTTCTACCATAAACCGAATGAATAATACTTTCTGAAGTTGGAGCGTCATTTATCCGTGACATTTGGTGCTACTACAACGAAGCATACCAATATTAATTAAGTACAGGGTGGTTATAATTAAAGTTACTCTGTTTAGACCTATGTAGTGTCCGTTCTAGTAGAAGGATGTCGAAGAAATTTGTTACTTAGGTTGTATGGATCATGGGGAACAGAAATCTGCAATAAAAAAATTAGTTCCAATTTCAACCTCTAGGTGAGAAGGCTGCGCATGAAAAACAAAAAACACAATTTGGAACTTAAAAACTTTATTTAATTACAATATACGTTCAATGTGCATTCCATTTACGTCAAGCATATGTTCAAAGCATGTTATGGCGTGTTCAACAGTGGCACGAAGGGTTTCTAGATCAATTGCAGCAACATGACGTGTTATACGTGCTTTCAATTCATGCAGAGTCTGCATGCTTCCTCCATAGACACGATCTTTCAGGAATCCCCACAACCAGAAATCACAGGGATTCAAGTCCGGAAAACGTGGAGGTCAGGCAGTTGTAAAACTTCTTGAAATTACCCGTTGATCTTCAAAATAGACACAAAGCAATGCCGTTACTGGTCGAACAATGTGAGATGATGCACCATCTTGCATGAAGACAGTAGTCCTTAAACATTATCGTTCTTGTAACGCAAGAATGACTTGCTGCTGAAGAAGGTCGCGGTAAAGGGCACCCGTAACGGAACACCTTTGAGGGCCAAGAGGCGTGTTCTCCTCAAAAAAAAAAAAAAAAAAAAAAAAAAAAAGGACCAGGAATGAAATCAGCAGTAAAACCACACCCTACAGTGATGTAATCAGGATCTAGAGACTGTTCATGCACACCATTAACACTTGCAGTGCTCATATTCGACAGTTCTGAGTATTAACTGCTCCGCCTAGGATAAAATGAGCCTCGTACGACCACAAAATGTTCCAAGGCAATGAATTGTCCACGGCTATTCCGGCTAAAAAATTCTAGCAAATTAATTTCGCTTCTCCGGATCTTTAGGATTCAGCACTTGCACATGATGGATGTGTATGGATACCAATTTGCAATGGGTCGAAGAACTTTTCGTACTGTAAACCAAGGGAGGGACGAATCACGTGTCCCCGCTTGAGCACTTGATGAAGAATATTACGAATTAGACGCTTTTTCGACACGGCAAGAGCGACAACTTCCGCAGTTTCATTTGAAATCTGTTTCCGTTCTCTTCCTTGTTCCACAACCAACTCTCCAGTCTCTTCAAATTTAATAATCATCTTTTTCAAAGCCTGCCTGGACATAGGCCCTTTTCTTAAGTCTTTCAAGCGCCGATATTCTCGCAGTGCAGGTGACAAATTACTGCTGTTCTGATAAAACAACTTTATCAGTAAAGCTCTTCCTTTCTTCTCTAACGACATGGCGAAGAATGATTTTGCGGCAGTGAGTACTGGCTTTTTAAATTACTCTAAATTTGCATAACGGCCTTTATCGTACATGAAAGCCGCCATCTATCGGCCGAAATTTGAACTTATTTTTTTTTTCGCAGATTTCTTTTCCCCATGATCCATACAACCTAAATATCAAGTTTCTTCGACATCCTTCCACTAGAGAGGACACTACGTAGGTCTAAACAGGATAACTTTAATTATAACCACCCTGTATATCGACAAAATTCTGACGCAGTCGGTACATATTTTAAGCCTTAAATACTGTTAATACTTAAATAGGTAGTTGCGAGTTGCCGCTATTTTCATTGGAGACATGTTGTTGCGGGTAACTGGCAATTGAAAAATGTGTGTTTAGTGATAGAAAATAGTTGGTTAATAACTCAAAAATATTGGAGTTATTTGTGAACCCGACTCGTAACGATATTTGGTAGTAACATAAATAAGTAAACCAGAAACAATTCCACTGCTCTGTCTTTGACTGTCTGTAACAATAATTTAAGTTACTCTTTCTGATTTTTCATTATTCCGTTTAATAAACTATAAATGCTCTTCTGGAGACTATATAACTAACATGGAACTACTATTTCTTTCATTACTTACATTTCATATAAAGAAAAGGAATTCCGAATAAAATATACTTAGAAGTAGTCGATTTTAACTTTTAAAGTTATTATTCATAAACCCAAAAATGATCCGGAAATGATGGAAATTCTATTTTTTTTGTGTATTTCATGCAAAATGCAAACATTTTTATCGTATACAAGTTCTTGTTATATATTTTATTATGGTTTATTGCTGACATTTCTGCCCTTTAAAATGAAAGAGCTTAGTATATTACGGAACACGACGAGCGTTTATTTCCTTTTTTGAAGAAAAATTTTTCAAAATTTTTCAAAGTCAGCCAAAATGAACTCCTTATGGAATTAATGATAAAATGAATTATTTATTGGATCCAAGCAGAAAAAGAATTCCTCACGTACTTTTTGTCAAATATAGACAAACTGATGTATAAACCTATGTGTTACAAAGTGTAAAAAATCAAGAGCTTACGAAAAGGAGAAAAAATCAAGAAAATTTCTACTCCCAGAACCTTAAAACTAAAACTACAATGCTTAAAACCCTCTGGGAAGACGAGAAAAAAGCAAAGTAGAACAGAATAGATTGTATAAAAAAAACTACAATCTCATTTTCGCTCAATTTTTGTAGAGTTTCAGTTTCCCTTTTCTTCCGGATCATCTTTTATGAAATTTTCCTTAAGTATTTCAGAGAACTTTTAAAGTAGATAAAAAAGACTACGCCAGTTCAATAAATCTCGAATTTAAGTGTAAAAAACGGTTTCAAAATAATAGTTTTCTGGTTTTAGAATATTTCTGTCGGTGAAAAGCAAATGAAATTCCGATTAACTTTTCAAATGAAGCGCTTGAAAGAGACATAAAATTCTTTCCAATTACTGTAAGAAATAAAGTTTTGCATATTTAGTTTTTCTTTTTCTTCGATTTTGGGAACAATATATTTTTTTTTCATTTGTACTCTTTTAATAAAGAATTTTCAACTAAATTGTAATTGACGTTTAAAACTGAAACAAATAATGTAATTGTTTCAAATTTTTAAGCCTTGTTCTCCCTACGAATAAATAGTAGTAAACTTATTCGTAAAATAGTACTACTATTTTAGTAGATTAATAGCTTACATGGTCACAGAAAGAAAATTCTTTCTCCATAGGAAAATAATTATTGATAAATATTCTTTTCATGAGGGAATACAGAGAGATATTTCAAATATTTGTGGAAATTAAATTGGTTGGTTAATTTGAAAACCAAAAAAAAAATATTTTAAATATCTGTAAGAAATGTATTTAAAGGTACTGAATTTAGAATTCGAAGTATTTAATTTTATCTGTTATTATAAGATTTTCTTTTACTTTAATAGGAGTTTCTACGTTCTTTTTGAAATTATTTTCATACGATTTTGAGTTGCTATATATTTTATTCATAATGAATTATTTAAATGAGAATTCGTCTTTTTAAAAATGACAATTAACAATCGTGACAATATTAAATTTTTTAACAAATCGTGTACAGTACATGAAACATAAAACAGAAATCAGCTATCTTTTATATTTTGGATTTTACAATTACATTTATATATTTAACATTCGAACGATTCTAAATGCATAATCTGAGACACATTACAAAAATTGTATTTCACAAATTCTATGCACATTTAAAAATTACAAGCACATTTCCCAAATTCTAAGCACATTTAAAAATTACAAGCACATTTCACTAACTATGAGCACATTTTAAAAATTACAGCTGATAAATTGGAAAATTTATTATTTGCTGACTATTATTTTAGGAGTTGTTTATAGAAATTTTTTTGCATGTTTTTGAAATTCAAGAAATTATTTTTACTTTCTACTTCTTAATTTCATTTTTTTATTTATAATTTTTCTAAGCAATTTTATTTAGGGCTTCAAATTTCGTCCTTACTTTTACATGAATATTTTAGTCATTTTGTGTGATCAAAACAATTCTTCTTAAACTAATTAGTGCTGTTTAAGACGTACAACACCGATTGTTTTCGTCTTATTATTTTCATTTTGTTTATAAATGGAATTAGTGGGAAATGCAGATCTTTTTCTTAAAATTTAAAGTTGAAATTATTTAGTATTATTACATGATTTTGTTTAAAATAAGGAAAAGAAATGTTTTCAATGTAATGTGGGAATGAAATGATATTTTATGAATTTACGAAATGGAGATTCTGAAAATGTTCATGATTTGGGCAGTTTTGCTGAATATTGTTACGGAACTTCAATTCCACTAAGTCAGTAAAATTCACCGGGTTCGCTTGCAATGGGTGTATGGTGTGAAAACAATCAGCAAGCCTCAATTTACGAACGACGATAATTTTTATTATGTACGAAGAGACGAGTACACAGAGATGACAAATGCGCAGACGAGACGCACACAAGACGACACACAACAGCATACTATAACAAACAGTAGCCCACAAGTCGCAATGGCTAGTAATAATAACAAACACAGCACAGAAAGTGGCTAGACATAATTCAGCAGGAAAGGAAATCTCCGTAGCTTCACTGTATGGTCTCTTCAAACGGCTGCAATTCACCACTGTCTCCCCGCTTTAGCTGTATCCAGTTGCAGCTGCCAAAATATATATTGCACGACTGGCTACTCCACATACGACACGATGCTGCTTCTACAATAAATACAAGGACTTGGCACACAGCTCAGTTCGGTAATCGCTTGAGTTCCACATAACGCTTGTTGCTTCGCTATCCTCTCGTCACTATGAATCTATAATGAATGAAGGCAGCTTGAAACTGCCGGTCTTTTATAGTTCCCAGGAGGCTATCCGAGAAGGTTCTGGACCTATCAGGCGTATCTTCCTATTGCCTCAATGGTAAAAATTCTTCAAGTTTCCAGTATTATCTAGTTTATGGCCAAAGTCGCCAAATAATCGCCAAGTTTATCGCCAAGCTTTGGAATTACTGATTCGGCACCTAATCAGCATCCATCAGGTCTGATCTTAAAACAGTCTTTTCAATGATTGAACTAAACGTGCTGGGAAGCAACATTACAAGTTTGTAAAAATATAATGGTTAGAGTTATGAAAACATTTGTAATCAGTTATTATAGTTGAGATTCAGATCAGAGCTAATTCAACAATGATTATTTTTCTAAAAACAATATGCAGGATAACTTTTACTCTGACAAAGATAAGAATATGAAATAAGATAGAATATAAAGTCCTATATTGTCATAGAATTATATTTCATTTATAGGACACTTCATATCGCATCCTTTTTCTCATATATAAAAAAACAGCTATTGAAAAGAAGATTCATGTAATTGAAGATAGTAGTAAGATTATAGCAAAGAAGACGGAGCCATGTACCAAAAACATTTTTATTGAAATTGAGACCTCTTTAAAATTTATTAATTTTTATATTTTGACGAGACAATAAACTACTTAAATAAGAACATCTAAAATAACTGAAGAATAATTTAATCAGAACAACTTCTGCAAAGAAACTATAAGCAATGGGTTTACTTTGTTGTAAGTGTATTTGTAACAATTATAGCGCATATATAACAATAAACAAAGTATATATCTCATAAATGTTTAGATTTTCAAGTGTCAATATTCATAAAAATATCAAAGTTTGATGCGGAATAAGATGTCTTCACAAATACCATGAAAAGAACATTCACGTTCTCATTCACTAGAACACATTTGATATATATTGATTCATTTGAGAAGGTTCCAGTGGATCTCTCTCATTTCTAGGATCTTTTGAGTTCAGGTTCCTAAGAATATTGGAACACACAGGTTTCTCTTTCAGAAAATAAGAAGTATTCTTTACCACATCAAAAATCGTAATGATAGCCCACGTTTTTAAGGGATTGATATTGTTACAGAAATTCAGCTAAAATCCCACATCTGCTACTAAATGTTAAGGAGCTTCCTCCAAGTCTGTAAAGTCAAAGGTTTCGCATATAGTGGGTGTAGGTGTAAGGCAATCATCAGACCTCAATATCAAACGACGACTTTTATTAAATACGAAGACACGAATACACAGACGTACACAAGCAACACACAACATACTATAACAAACAGTAGCCTACATGCAGCAAGTAGTAATCGCTACCAACAACAACTACAGCACACAAAGCGGCCAGACAGAAATCAGCATTTAACTATTCCCTGCGGTCTCTCGAAATCGTCTGCAATTCTCCAATGTCACTTCACTTTAGCTGTATTCAACTGCTGACTCACTATTATACAACTGGTTATCCCATACCCGAATCGATGTTGTTTCTATAATAATCTCCAGGACTTGGTACACAGCTCAATTCACCAATCACTTGCGCTCATGCCTGATCCAACTCCTTCGTTCTCCTGATCCTTCTCTGGACTGATCCAACTACTTCGCCGTTGACTCGCTATACGACTCTATACCAAATACACAACTATCTTCAACTTGGCCTGCCAGCTTTTTATATTTCCCGAGACAGGACAGGGAAGGTTTTCGAACAAAGAAGCATATATTCGCTCCTATTGGCTCTATCGTCGAAAATTCTAATATCATTCATTTTGTTGCCAAAGCTTCTAATCAGTATCCAATAAAGCTGATCGTAAAACGGTCTTTCCTACGATGAGACCAACTGTGTTGGGAAGCAATATTACAGATTCATAACATTATACAAAAGGGAGTCTCTTTTTTATAATGAATGAGCTCAATCCCCATATTGAACGATTCCAAATAAATGTATATTCAGACATTGTTTGAGGGTTTTTTAAAAAAAAAACCTTAAACCTTTTAATAAAACTCGTACAAGGGTATTTGAAAAATCACAATCAACTGAAGGGAAAAGAAATTTCACAGTGATATCCAGGTATGTTGATAATTTCGATAAATGGGCGTTTGGTACTTGCAAGTATTGATAGGAATAGGTCGTAGAAATTAAGGCTTTAGACTAATATCGATAACATTTAGCAATTCATCTTTTAAATTAAGTTTTATCAATTTTTAAAAAATTTATTTCGACATTTTGCAATGTTGTTAAAATTTACACATGTAATATTTTGTAATTTTTTTAATATAACTAAACAACCGAATTTATCTAATACTAGTCGCCTTTGGCGACCAGCCGGTTCACCAATCTTAATGCTCATTAAAATTTTAATAATAAAATATTTTATGCAACTCCTATTTTAATAGCTTCTTCATCAAAATATTTTAAAGCTACAAATTTTGATAGTCATATAATTCATTCATAGTATTATAAAGGCCTTCAACCATAACGTAATGTGTATCTCTCTAATTTTCTTTTAGCTCCCGTAGAATTTATGCTTTAAATTAAAGTGGAAATGGTTAAATTGCAATTAATATAAGGAAATGTTTTACTGAAACGAAGCATTTTTTTAAAAATATGAGTACTGAAAACAGAGTCTCTGAGTATTTAAACTAAACATTATGGGGACTAAAGAATATCTTCCTTAATTTCTGTAATATCTCAAGAAGTTTTCTACAAAATTTTCTCAGATTCATCATGAACAGATCAATTAATTAATAATGTTTCGTTTTAAGTGCATGAAACTCTGAGAAAATAAACAGAATCGTTTAAAATAATCGGTCGAAAACAGGTTAAGCCTTCAAAACGTCCGTATCCGTTGTCAACAATCAGAACACAATGCGCATGCGTGACTTTTCAACGCCAGTTATGGTAACGCAAATGCGTGAATTTTTCTACGCCAGTTGGGGTAACGCTATGCAGATTAGAAATTTTTAATTTCTTTTATTCTGTTTTATTTTAATTCAAAAGTTCTTCAGAATGAATCTGAAATATCGATTAATTAACAATTTTTAATTTTAAATGCATCAAACATTAAGAAAATAAACAGAATCGTTTGAAATAATCGGCCGAAAAATGTTAAGCCTAGCCTCATTACTGTTGGAAAAAAAAACTGAAGCCTTACTCATTTGACGGTGGGGAAAATGAAAAGATTTTTTGGCGGGAAAGTTAGTTTTTAATTAATAGTTAAAATTCTAATTAAAAATTCAAAAAAAGGTACCCCAGGTGCACATTCCCGACCTCTAAGGTATACATGCACCAAAAGGTATACATTTGGTATCTGTAGGTCATACGGTCTGGCCTATAGAGCACCAACACACACACACAGTGAGCTTTATGTAAATACAGATATAAAAATGAATTTTTGTTTACTAGTATCTTATGCGCTATCGCATCGTTTAACCGATTCCGATGACACTTGGTTAACTTAATGCTTGCACCTGCGCGAAGGTTATATTTTAAAATTGACAATTGACAAAAGACAAACAGTAAACAGCAAACTGCCCATGTCATTCGGAGTCAATCGCAAATATATCAAACAATATAAAATAATTATGATTGATGTCAATCAATGTGAGTGAAATGAAATCACAAATATTTAGTTCAAACTTTAACTTTTTCTTTTCATTAATGAATAGTCATCTACATAGGATGTTGTCATTCAGCGTGCACAATATTTCGGCTGTGGCGAACCGCACATATTATTCAGAATTGATCTCACAATACAAAAAAGAATTCTTATTATCGATGCTGATCAAGTTATATATATAATGGGAATTTTCCAATGCAGACAGTCATTTTTCTATTTATCCAGTGAATAGACAAACGATGTTTCGATTATACAAGTGTATACCGTGTTGATAGTTTCCTCAAGAAATATGCCACCCAAACGTTCGTCACTTAGTTGATCCAGCAGCGCAGCATGTAGAAAAAAACCAAATTCGAGCTTCTCAAACAAACGAGACGCTACAAGCGAGCAATGAAACTGATCTTTTTACGAATTGCAAATTCATGTGCTTCAGAATCTCAAGATTAACATGCGGCAAGAATCGAAAGACAACGTTTATGTGCTAACGGATTAGGCGCATCAGAATCAGTAGACCAACATGCGACAACTATTTTTAACGGAAAATCCATTGTATAAGACGTGCTCATTCCACGCATTTCCATTATTCCTACTGACATGTCTTTTGATTTCAAACGACTGCAATTTCCCATTTCTACTTGCATTCTCGATGATCATCTACAAGGTGCAAGGTCAATCACTCCAAGTGCTCGAATTGAGCAAAGATCAATGTGCTTCACATGGTCAGTTGTATGCTGGATGTTTATGTGTCGGACAGCCAAGAAATTTATTTGCTTTTGGTGAAGACGGAGAAACAAAAAATACCGCCTATCCTAAAACATTTGAAAAATAAAGGAAAAAAAAAGAATAAATATCATTTGTACTTCTCCTTTATATATCATTCAATCTCAATGAATGCATTCATTGCCGATAAAAAAATAAATATTATTCTTTCTATTATTCCTAATTAAACGAGAGAGCTTTTTAAATTTCAAACGATATTTCCAAAATTATTTCCCTTGCGACAGCAACGCACCAGGTACCAGCTAGTGTAATTATAAATAAATGGGGGATGGCTAATGAAAATAATCTTTTTTTTTACAAATTACTACATATCTAAATATTCAACATGCTGGAAAACATCAATAATGAAAAAATAACATTAATAAAAGGGTATAAAAAATGACATAGAATCAGCTGAAAAAGAAGATTTGATATGCATTTATAGTCCATTTTTTTTAAGTCTGTAATCTAAAAGTAGAAGATATTTTGGTCGAATAATTTTGCATTTTAGTGTAGAAAGAGGCACGTGAAATTCTGTTGTAAATTTTAAAAACAACTGTTAAGTAAAGAATATAATGCTTTATTATGTATAAAATATTTCTTTACGTACAACACAAATTAATCACTTAGCTAGTTTTGAATGAATATTCTTTCTTCAATTTTCTATAAAACTATTTTATGGTAACTGCAGTATCAGCAGGAGCTTTCAAGCCACTGATAAATTTTATTTTATTCGTGCATTTATACTATTTCACAATAAATTATTTCAACTGTTCTAAATATTCTGTGAAAAAAGTTTTTTTTTATATTCAGGAGCGAAAGGGCCAATTTTTAATATGATTTACATATATTGTAATTAATTCTGTAGATATTTTCCCTTTGTTGCCAAAATTTAAAAAAAATTATCTACATAATGAATCCAAATAAAAATAAAAACGGTAATATTTTGAAAAGAAACTAATACAAGATTTATTTCGAAAAGCATTTAAAATCTGTTT